>NC_057710.1:67687358-67711002 GCF_004010195.1 Chiloscyllium plagiosum
AGGGGGAGGGGGAGGATACAGCGAGTGGAGCGACGCGGAGAGATGCAGAGCTGAAGGAAGGTCCCTGTAGTGATGGGAGCTGGGAGCTGGGTTCAATAAAGCTGCTGCCTCGCGGCCTACCCTGGGGACGCACGGCTCTAATCTGAGCTTCTCTGCCTGGCCCGATCTCAAATACATCCAAATCAACCGGGAGGTCCTACCGAATAAATGCCGATCCGACACACAGCGGCCGACAACTCCAAACACTGGCCCATATCCCAGGACACAGGTACCGCCTCGCGGAAAAACCGGCGGCTGCGGCCCCCAGACCGGAGGGCGGGGCCTCAGGATGTACGGCCCTGGCCCCACCCCCGGCCCTGGCCCCGCCCCATCTTGGCCCCGCCCCCTGAGCCATTGCTCTGCACTATCCAACACAACACAACACAACCCAATTCTGCCCTTCCCAGTTCCTATTACATTACATTACATTTTACATTACAGGTCCTTCGGACCAACAAGTCCATACCGACCCGCCGAAGTGTAACCCACCCATACCCTTACATTTACCCCTTACCTAACACTATGGGCAATTTAGCATGGACCATTCACCTGACCTGCACATCTTTGGACTGTAGGAGGAAACCGGAGCACCCGGAGGAAACCCACGCAGACACGGGGAGAACGTGCAAACTCCACACAGTCAATCGCCTGAGGCGGGAATTGAACCCGGGTCTCTGGCGCTGTGAGGCAGCAGTGCTAACCACTGTGCCACCATGCCGCCCAAAGAAATATAATCTATCTGAATCTCCATCTCTTCTATCACACACAGTCCAAAGAGGTAGAAAACGGTGTCCTCACCTCATTCCAGACTTGTCCAATCACTACCCCAGAGGGCAGTAGATGGTGGGACATTTAATAATTTTTAGAAGAAAATATTAAAGACCCCTATTGAGGTCTCTTTGTTCAGCAACACTCCCCAGGATCCTACCATTAAGTGTGTAAGTCCTGTCCTGATTTGCCTTTCCAAAAGGCAGCACCTCACGTTTATCCAAATTAAATTCCATCTGCCATTCGTTGACCCACCTGACCAAGGTGCCATCGTATTCTGAGGTAATCTTTTTCGCACTCCACTACACCTCCAATTTTGGTGTCATCTGCAAGCGTACTAATGACACCTCTTATATTTACATCCACGTTTATATAAATGACAAAAAACACCAGAGGAGGTTCACTTATGTTGACCCTGCATATGGAGGAGACGTTGAGCCATTTGCAGCCACACTCAGTGAAGGCCTTGCCATCGCATAGGCTGCGATCATAAACAGCCCATTGTCAGCCACTAATGGTCCCCATTCGCAGCTGGTCATTCTCCCAGGCTGACTTTTACCTATTCCCTTATCTGCCCAATTTAATTTCTCTCTCAGAGCTCCATTTCCAGTTATAATTTTTTTCATCCACTCTCCCTCCAACGCCGTCTTTAGCATATTTATCAAATTTTCCCTAGCTATAATCAGTTTTGAAGAATCACTGGAGTATAAGAATTGGGAGATCATGTTACGGCTGTACAGGACATTGGTTAGGTCACTTTTGGAATATTGCATACAATTCTGCTCTCTTCCCTATTGGAACAATGTTTGAAACTTGAAAGAGTTAAGAAAAGAATTACAAGGATGTTGCCAGGGTTGGAGAATTTGAGCTATAGGGAGAGTCTGAACAGACTGGGGGCTGTTTTCCCTGGAGCGTCGGAGGCTGAGGGGTGACCTTATAGAGGTTTACAAAATTATGAGGGGCATGGATAGGATAAATAGACAAAGTCTTTTCCCGGGGGTGGGGGAGTCCAGAACTAGAGGGCATAGGTTTAGGGTGAGAGGGGATTGATCTAACGGGGACATAAGACAACTTTTTCACACAGAGGGTAGTGCTGGAATAAGCTGCCAGAGGAAGTGGTGAAGGCTGATACAATTCCAGCATTTAAAAGGCATGTGGATGGGTATACAATGGGAAGGGTTTAGAAGGATCTGGGCCAAGTGCTGGCAAATGGGACTAGGTTAGGTTAGGATATCTGGTCGGCATGGGCAAGTTGGACCGAAGTGTCTGTTTCCGTGCCGTACATCTCTATGACTCTATAACTGACTGAAATTTTACTTCTGCTTTCTCTCCACAGATGCTGCCAGACCCGCTGAGTTTTTAAAACAATTTTTAGTTTTGTTTTTGAATATTTAGAAAATGGCCACATACAGTCATAAAAGGTCGTGGCTGATTAACCAACCAAAAGAGGATCGTGATCATTCATAGATGCCAATCTTCAGCCAATTCAATTCACTGTACAATTAATGGCAAGGTCCTGGGGAGTGTTGCCGAACAAAAAAAACCTTGGAGTGCAGGTTCACAGTTCCTTGAAAATGGTGTCACAGGTATGCAGGGTAGTGAAGGTGTTTGTTATGTCTGCCTTTATTGGTCAGTGCACGAAGTACAGGAGTTGGGAGGTCATGTTGTGGCTATACAGGACATTGGTTAGGCCACTTTTGGAATTGTGTGTGCAATTCTGGTCTCCCTCCTATTGGAAGAATGTTGTGAAATTTGCAAAGGTTCAGAAAAGGATGTTTCCAGGGTTGGAGGGTTTGAGCAATAGGGAGAGGCTGAATAGACTGGGGCTATTTTCCCTGGAGCATCAGAGGCTGAGGGGTGACCTTATAGAAGTTTTTTAAACCTTGATGGGTATGGATAGGGTATATAGTAAAAGTCTTTTCCCCAGGGTGGGGGGTGGGAAGGGAGTCCAAAACGGGAGGGCATAGATTTAAGTTGAGAGGGGAAAGATCTAAAAGGGGCCTAAGGGGCAACTTTTTCCACACAGGGTATAGTGCATGTATGGAATGAACTGCCAAAGGAAGTGGTTGAGGCTGGTACAATTGCAGCATTTCAAAGGCATCTGGATGGTGATATGAATGGGAAGGGTGAGAGGGATATGGGTGAAATGGCGGCAAATGAGACTACATTAATTCAGGATATCTGGTTAGCATGAAGGAGTTGGACTAAAGGGTTCATTTCTGTGCTGTAAAACGCTATGACTTGAGTCCACTCCAGTGTCCCTGATATAAAAGTATGCAAATTGAACCTTTGCTAAAGCCAATTTTTAGTGTTAAAACCAAGCTTTCAGAACAAATTCTGATATGGAATACACAAAATGATTGTAACTTTATCCAAAAATGAAGGGTCCCACTGTGCTAATAACAAATAACCAGTTCAGTTAATTCAAAGAATCATTACCTTTGGAATGCCACCAAAAACTGAAGGAAAATAGAGGGGAAAAAATGAAGGCCAATATCCAAAACATCAGACCATTGAAAGACTCTGTAGTCAGCTATGACATATAGGATTATAAATGACATATTTTCTGGAAAGTAAAACTTAACTCCAATATCAGTAACTTATTGTCAAAACAAAATAGGCTTACAGTAGCAGATAACATCTTCTGCGCTCCCCCCCAAAAAAAAGTGTGATGTTGCCTCACTTTCCTTTCCAAAGTTAATCTCAATATTGTCAGTGCAGAATTTTCTTCCACTACACAATCCTGCACTATCTTTATGACTGACAAGGATGGAAACACTTTTCTTATATACACAGTGTTTTTAAAATAGAAATCAATTGTTGAAAAGAGAGATATGCTTCCAAAGCATTTAGATAATTTTAATCAACCTGTTCAAACATGTTATCAGATATCTCTGAAAGCAGATGGGACTTGAACCCAGGCTTTATGGACACTGTTCCAAGGAAGGAATACTGGACCCAAAACATTAACTGATTTCTCTCCTCAGATGATGCCAAAACTGCTAAGCTTTTCCAACAATTTCTGTTTTTGTTTCTGGACACTACCACTGTGCCACAAATAACAGATTTATTTTTAATAGCAATGCCTCGGCTAATGTGGCAGCATCTCCTTATTGGGATTGTGGCATAGGCCCGCCAGTGGTCAGTGGGAAATCAAAAAAGAAATTTGTAAGGAGATCTCAGATATCTGGAAGAACAATAGCATTATAATGATAGGGGGTATTAATTTTCCAAAAACAGACTGGGACTGCCATAGTATTAAGTGTTTGGATGGAGAGGAATTTAAGTGTGTACAAGGACATTTTCTTATTCAGTATGTGGATGTACTTACGAGCGAAGGAGCAAAACATGACCTTCTCTTGGAAAATAAGGCAGGGCAAGTGACTGAGGTGTCTGTGGGAAAGCATTTTGGTACGAGTGACCCTAATTCTATTAGTTTTAAAATACTTATGGAAAAGCAAAGACCTGATCTAAAAGTTAAACTTCCAAATTGGAATAAAGCCAACTTTGACAGTTTTAGCCAAGAACTTTCAAAAGTTGTTTGGGAGAGGCTTCTTGCAAGTAAAGGGACGGTTGAAAGGTGGGAAGCCATCAAAAATGAAATGCGAGTCCAGAGACAGCATGTTCCTGTCATTGTGAAGGGCAAAGCTCGTAGGTATAGGGAATGCTGGAAGACGAGAAATTGAGGCTGTGATCAAGAAGGACTCTTATGTCAGGGACAGACAGCTGGGATCAAGTGAGTCCCTCAAGGCGTATAAAGGGCAGTAGGAGTATACTCAAGAGGGAAATCAGGACAGAAAGGGGACATGAGATAGCTTTGGCAAATAGGGTTGAGGAGAATCCAAACAGATTCTACAAATACATTAAGGAGAAAAGAGTAACTAGGGAGAGAATATGGCCTCTTAAAGTTCAACAAGGCCAACTATGTGTAGAACCATAGGAGATGGGGGAAATACTAAATGGCTATTTCAAGTCAGTATTTACTGTGGAGAAGAACATGAAAGTTGAAGAACTAAATAGTGATATTTTGAAAAGTGTCCATATTACAGAGGTGGTGGTGTTGAATATCATGAAACACATAAAGGTGGATAAATCCTTGATCAAGTATATCCCAGAACTTTGTGGAAAGCTAGGGAAGTGATTGCTGGGCCCTTTGCTAAGATATTTGTATCATTGATAGCCACAGATGAGCTACCGGATGATTGGAGGGTGGTTAACGTGGTGTCACTAGTAAGAAAGTGAAGGAAAAGCCAGGGAACTATAGACCAGGAGGCTGATGTCAGTGGTGTTTAAGTTATTGAAGGGACAGGATTTACGTGTATTTGGAAAGGCAAGGACTGATTAGGTACAGTCAACATTGCTTTGTGTATGGGCATTTGTGGCTCACTAATTTTATTGAGTTTTTTGAAGTAGTGACAAAGAAGATTGATGAAGGCAGAGCAGTGGATGCTGTCGATCTGGACTTCAGCAAGGTTTTTGAGAATGTTCTGCAATGACAGACTGGATAGCAAGGTGGCATCACATGGAATCCAGGCAGAGCTAGCTATTTGGAAACAAAATTGGCTTGACATTAGAAGAGAAAGGGTGGTGGCGGAGGGTTGTCTTTTGGACTGGAGGCCTATGACCAGCAATGTTCCGAAAGAATCAGTGCTGGGTTCACTGCTTTTCATTACTTATGTAAATGATTTGGATGTGAATATAGGATGTATGGTTAGTAAGTTTGCAGATGACACCAAAATTGGTAGTATAATGGGCAGTGAAAAAGGTTACCTCAAAGTAATATGGGACCTTGATCAGATGGGCTGAATAGGCCAAGGAGTAGCAGATGCAGTTTAATTTAGATAAATGTGAAATGTTGCAATTTGATAACACAATTCAGGGCAGGACTTATACACTTAATGGTAGGATCCTGGGGAGAGTTACTGAAAAAAAAGGGACCTTGGAGAACAGTTTCATAGGTCTTCAAAAGTGGAGTCACAGGTAGACAGGAGGTGTTTGGCATCCTTACTTTTATTGGTCAGGACACAATATGGGATGTCATGTTGCAGCTTCACAGTACATTGGTTAGGCCACTTTTAAAATACTGAGTTCAGTTCTGGTCTGTCTGCTATAGGAAAGTTAAACTTGAAAGGATTCAGAAAATATTTACAAGGATGTTGCCAGGTTTGGAGGATTTGAGCTTTATGAAGAGGCTGAACAGGCTAGTGCTATTTTCCCTGAAGCGTCGGAAGCTGAGGGGTGACCTTATTGAGGTTTCTAAAGTCATGAGGGGCATGGATTGGGTAAATAGACAAGGTCTTTTTCCCAGGGTAAGGAGTCCAAAATTAGCGGGCATAGCATGAAGGGGGCAAGATTTTCACACAGGGTACCGTGCATGTATGGAATTAGCTGCTAGAGGAAGTGGTGGAGGCTGGTACAATTACAAATTTAAAAGGCAAGTGGATGGGTACGTAAGTAGGAATGGTTTAGACGATTATCAGTGAAATGGTGGTAAATGAGGCTAGATTAATTCAGGGTATCTTGTCATCGTGGACAAATTGGACTGAAGTGTCTGTTTCCTTGCTGTACATCTCTATGACTGTACAGAATGTCCTCATGTGAGACAGTGGCAAAACTCATGAAACTGACTTTCACTTGTACTAATAAAAGCCTACAAGACAGAGGTTGCCAAGACTATTTTTATATTTTTCTCCAAAGTTTTCATTTTTTGTTCTATTTTAAGAAATATCGAAATGGTTGCATATGTTGTAAACTACAACATTTTCCAAATGAGGCAAATTTGAGATTTGTTTCTGATAATGCAGTTCTGGAAACAAAGTTGATACACAGACTTCAAGATAATCTCTTTCTGGCTGTATCATTGCATCATTTAACCTAGACTTTCTTCTTAATATTCAATAAATCTTACTACTTGTCAGAGAATTTTAATCACCAGATACTGAAATGCCCAAAATGCCATATTGGTTAAAATGTGTTATAACATTTGCTAACAAGGTATCATAGACCTTTAACCCATAGTAATTTTGTGTCCATATTTACTGTATTGGAATAATTGAAAAAGTTATTAAGATGCTAACTCAGAAAACAATTTTGTCATCTTAAAAAACAAATAAAAACAATTACAGGAGAAATACCACCCTTCTGTTCCCTTTCACATTTTAGCTAAAGCAATAAAATTTGAAAGACTTATTGTGTGTTAGAATCCTGTTTACTTCTGATTTCCTGAAACCTGTATTGTTAACTCAGCACAGCCAATCAATAAACTGTTTAACTCATGTCACACGTTCAAAACAACAAGAGCAAAATGTTCATGCTATTACCAAATGTTTAAAGATCAACAGTCTGTACATTTTCAACTATATATTTGCACGAGGTAGTTAAATAGAAAGGATAAGCCAAGTAACAATCTTAAAGTTGTATTCTTTGTGGATTCATGCCCACAAGAACCGGAACAGATTCCAAACTCCATTGTCAGGGTCTTTAGAAAAAAAAATCATTGCAGGAGTAATGATCGTACACAAAACTGCAGTGACAAATCAATCTCTTTTTTTATTTAAAGGGCATAACATTGAAGTATCCGTAGTGGAGTACACTTGTTGCAAATTCTAAATGTGGAGCGTTTTGTGCCAGTTTCAAGTGTAAGTAGGTTAAGGTTACCAACATGAAACACTAAAAGGTAGCAATTCAGATCACTCAGCCGTGTCTTATAATACTGGACTGAAGCTGCGGTTCTCATGAAAATTCAGCCAAGGTCAGATCCGAATCGTTAAAAAGCTCGTTACAATAAAACTAGCAAAATACCGCCGCAATTACAATTCCTAATGAGTTGGCAAATGAGATGAGTAACTGAAATTGACCTGTTACAGCAAGTACATTCTCATTCATTCATTCATTTCTGACATTCGAATTGCTGCAGTTTACAACAGCCAAACGATCAGACAAGTTATACAACTGCAGCCACCAAACAAAACCATAAGTGAAATCTGCTTGTGCTGTCGGCACGCATCTAGAAGGAAGCAGAAACACACAAACATACCAGATAATCCATTTACAGAACGGAGACTCTCAGCTTCCAAGTCCAAAGCACTTTTATCTTCTATGTGTATATTTTATATCTTATTTGTTATAAGAACAGTTTGTCTGACATTTCTTAACTTAAATGGGTGAGAAAATGTAAAAGTTCGCCGTCTCTCTCACTCTGTATTTACGAAGTCTACACTTATTTCCTCAACTGAACTTTATCCCCTAGTGGGTGAAATGTTAAAATTAACCCCTAAAAGCCACTCCCTTTCTGCGTAAGGTGATCATCTGATCGCAGACGTGAGGCTGTTATTCAATAACCCCGGAAGTTGAGTTGGAAGCTAGCGTGAGGTTAGTGAGATTCACGTTTGGGGACTGGAAAGTGGTAAAATTTGAAACTGTGTGAGTTGCTGTCTGTGCTTAACAGAACTAGTGCACTTACCGTGAGGGGAAACAACAATTTAAGCAGCGTTTGAATATTATGTCGCTTTATTTTTGCTGGGCAGTGATGTAATTATTGGTGCAGCAATGTTTGATACAGTTTTTTGAGTTGAGTCTTGTAGAGGATTGCCATTGTGGTCAAGGAGGAAAGTATTGAGCATTCACACAGCGTATATGTCATGACGTTTCAAAAGAATTTATCTCTTAAATCTTATGTCAGATTGAATCTTTGCTGGACGCTATGAGAAAGTGAGGACTGCAGATGTTGGAGACCAGAATTGAAAAATGTGGTGCTGGAAAAACACAGCAGGCAGGCAGTATCCGAGGAGCAGGAGAATCAGGAATGAAGGGCTTGTGAAGAAGGGCTTATGCCCGAAACGTCGGTTCTTCTGCTCCTCGAATGCTGCCTGGCCTGCTGTGTTTTTCCAGCACCACATTTTTCAACTCTGGACACTGAGAAACACGGCGCAGTACGGAGACAAACGTTTCACTGCATGATTTGGAGATGCCGGTGTTGGACTGGGGTGTACAAAGTTAAAAATCACACAACACCAGGTTATAGTCCAACAGGTTTAATTGGAAGCACTAGCTTTCGGAGTGCCACTCCTTTATCATGTGATTGTGGAGGACACAATTGTAAGGCACAGAATTTATAGCAAAAGTTTAGTGTGATGTAACTGAAATTATACATTGAAAAATACCTTGATTGTCTGTAGAGTCTTTCATCTGTTTGAATACCATGATAGTTTCACTTTCATGTGTAAATCACAATGTTTTCTTAAAAGTTGCATTCTCAGGTTAGCTGTAACAATTGATGTTAGCTAGACAATACGTTGAAGGTGTAAGCCCCCTGTGTTCTGTCTATGCCATGAGGTCCGAGTTGAGGCCCTCCCTATGGGTACTGAACTTAGCTATCGGCCTCTGCTCGGCCACTTTTTGCTGCTGCCTGTCCCGAAGTCCACCTTGGACGATGGTCGCCTGAAGGTCTGAGGTCGAATGCCCTGGAGGGAGGGCCTCAACCAGGACCTTGGGTTCATGTCACATTACAGGTGACCACACACACCCCCTTACACTCCACACTCCCACACTCTCACAGGCATCCCCTCAGAGATTTAGACCACTCTACACTCATGCACACACACACACTCTTTCTCAGACACTCACAACCCCCCACCCCAGACATGCACACACTCCCACACATGCACCCTCTCACAGACTTAAGTCTCTGCACCCTCTCTGCACCCTCTCTGCACCCTCTCTCCCCCACGCGCGCTCTCAACCCCCAACCCAGACAGACCCACAGACAGACACAAAGACCCACATGCGTGCACATTTTTTGTGCGGTGAATTTGTAATTGCAGAGTTACATTGTACTTTGCTCAAAGACTGCATGAATTCATGTAAAACTCTTGTTATCTCACTTTTTAGATTAGAATCAATCTAAACATCATGGTATGGACAGAAAACACAGGGGGCTAACATCTACAATATATTGTCTAGCTATCACCATTGTTAACAGCTAACCTGAGAGTGCAACCTTTTCAAAAAAGGTTTTGTGATTTACACATGAAAGAATTGAAACTATCATGGTATTCCAATTTGTTCGCATGTGCTAACGAGTCGAATATCCCGGTCATTCCCTGTACTATTTGATATTCTTCTGTACAAGCAATTCATCTCTGCAAAAAGAACTATAAGGGTCACATTTCCATTTTGGTTAAGGAAGTGATCAAACCTCCAAAATTCAGCTGCTGGTAGGCAATCTGAAATGGTTCCTGTGCACAAAAGTACCACTACCATCTACCACTAGGTGGTAACAGTTTAAAAATCACAACACCAGATTATAAACAGGTTTATTTGGAAATACAAGCTTTCGGGTCGCTGCTCCTTCGTCAGGTTGCTGATGGGGCACCACTGGTGAAGGAGCATCATTCTGAAAGCTTGTACCTATACTTTCAAATAAACCTGCTGGACTATAACCTGGTGATGTGAGATGTTAAACTTTGTCCACCCCATTCAAATGCCTGCACTTACACATTTTGAGGGGTAAAGGAAGAGTAGGGATGATTTATGTATAGGAATTGTTAAGGTGTTTGGATGCAAAATAATCATTTATCTATATCTACACAGCAGATGCTTCCCAAGCCATTGTAATTATGCTGGATGCTCAGGCCCAGGAACATTTTGAAAATGACGAGAAAGTATAGAATAGACTCTTGATATTTAATGTTGACAATTACTGGGAGTGGATTAGGTGCAACCAAGGATATTAACAAAGTGAGTCTGGAAATTAGATTAGATTACTTAGTGTGGAAACAGGCCCTTCGGCCCAACAAGTCCACACCGACCCTCCGAAGAGCAACCCACCCAGACCCATTGCCCTACATTTACCCCTTCACTTAACACTACGGGCAGTTTAGCATGGCCAATTCACCATCCTGCACATCTTTAGACTGTGGGAGGAAACCGGAGCACCCAGAGGAAACCTACGCAGACACGGGGAGAATGTGCAAACTCCACACACAGTTGCCCGAGGTGGGATTTGAACCTGGGTCTCTGGCGCTGTGAGGCAGCAGTGCTAACCACTGTGCCACCGTGCCACCTGTGCAGGGGCGTTGGCAATAATCTTGCAGTCTTCCCACAATTTATGGGCAGTGACTCAGGATTGCAGCAGATCCTCTTTTGAACAAGGGTGTAATGTTGCTCAGCCCAGCAATTACAGATCAGTCAGTTTAACTTCAGTGATCTGGAAACTTCCAGAAACAATTGTGAAGTAAGATCAATAAAGAAGCAAGAACAGTACAGCATTGGAACAGGCCCTTCAGTCCAGCAAGCCTGTGCCAACACAACACCTTTCTAAACTAAGAACCATATCCTGTCTTTCCCTGCCTATTCCTATATCTGTCACGATACCTTTTAAATGTTGCTATTGTATCTGCTTCTACCATTTCCTCTGGCAGTGCTTTCCAGGCACTTAAAATGCTCTGTGTTTTAAAAAAAAAAAGTTGCCTCTCACATAGAGTCATGGAGATGTACAGCATGGAAACAGACCCTTCGGTCCAACTTATCCACACCAACCAGACATCCCAACCCAATCTAGTCCCACCTGCTAGCACCTGGCCATATCCCTCCAAACTCATGTACCCATCCAGATACCTTTTAAGTGCTGCAATTGTACCAGCCTCCACCACTTCCTCTGGCAACTCATTCTATATACGTACCACCCTCTGTGTGAAAAAGTTGTCCCTTAGGTCTCTCTTATATCTTTCCCCTCTCACCCTAAACCTATTAAGGGCGGCACGGTGGCACAGTGGTTAGCACTGCTGCCTCATAGCTCCAGAGATCCAGGTTCAATTCCTGCCTCAGGTGACTGACTGGGTGGAGTTTGCACGTTCTCTCCCTGTCTGCGTGGGTTTCCTCCGGGTGCTCTGGTTTCCTCCCACTGTCCAAAGATGTGCAGGTCAGGTGAATTGGCCATGCTAAATTGCCTATAGTGTTAGGTAAAGGGTAAATGTAGGGGGTATGGGTGGGTTGCGCTTCGGCGGGGCGGTGTGGACTTGTTGGGCCGAAGGGCCTGTTTCCACACTGTAAGTAATCTAATCTAATCTAATCTAAGCCCTCTAATTCTGGACTCCCCCACCCCAGCCTCTTTGAACTTATCCCTCTTTACCTTAAACCCATGTCCCATTGACATTTCTATCCTGAGAAACTCTCTAATCCCCAACTATTCATTCTGTCCATGCCTCTCATAATTTGTAAACTTCTATCAGGTCACCCCCTAAGCCTCTGATGTTCAAGTGAAAACAAACCAAGTTCATCCAATCTCTCCTCATAGCTAGTATCCTCCAAACCATACAATATCCTGGTAAACCTTTTCTGTGTCTTCTGCAAAACCTCCACAATCTTCTGGTAGAATGGCAACCAGAACTACATGTAATATTCCAAATGTGGCATAACTAAAGTTCTCTACAGTTGCCAAATGGCTTGCTAATTTTGCACTTTATGAAGGCAAGCACTTCATATGCCTTCTGGACCACCTAGAGGGGTGGCACGGTGGTTCAGTGGTTAGCACTGCTGATTCAGCGCCGGGGACCCGGGTTCATTTCCCACCTCTGCCTGTGTGGAGTTTGCATATTCTCCCCATGTCTGCGTGGGTTTCCTCCCACAGTCCAAAGTTGTGCAGGTTAGGTGAATTGGCCATGCTAAATTACCCATAGTGTTACTTAGGTGCATTAGTCAGGGGTAGATATAGGGTGGGGGAATGGGTCTGTTTGGATTGCTGTTTGGAGGATTGGTGTGGGCTTGTTGGGCTGAATGGTCTGTTTCCATACTGCAGGTAATCTAATCTTATCCACTTGTGTTGCCACTTTCAGGAAACAGTGGACCTGAACACCCAGATCCCTCTCTGTCAATGCTTCTAGTCATTCTGCCATTTACTGTATCCGTCCCTTCTTCCAAAATGCATCCCCTTGCGTTTTTGTAACATAAATACAGGAATAGGCCATTCAGCCCAACTGGCCATTCAAGCCATTCTGTTCAACTCTTGAGAAGTAGTTTCATGACCAATTTGGCAAAAGTGACAAACTGTATCCTGTGAATTTTAATGAGATTTGATGATCCATCATGTAATTTTGATCAGGGAGAATTACTCAAGAAACCTGTGGGTTGCCTTTTTTATTCAATGTGTGCTGTGGGATGTTCAACCACAATCTATTACTCATAATTACCACATGATAATTCTGGGTTTTATAAATAAGTTGTACATGTAATGTATTTTGTATCCTTGTTCTAATGTTGTATTGTAAATTTTATTGCTGTTATCCCCATTAAGTTCCATCTGCCGTTTCTCTGCCCAAGTCTCCAGCCTATCTATATTTGCTGTAATCTCTGGCAATCCTCCTCACCGTTTGCAGATCCCCCAATCTTTGTGTCATCTACAAACTTACTGATCAGACCACCTAAATTCTCTTCCAATTATTTATATATATTACAAACAACAGGGTCCCAGCACTGATCCCTGCATAACAACATTGGTCACAGATCTTCAGTCAGAAAAGCATCCTTCTGCTGCTACTGTCTGTCTTTATGACAAAGTAGAAGACAGTTCTGCATCCATCTTACCAGTTCACTGCAGATCCCAGGTGACTTCACCTTCTGTATCAGTCTACCATAAGGAACCTTGCCGAAGGTCTTGCAGAAGCCAGTATAGACAATATTCACCACCCTGCCCTCATCAGTCATATGTGTCAATTTCTCAAAACCTCAATCAAGTTTGATTGAGTTTTTGAGACATGATCTATCCCACACAGTCATGTTGCCTATCGCTAATAAATCCATATTTTTTCAAATGTGGGTAAATCCTGTCCCTAAGAATCTTCTGTTGTAATTTCCCTATCACTGACATTAGGCTCACAGGGCCTGTAATTTTCTGATTTTTCCCTATTGTCCTTCTTAAACAAAGGAACAATGTTGGCCATTCTCCAGTCCTCCGGGACCTCTCCTATGACTAAAGAGAATACAAAGTTTACATAAAGTCCCCAGCAATTTCCTCTCTTGCCTCCGCCCCTTGCCTATAAAGCACATTGGATCCACAGTACATTGGCAAGTTGAATCCAAAAATTGACTTAGTGGTTGGAAACAGAAGGTGGTGGTCGAAGGTTGTTTGTATGACTGGAGGCCGGTGTCCAGTGCTGTAACACAGATTAGCACTGGGTCCCTTATTGTTTGTGATGTATGTAAATTATATAAGAAGAAAATGCGGTGGTCAGGGAATGATAAGTAAGTTTGCAGATGACACAAAGATTGGGCAAGTGGTTGACAGTGGAGAAGAATATCCTAAGTTACAGGATGATACGGACAGAACAGTGGCAAATGGAATTTAATCTTGAAAAGTATGAATTGATACACTTTGGAAGAAATAATAAGACAGGGTAGTGTCATATATTATTCTGAAGGATTCAATGTTAACTCTGTTTTCTCTCCACAGATGTCGCCAGACCTGCTGAGTTTCTTCAACAACTTCTGTTTTCATTTGCTCCAAGTCTTCAGCATCAGCAGTTCTTTTTTTTTATTTGTAGATGTTGTCCTTTTCATCCTCTAATCCTTTGATTGTCATCCATGTTTAATAGCTTGAACAATAATAGTTTAGCCTAATCTGAAACTTTGATTTGAATTTCACCTCACTTGTTTTATAACACAACTATGAATATTTTATCATACATCTACATAACAAAACAAAAGAACTGATCACAGACTTCAGAAACAAAGGAGGACACACCCATCTACATCAACGGAGTGGAAATTGAGGGTTGAGAGGTCAATTAAGTTCCTGGGAGTGACAGTAACTAATAGCATTTCCTGGACTTCCAACTTAGATACGATGGTCAAGCAGGCACAACACGTCTTTGTTTCCTCAGGAGGCTTAGGAAATTTGGTATGTCCATAAGGACCTTCATCAACTTTTACAGTTGCACTATTAAAAGCATACTATGTGGGTGCATAACAGCCTGGTATGGCAACTGCTCTGCCCAGGACCATAAGAAACTACAGAAGGTTATGCGCCCAGTCCAGACCATCACTGAAGCCAATTTCCCATCCATGGACGCCATTTATTCTTACTGTTGCTTGGAAAGGCTGCCAACAGCTTCAAAGACCCACCCCTCCACCTCAGTAATGCTCTGCTACAGCTCTCCTCAGGCAGAAGAGACAGAAGCTTGAACACATGCACCAACAGGTTCAAGAACATCTTCTTCCCTCCCTTTATTAGGTTAATGAATGGGCTCTCTAACTTCAAATAATGTTGATCTTGCTTTGTGCACCTCCTGTGCAGTGTAACCTGTATGCCTCACTCTGTCCAAACACCCTATGATCTGTATGTCCTTGCTTACTATGATCTGCCTGTACTGCTCACAAACAAAGCTTTTCACTGTACTTAGGTGCACGTGATAACAATAAATCAAATCAAATCAAAGTGGCTAGATTGAAAGGTGTACTCCAGTTTGGCTTCATGAGTAATCTGTGTAATGTGGTTAAACTTGTTCTAACATATTTCCTCATAGCTTTGCACCTCAGTACACATTTCCCCTTTGAAATAGCCACTTGAAACTATTATCTGTTTTTAGATTCTGACAGAGAAACATTCTCAAATTCTTTAAGCCATAGAGTCATATATTTGTACAGCATGGAAACAGACCCTTCAATCTAACTCATCCATTCCAACCAGACATCCTAAATTAATCTAGTTCCATTTGCCAGCATTTGACCCATATCCCTCTAAACCTTTCCTATTCAGGTACCCATCCTGATGCCTTTTAAATGTTGTTATTATGTCAGCTTCCACCACTTCCTCTGGCAGCTTATTCCATACACGCATCACCCTTTGTGTGAAAACGTTGCCCCTTAGGTCTTTTTAAATCTTTCTGCTCTCACCTTAAAACTCTGCTCTCTAGTTTTGGACTCCCTGACTTTAAGAAAAAGACTTTGGCTATTCACCCTATCCATGTATTTTCATAGACTCATAGAATCATACAGCACGGAAAGAGACCCTTTGGTCCAACCATTCCATGAGGAAACATAATCCCAAACTAAACTCGTTCCACCTGCCTGCTCCAAGCCTATTTTCCTCCAAATCTTTCCTATTCATGAACTTATCCAAATGTCTTTTAAATGTTGTAATTGTACCCATATCCACCACTTCCTCTGGAAGTTCATTCCACACACTGGATTTTATAAACCTATAGGATCATGGTCGCTCTGATTTTAACCTCAGCTCGACATTTCTGCATACCCCTGATAATCTTTCAATGCTTGATAGTCAAGAATCTATCTACTTTTGCTTCAAAAATATTTACAGATTCTGCATCAAATGCCTTTTGAGGAAGGGAATTCCAAAGACATTCAACACTCTTAAAGTAAATCTTACTCATTTCTGTCTTAAATGGCCCACCCCAATTGTTAAAGGATGACTCCAAGTTCTATATTGATTCTCCCACAAGAGGAAACACCCATTCCGCATCCATCTGGTCAAGTATCCTTAGGATCTTAGATAATTCCATTATTAACCTCTGACAATCCTAAACTCCAGATGAAGCAGACTGGGCCTGTCAAGCCTTTCCTCATAAGGCAATCTGTTGATTTCAAGCATTATGTTAGTAAACTTTCTCTGAACTGCTTCCAGTACCAATATCCTTTTGTATGTATAGTGATGCCAGATACAGTCTCACCAGTGCCCTGTATAACTGAAGCACAGCGATTCTACTCTTGCATTCCATTCCCCTTGCAATAAAATTAAGCATTTTATTATAGGGAGGGAGAAAATATACTTTGAGAGTAAGACTACAAGTATATCAAGGAGGAGAGAATCCAAAGTGACCAAAAGTCCCTTTGAGAGTAAGGCTGGGGAAGTAATAATGGGGACTCAGGAAATGACAAAGGAGTTGAATAAATAATTTGCATTAGTCTTCACAGTAGAAGACCCTAACAGCATTCCGAAGTTACTAAATATTCAAGGGGATAAAAGGAGGTGAGGAAATAATTTCAATAAGTTACACTGGACAAAAAAAACTAGGAAGACTAATGGGGCGAGAGATATTAAAAGAAGCAGCACAGAGATAATGCATGTAGTGGTTGCGATCTTCAAGGAATCCTTAGATTCTGGTAAAAGTTTCAAAACATTGGAAAACTGCAAATGTAACACCTTTATTTAAAAAGGGTGACAAAAAGCATTTAAAGTAATTCCTGTTATTGGGAAATTGTAATAGAGCATTTAAAAATACAAAACATAATCAAGCAGAGTAAGCATAGTTTTATGAAGGGGAATCAGGCCTGACAAATTTATGGGAATGTTTTGAGGAGGTAATAAGCAGGGTAGATAAAGGGTAAACAATGGATGAAATGTATTTGGATTTTCAGAAGGTATTCGATAAGATAAAATAGTTTTATCTTCTAAACTATTTAGAAGATAAAATCCCGTGGTATTGGAGGTAGTTTATTAGAATGGACAGAGGATAGGCTAACTGATAAAAGACAGAGATGGGATAAGAGGGTAATTTTCTATATAATGAATCTGTATAAGGCGTATGAACAGAGTTAGACCATTCGTCCCATTGAGTCTGCTCCGCTATTCAATCATGATTGATATGTTTCTCCAGTCTCCTTCCTTCTCCCTGTAACCCTTGATCCCCTTACCAATCAAGAAATTACTTGTCTTTGTCTTAAGTGCACTCAATGATTTGCCTCCATAGCCCTTGGCAGCAATGTGTTCCACAGATTCACCACCCTTGTACTAAAGAAATTCCTCCTCATCTCAGTCATCCCTTCACTCTGAGTCTGTGTCCTTTGATCCTTGTCTCTCCTACTGGTGGAAATACCTTCTCCATGTCCAGGCCTCTTAGTATTCTAGAAGATTCAATAAGATCCACCCCTCATCTTTTTGAATTCCATCGAGTACAGACCCAGAGTCTTTGACTACTCCTCATGTGACAAGCCCTTGATCGCTGGGATCACTCCTGTAAACCTTCTCTGGACCCTCTCCAATGCCAGCACATCCTTCCTTAAATACGGGGCCCAAAACTGCTCGCAGTATTCCAAATTTGATCTGACCAGACAGTCTCAGCAGTAAATTTCAGCTCTTGCATTCTAGTCCTCATAAATTGAATGCTAAAGTTGCATTTATCTTCCTAACTGCCAACTGAACCTGTATGTTAACCTAAAGAGAATCCTCAACAAGAATTTCCAAGTCCCGTTGTGCTGCAGATTTCCAAAGCCTTTCATCATGTGGAAATCATCTACCCCTCTATTTGTCCCACCAAAATGCATAACCTCACATTTTTCCATACTATAATCTATCTGTCACTTCCTTGCCCACTGTCCCAGCCTGTCCAAGTCCTTCTTGCAGCCTCACCGCTTCCTCAGAACTACTTGCTTCTCCACCTGTCTTTATATCGTCTGTAACTAATGGAGAGCCACAGGGATCAGTGCTAGGGCCACCATATAGGACTTAGGACTTGGATAAGAAAAATGAATGTGCTGTAGCCAAGTTTGCAGATAGTTATAGAGATGTATAGCAACTTGCCCATGCCAACCAGATATCCCAACCTAATCTAGTCCCACCTCCCAGCACCTGGCCCATATCCCTCCAAATGCTTCCTATTCATATACCCATCCAAATGCCTCTTAAATGGTACAATTGTACCAGCCTCCACCACCTTCTCTGGAGGCTCATTCCATACACGCACCACCCTCTGAGTGAAAAAGTTGCCCCTTAGGTCTCTTTGAAATCTTTCCCCTCTCACCCTAAACCTATGTCCTCTAGTTCTGGACTCACCCACTCCACGGAAAAGAACTTGTCTATTTATCCTATCTATGCCCCTCATGATTTTATAAACCTCTATAAGGTCACCCCTCAGCCTCCGACACTCCAGGGAAAACAGCCCCAGCCTATGTTGCCTCTCCCTGTAGCTCAAATCCTCCAGCCTGGCATGACAGAGAAACAGGTGGGAAGGAAATTCCTAACCACTGCCTGGTGAACTGTGGTCAAAGGTGTTTTCTGTACAAATGTTTGAGCGAGGGACAGGTGGGACAAAATGGCTCAACTACTTGGAGTGTTTTGTGAAAACATGGTCAGACTCATCCTTCGCAACACTGGGGCCAGGTCGAACCTCCGCATTAGTGACAATTGGTACCTGTGTACTAACAATCTATACACAGATTGATGTAGCTGCTCACAAAGATGGCAATCAGAATGTGACGTATTGAATATATTTTCTTCCATCCAGGATTTTGTAAATCTTTAACCCATCTTTGACCCTCAGATAAATTAGAAGATGACTGCTTTGGCACTGGTCCTTGGAATTGGCTGCAAAACACTTCAGGAACTCCTGAGGTAATGAAAGGCACATTTTGTTCTAGTTCCTTCTTGCTGTAAATGATAATATATCATCCAAGTGTAACGAACTGAGTCAGAAGTGCAAAGGTTTACATGTATTGAGCGATGATGTAAAATTGATGAAACTGGTATTTTTAATTTTTTTAATAGGAATTATTTACTACTGTTCTGGATTAATGGTGCTGGAAGTGCACAGCAATTCAGGCAGCATCCAAGGAGCAGCGAAATCGACGTTTCGGGCAAAAGTCCTTTATATGGGAATTTGCAGAGAGTGGTTTGAGGTACAATCAGAACCCTGTGTGTTCAGGGAAATTTTCTGTAGTAATAGGCTTCCAGTCCAATGAGAAAGGAGGCATTGCTAAACCTGGTTCTTGGGAATTAAGTGAACCAAATAGATCAAAAGTCAGTGTGGAGCACTTCAGGGACAGAGATCATTGTATAATATGGTTAGATTGTGAAAAAGGACTATGAATGTAACAGCATAAATAATTAATAGAGGAGAGTTAACTCTCTCAAAGGGTGCAAATGAATCTAACGAATTGGAAACAAAGCATAATAGGAAAGACTATAATTGAACAATGGGGCTACCTTTAGAGGAAAGATAGTTTGAGAACATACGACATAGAACATTATAGCACAGTTCAGGCATTTCAGTGGTCTGGTGGGGCCACACTTGGAGTATTGCCTGGGTTAGATGGACTTCAGATTAGTTTCACAGGTCGGCGCAACATCGAGGGCCTAAGGGCCTGTCCTGTGCTGTAATGTTCTATATTCTATGTTGCGCCAATGTGTGAAACCAATCTGAAGCCCATCTAACCTAAACAATTCCATTATCATCCGTATGTTTATCCAATGACCATTTAAACGCCCTTAAAGTTGGCGAGTCTGCTACTGTTGCAGGCAGGGCATTCCACACCCCTACTACTCTCTGAGTAAAGAAACTACCTCTGACATCTGTCCTATATCTATCACCCCTCAAATTAAAGCTACATCCCCTCACACTAGCCATCACCATCCAAGGAAAAAGGCTCTCACTGTCCACCCTATCTAATCCTCTGATCAGCTTTTATGTCTCTATTAAGTCGCCTCTCAACCTCCTTCTCTCTAATGTAAACAGCCGCAAGTCCCTCAGCCTTTCCTCATAAGATCTTCCCTTTAACATCCTAGTAAATCTCCTCTGCACCCTTTCCAAAGCTTCCACATCCTTCGTATAATGCGGCAACCAGAACTGTATACGGTACTCCAAGTGCAGCTGCAACATGACCTCATGGCTCTGAAACTCAATCCCTCTACCAATAAAAGCTAACACACCATACACCTACTTAACAAACCTATCAACCTGGGTGGCAACATAGAGGGATCTATTCATATGGACACCGTGATCTATCTGCTTATCTACACTATCAAGAATCTTACCATTAGCTCAGTATACTCTGTATTCCTATTACTCCTTCCAAAATGAATCACCTCACACTTCTCCTCATTAAACTCCATTTGCCACCTCTCAGCCCAGCACTGCAGCTTATCTATGTCCCTCTGTAACCTGCAACATCCTTCCGCACTGTCCACAACTCCACCGACCTTAGTGTAATCCGCAAATTTACTAACCCATCCTTCTACGCCCTTATCGAGGTCATTTATCAAAATGACAACCAGCAGTGGCCCCAAAACAGATCTTTGCAGTACACCACCGGTAACTGAATTCTAGGATGAACATTTTCAATCAACCACAACTCACTAGCTTCTGACAACTACCCAATTTCTGATCCAAACTGTTAAATCACCCTCAATCCCCTGCCTCCATATTTTCTGCAATAGCCTACCGTGGGGAACCTTATCAAACGCTTTACTAAAATCGAAATACACCACATCAACCACTTTACCTTCATCCACCAGTTTGGTCACCTTCTCAAAGAACTCAATAAGGCTTGTGAGGCATGACCTACACTTCACAAAACTATGTTGACTATCCCTAATCAAATTATTCCTTTCTAGATTATTATAAATCTTATTTCTTATAACCCTTTCCAAAATTTTACCACAACCAAAGTAAAGCTCACTGGTCTATAATTACCAGGGTTGTCTCTACTCTCCTTTTTGAACAAGAGGACATTTGCTATCCTCCAGTCTTCTGGTACTATTCCTGTAGACAATGATGACATAAAGATCAAAGCCAAAGGCTCTGCAATCTGCTCCTCAGCTTCCCAGAAAATCCTAAGGTAAATCCCATCTGGCCCATGGGACTTATCTATTTTCACACTTTCCAGAATTGGTAACACTTCCTCCTTATGAATCTCAATCCCATCTAGTCTAATAGCTGGTATCTCAGTATTCTCCTCGACAACATTGTCTTTTTCCTGTGCGAATACTGATTAAGTGCTTCCTCTATCACTTCAGAGCCCACGCACAACTTCCCACTACTGTCCTTGACTCGCCATAATCTTACTCTAGTCATTCTTTTATTCCTGACATATCGATAGAAAGGATTTTCCTTGATCCTACCTGCCAAAGAAGTCTCATGTCCCCTCCTGGCTCCTCTTCGCGCTCTCTTTAGCTCCTTCCTGGCTAACTTGTAACTCTCAAGCGTCCTAACTGGGCCTTCATGTCTCATCTTTACATAAGCCTTCTCTTCCTCTTGACAAGAGATTGAACTTCTTTAGTAAGCCACAGCTCCCTCGCTCGACCACTTCCTCCCTGCCTGACAGGTACATACTTTTCGAGGACACGCAGTAGTTGTTCCTTGAACAAGCTCCACATTTCAAGTGTGCCCATCCCCTGCAGTTTCCTTCCCCATCCTATGCATTGTAAATATTGCCTAATCGCATCATAATTGCCTTTCCCACAGCTATCTCTCTTGCCCTGCGGTATATACTTTCCATCGCTACTAAAGTAAATGCAACCAAATTGTGGGCCCTATCACCAAAGTACTCACCTACCTCCAAATCTAACACCTGGCCTAGTTCATTACCCAGTATCAAATCCAATGTGGCCTTGACTCTTGTAGGCCTATCTTGTTGGAAATCCTCCTGCACACATTGGACAAAAACTGACCCATCTAAAGAACAGTCAAGGCCTATTCCGATGAAAAAGAATGGTAGGCAAACAAATCCAAAGCTCCCTGGATGACAAAAGAAGTAGAGAGTAAAATGAAGAAGAAAAAGTGTATTTATAACAGATATCAGTAAGACAAGATAAACAAGGTTAGTTTTCCTGGTGATCTGGTGTTTAGGATTTGGTGCTTTTGTAACCTTGGCCCAGGTTCAATTCCTGGTCAGGAATAAGGATTTTATTTCAAAGATGGAAGACATAGGTAAGTTTTTGAATAAGAACTTTGCATCTACATTCACTACAGAGAATGATGATGTAGGTATAGAAATTAGGGAGGGAAACTGTGATATACTTGAACAATTTAGCAATGAGTGAAAAGAGGTATTGGTGGTTTTAGCAGGTTTGAACATGGATAAATCCCCAGGTCCAGAGGAGTTGTAGCCCAGGCTACTGTGGGAGACAAGGGAGGAGATTGCAGGGGCTTTGACATTAATTTTCAATTCCACTTTCCTGTCTGTTCCCCATTTGCTTGATTCCCTCACTGATTCAAACTCTTTCTACCTTAGCCTTAATAAACCAGTCTCAGTGGCTCCCTATGGTAAAGAATTCCACAGATTCACTGTCCCCTGAGAGAAGAGGTTCCACTGCATCGATGTCATAATGGCGTGATTCCTTATTCCGAGATTATGCCCTCTAAGTCTGGGAATCTCCTACAGGGGTAACAATCTTTCCATATCTACCCTGTCAAGTCCCCAAAGAATCTTGCATCATTCCGTCAGGTCACCTCTCATTCTTCACTATGTTAAAAGTGTACAGACCCAATATATGCAAATTCTCATCAAAAGACAGTCCCTCCATACCTGGTATATCACCCTTGTGAACCTTTTCTGGACGGGCTCCAATGTCCTTATGTTTTCTTTTCATAAAAGTGATCCAAAACCATTTACAACATTCTAACAGTCCTCTGACTAGTGTCTTGTAAAGTTTCAGCAAAACTCACTATGTTATACTTCATTACTTTTGAAATAAAAGTCAACATTACATTTGCCTGCCTAATACCCACTGAAAATAAAAGCTCATTTTTTTGAGATTCATAGATGGAGACTCCAAAATCTCTCTGTTCCATAGGTTTCTGCAGTGTTTTTCCATTTAAATAATACTCAGCTCCTCTATTCTGTCTGCCAAAGTACATAACCTCACATTTCTCCACCTTATATTCCATCTGCCAAGTTTTTGCCAACTTACTTAATCTGTCTATATCCCTCTTCAGTCTCTCAGAGTCATAGAGATGTACAGCACGGAAACAGACCCTTTGGTCTAACTAATCCATGTCGATCAGATATCCTAAACTAATCTAATCCCATTTGCCAGCACTTGGCCCATATCTCTCTCAATTCTTCCTATTCATATACCTATCCAGATCCCTTTTAAATGTTGCAATTG
>NC_057710.1:67711782-67717863 GCF_004010195.1 Chiloscyllium plagiosum
GGCATAAGCCCTTCTTCCTGAAGAAGGGCTTATGCCCGAAACGTCGATTCTCCTGTTCCCTGGATGCTGCCTGACCTGCGCTTTTCCAGCAACACATTTTCATCTGATCATGATCCTGCTGTACTCTGAGGTAACCTTCTTCGCTGTCCACTACACCTTCAATTTTGTGCCATCTACAAACTTACTAATTATGCCTCCTATGTGTACATCCAAATCATTGAGATAAATGACAAAAAGCAGTGGACCCAGCACCAATCCTCATGGCACACCAGGCTCCAGTCTGAAAGGTAACCCTCCACCACCACCCTCCGTCTTCTACCTTCAAGTCAGTTCTGTATCCAAATGGCTAGATCTCCCTGTATTCCATGAGCTCTAACCTGCTAATCAGTCTCCCATGGAGAACCTTGTCAAACACCTTACTGATGCCCATATAGATCACGACCCACTGCTCTGCCCTCATCAATCCTCTTCGTTACATCTTCAAAAAAAACTCAATCAAGTTTGTGAGACATGATTTCCCACACACAAAGCTATGTTGGCTATCCCTGATCAGTCCTTACCTTTCCAAATACATGTAAATCCTGTCCCTCAGGATTCCCTCCAACAACTTGCCCACCATCGAAGTCAGGCTCACTGGTCTGTAGTTCCCTGGCTTATCCTTACCATCCCTCTTAAATAGTAGTACCATATTAGCCAACCTCCAGTCTTCTGGCACCTCACCTGTGACTATCGATGATACAAATATCTCAGCAAGGGGCCCAGCAATCACTTCCCTAGCTTCCCACAGAGTTCTTGGGTACACCTGATCAGGTCCTGGGGTTTTATCCACTTTTATGCGTTTCAAGACACCTAGCATTTCCTCCTCTGTAATATGGACATTTTGCAAAATGTCACCATCTATTTCCCTACATTCTATATTTTCCATGTCCTTCTCCACAGTAAACACTGAGGCAAAATACTCGTTTAGTATCTCCCCCATCTCCTGTGGTTCCACACATAGGCTGCCTTGCTGATCTTTGAGGGGCCCTACTCTCTCCCTAGTTACCCTTTTGTCCTTAATGTATTTATAAAATCCCTTTGGATTCTTCTTAACCCTATTTGCAAAGGCTATATCATGCCCATTTTTACCCTCCTGATTTCCCTCTTAAGTATATTCCTACTGCCTTCATACTCTTCTAAGGATTCACTTGATCTCTGCTGTGTGTACCTGACATATGCTTCCTTCTTTATCTTAACCAAAACCTCAATTTCTCTAGTCACCCATCATTCCCTACACCTTGCCTTTCACCTTAACAGGAAAATATTGTCTCTGGACTCTCATTTCTGAAGGCTTCCCACTTTCCAGCTGTCCCTTTACCTGTGAATGTCTGCTGCCAATTAACTTTTGAAAGTTCTTGTCTAATGCTGTCCAAATTAGCCTTCCTCCACTTTAGAACTTCAACTTTTAGATCCCATCTAACCTATTTTATCTGTAATTTAAAACTGATAGAATTATGGTCTCAGGCCCCAATGTTCACCCCATTGACACCTCAGTCACCTGCCCTGCCTTCTTTCCCAAGAGTAGGTCAAGTTTTGCAAGAAAAGGCAGTAACTGTGCAGATTCATGGCTTGTCAGACAGCAGTATAGGTTTCTTTCTCTGACCATGTGGTCACTGCTTTTGTCTTTTTTCCACCTTTTTAAAGTGCTGTTGTTTTGATGTATTTTCCTCCGAAGTTCCAAAACAATGCAACCGTATATAAAACAGTAATTACTGCTCCTGGAATTCAAGGAAATCACCTCCAACATCTAAAATACTTCAAAAAAGATGCGGCTCTTACAGCTGCAATTTTTTCTGATCCTCCAAATTGGGTTTCCCAGAATCTGCTTAATAAATCCAGTAATCAGGCTTTCATTTTCCTGCGTATGTACCTTAGACATCAGAGTTAGTAGCTATGTGATCAGCAGCTATGTCATGTTACCCAGTAACCATGTTTAGTTTGTTATTGTAGCTCTAATGGAGATATTGTGGTCGAGTGGTTAAGTCACTGGATTAGTAATTCAGAGGTACAAGCTCTTGGAATATGGGTTTAAATGGCAGCTGGTAGAAGTTAAATTTAACTAATTCAAAAATCAGCAATTGATTATCAGTTGTTGTAAAAATCCATTTAGTTCTCAAATATCACTTCGGGAAGGGAATCTGCTGTCCTTATCTGAAATGGCTTGCGAATGGTGCCAGAATCACAACAGTTTAAGTTCAGCTTTAATTGTGTTCTGAAATTACCCAGTAAGCTAGTTGGTTGCAATCATTAGTGACAGGCAGCAAATGCTGGCCTTGCCAATGACACACACACATCATGAAAGAACTTTTAAAATTCTGGCTACCACAGTGGCCTTCTGTTGGATGAGGACATTAGGACCACTGCCAACATATCCTAACTGGCATGACTTGCTGCTGATAGTCACACTTCAGCTGGATGTAGTGAAACCTTTCGGTTTTGGTGCAGAATAAAGATGAGATGTTCATAAGGCAATATGTATGTTATCAATGACATCCTGTGCCAGGAAAATATGCAACTCTGGAAAAGCTAAATGCTCACTTTGTGTCTCATGTTTTCCAAGAGACAATGGATTAGAACTCATTCCTATTCAACTTTTGAATAGGATGATCTCCCTTATGCAAAAAATAGGAGGCAAAGTATAAAATGTGTGTACTTGCAGCTTCAAATTAGAAAGAGCCAGACATATAAAACATCAGTGCCACTTTGACATTCACAGTCATTAGGGATGCCTCTTTGCTCTGCTGTGTGATTGCTGTTCTATGTGTAGAAGATGCCGAGTTTCAATTAAAATGACCTTACTGAATGGATAGATATTAACTCCATATCATTCCATACTGAAGTTCAGATAGGGGAATTGCTCCCTGGGCAGATCTAACCTCCTGTTATCCACTCCTCCACCTCCCTCTTCCAGCAGCTTGACCTGGTCATTTAAGACTGTAAGACTGGAAGAAATAGGAAAGCAGTAGGCCATTTGCCCCCTTGAGTCTGCTCCATCATTTTAACAGGACCATGGCTGATCTGCTATACCTCACATCCACTTTCCTGCCCTTTCCCTGTAACCTTTGATTCCCCTGCTGATTAAGAACCTAAATATACACAAGGAGTCTGCCCCCACAGCTGTCTAGGTTCTGGTCATTCACTACATCATACTCTACACTACTAATACACCATGCAAGTGTACAGAAGACATGAAGTCAGCAAAAACTCCTCAAGTATCTACCACACCACTCTTTGTAACGTTTGGATCTTTAATTAACTGCAGAGAGCATCAAATACTTGTAGAATCATAACAACGGCCAGAAACACCAGTTGAAGATGCCATTTAAGAACAGAACTTCTTTATGGTGATGGTGAGGGAGCTTCTTTCTATGACTGAACATGTACTGTCACTGCCCTGCAATGCAGAGTTTAATAACCACTTCCTTGGTGAATCATAGTCACTTAAGCTACCACTCCTGACTAAAGTAGAACCAGGCAAAACACTTTCCAAAACCTTGGTGGATGGAACTTCTATTGGGACATTTCTCTATTTCCTAAAGCACATAGCTTTTCCTTTGTGTGTGCTCCATGCTATGTGCAGCTCAAGAGGAATTGCATCTGTATTCCTCAGGACTGGCTTCAGGCTTTTTATCAAAATGCTCTCCAATTATCACGGTCCAATGCTACTCACTTGTAAATGAAAATGCACCTGACCAGAGAGTTCTATAAAGATATTTTTAAGCATGACTTTTGTAGGAACCTTTATTGGTGACTATGTGAAAACGTTAAACGTTGCGAGGTCTAAAGTGGAAGGAAATCTGTGTTAGATGCTAAATAAAACCAAAAGAACTGTGGATGCTATAAATCAGAAACAAAAACAGAAGTTGCTGGATAAGTTCAGCAGGACTGGCAGCATTTGTGAAGAGATATCAAATTTAACATTTCTGGTTTGGTGACCCTGCCTCAACACTGATAGTAGCGAGGAAAATGTTGGTTTATATGCAAAAGATAGGATGGAGGGAGGGGGTGAGGAGTAAATGATAGATAGGGATAGAGCCCAAAGGGAGAAAAGAACAATTGGACATTTCGGCCCTACCCCAGCTCTTCTCTCCTGCAATAACGATAGAGTTCCCCTTGCCGTTACCCACCATCGCACCAGCATCCACATCCAGAAGATCATCAGCCATTTCTGTCACCTCCAGCAAGATGCCACCACCAGACACATATTCCCCTCCTGTCCCTTGTCCACCTTCTGCAGGAACTATTCCCTCTGGGACACCCTGACCCACACCACCTTCATTCCCAACACTGCCCACAGCCCCATGGCACCTCCCCTTGTAACTGCCAAAAGTGTATCATCTGCCCACTTCCCTCTTCCCTCGTCAGTATCCAGGGACCTAAACGTACCTTCCAGGTGGAGCAACACTTTACCTGCATTTCACACAATCTAGTCTACTGCCTTCACTGCACACAATGTGGTCTCCTCTACATTGGGGAAACAAAGTGTAGACTGGGTGACCACTTCGCAGAACATCTATGTTCTGCCTTCAAAAAGACCCTGCGCTTCCAGTTGCCTGACACTTTAACACACCACCCTGTTCCCTGGCCAACATCTCTGTCTCAGATTTGCTGCAGTGCTCCAGCAAAGCTCAGCGCAAGCTGGAAGAACAACACCTTATTTTCCACTTGGGGACGCTGCAGACCACCGGACTCAAGAACGAGTTCAATCATTTCAGGCTTGAATTCCCCCTACCACACACACCAAGTCATGTTATCACAGCCTACCATACCAGACTACTTATTGTTAGCAACGAATAGTCTCCATTAACAGCTATTCACAATCCGAGCCAGAATGTTATCCATTCCTTTCTCTGTCCAACTATTCTTCTCTCTCTCTTTGGGGTCTATTGCTACCTACCGTTTACTCCTTACCCCCTCCCGCCCACCCTATCTTCTGCATATAAACCAAAATTCTCCTAGCTACCAGCAGTTCTGAGGAAGGGTCACCAAACCCAAAATGTTAACTTGGATTTCTCTTCACAGATGCTGCCAGACTGCTGAGCTTTTCCAGCAACTTCTGTTTTTTGTTTCTGTGTTGGGTGCTGTTTAACATCAGAACTCACATTGTACATGCTTCTGTTGTAAGCAAACATCTTGCATTTAGCACCCTTGCAACATGGACAAATGTGTGGACTACACTAGAAGTCTTCACTGGGAACCATCTGATTTACATTTTGTTTAGTTCTTGGCTTCAGTAGCAGTGGCACCAAGGGATCCTCAGAGCTGGGTTTGATGGATTCACTCTGGTCAATTCAGTCCATGACCTATGCTGCAAAGCTAGCATTTAAATTAATTTCTCCTTCCTAAAAAAATGGCATACTTTAGTTAGAGTGTGAAAATGTAAAGGTGAAATTGATCGTTTAAAAATGAGGAAATTACAAAGTTAAGAGACTTTAACAGCCTTTGACACTTTAAATTTCAATACTTTGATTTCCAATTTCCTGCTTTTAATTTTGTTTGGAAAGGTGGACCAAAGGCAACCAGCTCTCTGATAGAATTTGCTGACATTTTTTGAAAAAAATTGTAAGGAGCTTTTAGTTTAAAGAATAATTACAATCTCAAGAATTCCATAAATTAATGAGTGTCTCTTCTGAAGAGATGAAAATAATCTATTTCTTCATTTTTATTTCAAACACGTATCATAGAATTATTACAAACATAGAGTCATAGAGACGTACAGCATGGAAACAGGCCCTTCGGTCCAACCTGTCCATGCCGACCAGATATCCCAAGCCAATCTAGTCCCACCTGCCAGCACCCGGCCCATATCCCTCCAAACCCTTCATATTCATATACCCATCCAAATGCCTCTTAAATGTTGCAATTGTACCAACCTCCACCACATCCTCTGGCAGCTCATTCCATACACGTACCATCCTCTGCGTGAAAATGTTGTCCCTTAGGTCTCTTTTATGTCTTTCCCCTCTCACCCTAGACCTATGCCCTCTAGTTCTGGACTCCCCAACCCCAGGGAAAAGACTTTGTCTATTTATCCTATCCATG
>NC_057710.1:67718053-67728155 GCF_004010195.1 Chiloscyllium plagiosum
TCGCATTTATCTGAATTAAACTCCATCTGCCACTTCTCAGCCCATTGGCCCATCTGATCAAGATCCTGTTGTAATCTGAGGTATCCCTCTTCACTGTCCACTACACCTCGAATTTTGGTGTCATCTGCAAACTTACTAACTGTACCTCTTATGCTCGTATCCAAATCATTTATGTAACTGACAAAAAGTAGAGGGCCCAGCATCGATCCTCGTGGCACTCCACTGGTCACAGGTCTCCAGTCTGAGAAACAAGCCTCCACCACCACCCTCTGTCTTCTACCTTTGAGCCAGTTCTGTATCCAAATGGCTAGTTCTTCCCTTATTCCATGAAATTCAATGATATGTTTAGTGTGAATAATAATGTAAATTAACAAATAGCAGGCAGAAGAGGTCACATACTGACTTAATTTTACAATATAAGTATTCAAACTGGGTATTCATTCAAGCAATCCATTTGACATTCCAAAAGGGACAAGTCAGTGACAATCTTCTTTCCCTAATGTGTATTACCTGTTGAAATTGTTTTTAGTTATGTGGTCTTTTCATCCCCGTTGTGTTGAAATCAAGGAATATTGTACCTTTTTCCAATTAATTTCACCTTCTACTGAACTAACTAGTTGTACATGAGTTTCCTGCCTGAACCAAATTACATTTTTGAAAGTAAATCTTTCCTGAGCCCTGCACATTTCTGGCAGCCAGATTTAGACATCAGTTTGAGGACCTCACGAGAATCATTCAGAATGAGGAGATGCTTCTGAAACAACCTTTAGAAAGGTAATACACAGGAGACTGGTGAACTCCAACATTGGAGGGTGACAAATTGAGTGACAACCTGGTTAGAGAGTAGAAAACAAATAGTCAGAATGAAGACATGTTCGTTGAAGCTATTGGACGTTTCTGAAACATAGACAGAAAGTGCTGGATACTCAACAGGTCTGGCAGCATCATAGAGGGAGCAGCAGACTTAGCATTTTGGCCCTCTGTCCCTTTGTCAGAACTGAAAATAGCTGGGAAATCTTCTGTTGATGGGTGGGGTAGGGGTGAGGGGAGAAAATAGAGTACATGGAGATAGTGTCCAGAGAGAGGATAGAAGGCCAGGTAAACCATGAGATTGCTGATGATATGCTGAAAGAAAGATAATTGCTAGGAGGGTGCTCCTTTTTTTTTTACTGGCTTTGCCTTCTGGGTGGTGCACAAATGCTATCTTCCTCTGCATCAAACCCTGAAATATCAGAATGGGCCTCCTGCTCCACTACAGGTGACATTTTACACAGAGTTGACCATCACAGTACAAACTATTGTCTTGTGAACTAGAGAGTTACCTAATTGAATTCAGCAATATGGAGTCATGCATTGTCCAGGTTGTGGTTGTTGGAGGCTATTCATCTCCCTCCAAGACATCTCCTGAGTAGTGTCCTAGGCCCAACCACCTTCAGCTGCTTCATCACTGACCTTCCCTCCATCATAAGGTCAAAAGTGGGGATGTTCACCCATGACCAAACGATGTTCAGCACCATATGTTACTTCTCAGATATTGAAGCAGTCCGTGTGCAACAAGATCTGGACAATACCCAAGCTTGGGCTGACAAGTGACAAGTAACATTTGTGCCACACAATTGCCAAGCAATGACTATCTCCAATAAGAGGCAATCTAACTAGCCCTCCCTAAACATTTAATGCATTAGCATTACTAAGTTCCCTCTATCCAAATATTCTGGGGGGTTACCATTGATCAGAAACTTAATTGGATTTACCATTTAAATACACTGGCTACAAATGTAGGTCAGAGGCTCAGAATACTGCAATGATTAATTCACTTCCTGACTCTACCATCGACAAGGTACAAGTCAGGAATGTGATGGAATACCCTCTGGATGCCTGGATAGAATATAGAACATATAATAGTACAGCGCAGTACAGGCCATTCAGTCCTCAATGTAGTGTCGACCTTTTATCCTACTCCAAGATTAAACTAATGTACATACCCTAGCTTTTACTATCATCCCTGTATCTATCCAAGAGTCGCTTAAATGTCCCTAATATATCTAACTTTATAACCATAGCTGGCAGTGCATTCCAGGCACCCACCACTCTCTGTGTAAAGAACCTACCTCTGACATCTCCCCATAACCTTCCTCCAATCACCTTAAAATTATGCCCCCTCATGATAGCCATTTCCGCCTTGGGAAAATGTCTCTGGCTATCCACTCCATCTGTGCCTCTCATCATCTTGTACACTTCTACCAAGTCACCTCTCATCTTTCTTCACTCCAATGAGAAAAGCCCTCTCTCCCTCGACCTTTCTTCATAAGACATGCCCTTGAATCCAGGCAACATCCGGTGGTAGATCTGTGGAGAACAGATCTACCACCAGAACAGGTGGTAGATCTGTTCTGCACCCTCTCTAAAGCTTCCATGAACTTCCTATAATGAGGCAACCAGAACTGAACACAATATTCCAAGTGTGGTCTAACCAGGGCTCGAAAGAGTTACAGCATAACCTCGCGGCTCTTAAACTCAATCCCCACTTAATGAAAGCCAACATGCCATAGGCTTTCTTAACAACCCTATTAACTTGGGTGGCAACTTTGAGGGATCTATGGACATAGACCCCAAGATCCCTCTGTTCCTCCATACTGTCAAGAATCCTGCCTTTAACCCTGTATTCTGCATTCAAATTTGACCTTCCAAAGTAAATCACTTCACAGTTTTCAAGGTTGAACTCCATCTGCCACTAATCAGCCCAGTTCTGTATCCTGTCAATGTCCCGTTGCAACCAATAACAGCCCTCCACACTATCCACAACTCCACCAACCTTCGTGTCATCAGCAAACATACGAACTCACCCTTCCACTTCCTCATCCAAGTCATTTATAAAAATCACAGAGGTTATGTGCACATGAAGCTTGACTCCATCCAAAACAAACAACCCACTTGAATGGTATCACATCTACATGTATCTACTCCCTCCACCACCAATGGTCAGTAACTGCAGTGCCCTACTATCTACAAGGTGCACGATAGAAATTTGCCCAAGATCCTTAGACTGACCTTCCAAGCCCACAACCACTTTCATCTAGAAGGACAAAGGCAGCAGATACATGGGCACACCATCACATACAAGTTCCCCTCCAAACATATTGACTTGGAAATATATCACCATTCCTTCTGTGTTGCCAGGTCAAATTTCTGGAGTTCCCTCCTGAAGGGTGTTGTTGGTTTATCGACAGCACATGGGGACTGCAGCCGTTCAAGAATGCAGCTCATCACCACCTTCTCAAAGGCAATAAATGCTGGCCAGCCAGTGATGCTTAGAACCCACAAAAGAATACCGAAGTAAAAGTATTGAACACAACAGTAGTGGCAAGTTCTGAAGCATTCTGTCATGTAACCTGAATAATATCTTCTTTTATTCCTTCTGTAGATGTTTTAGGGTTGGGTGTGTGGGTAGATGAATCCACACATTTTCTCTTTTTTGCATAACTCTAAGGTTCTGCTTGAACCCATCAAGGCTCCCAACTCCCCTTTCTAAAGTATTAGGATCGGATTAGGAGTGAGAATCAGTTCTACATTTTTTCACACTCTCTCTTGGTCAACCACAACAGATATTTTTATTTTTATAACAGCTGTCAAAATTCAGTTAAACCATAGATCACCAAAAATAAATGAAGGGGCTAATTACTAATGTTTTCTTGAGTGAAAGAAAGAGTAACTATATTACCTAAAAACTCTGAGAAAAAGTAAAAAGTGAAATAAAACACACACAAATATGGGTAACAAAAGAGAGACTGATACATCATTTCAAAGTTCTTTGAGTTTTTGTCGAGTTGGAGTTTAAACCTGAGGCCACAATTGACTTATTGTTCAGTCATAGCTAAAGCAGGAGCAGAATCTGTAGGTCTTCGACTTCTTGGTGAATGGTTGTTTTCTGAAGTTGCTTTTATACTTTTCCAAGATGATAATAGTAACAATCAGGGAGAGAGAAAGTTTCACTTCTTATTATCACAAATTCATTTTCCTCTGTCTGCTCTGCTGTTGAAAAGTAGCCATTGAAATCTAGTTGTGTGTATTCAAGAGTCTAGCTCCATTTTCCTTCCAAACTGAGTAACTGGTGATTTTTTCATCCCTGAAAATGCTACATTAATGTAGGGAGGTACAATTTCTTGACGATGTATCGGTTGCCTGGTTTCAATGTCTTAAGATACAAATAATAATTCCGGTTCACCCAGTTCTCCTTTACATGGGTCTCCTGAAGCTAATTTTAAGCAATGGTACAGTGACTTAAGTAGCTATTTTGGTTCTTTGTTTCATCCTTTTCAAAAACCAGTTTAGTCAGTTAACTCATTTGGTTGGATGGCTAGTTTGTGATGCAGTGATATCAACAGCTGATATGCACCAGCTGAGGTTACCATGAAGGACTTTTCCTTCTCAACCTCTCCCCTTGCCTGTGATGTGCAACTAGTTTGGATGGTTCAGATTTTGCCAGCTGTATCCAGGAAGGATTCCTGGCTCAATATGTAGATAGGCCGACTTGAGGGGAGGTATTTTGGATTTAGTGCTTGGCAACAAACCAGGTCCGGTGTCAGATTTTTTGGTGGAAGAGCATTTTGGTGATAGTGATCACAACTCGCTGACCTTTACAATAGTCATGGAGAGGGATAGGAGCAGAAAGTATGGAAAGGATTTAATTGGGGAGGGGGAATTACAATGCTGTTAGGCAGGAACTGGGGTACCTAAATTGGGAACAGATATTCTGAGGTAAATGCATGACAGAAATGAGGAGGTTATTTAGGGAGCACTTGCTGCAAGTGCTGGATAAGTTTGTTCAACTGAGGCAAGGAAGAGATGGTAGGGCAAAGGAACCTTGGGTGATAAGGGATGTAGAACATCTAGTCAAGAGGTAGAAGGAAGCTTACTTAAGGTTGAGGAAGCAAGGATCAGACAGGGTTGTAGTGGGTTACAAGGTAGCCAGGAAGGAACTGAAGAATGAACTTAGAGCTAGAAGGGGGCATGAAAAAGTCCTGGATGGTAGGATTAAGGAAAATCCCAAGATGTTCTATACAAGAGGATGGCAAGAATGATGGTAAGGTTGGTCAGTGGTAGTGAGAGAATTTGTGCCTGGAGTTGGAAGAGGTAGGGGAGGTCCTTAATGAACACCTTGCTTCAGTATTCACTAGTGAGAGGGACCTTATTGTTTGTGAGAACAGTGTAAAACAGACTGATATCCTTGAACAAGTTGATGATAAGAAGAATGATGTGCTGGAAATTTTGCAAAATATGAGAATAGATAAAGCCCCTGGGCCAGACTGGATATAACCCAAGCTTACTACGGGAAGCCAAGGAAAGAGATTGATGCACACCTTTGGCGATGATAGTAATGCAAGATGATTGGAGGGTGGAAAATATTAATCCCTTGTTCAATAAAGGGAATAGAGATAACCTCAGGAATTACAGACCGATCAGTCATACTTTGGTGGTGGGCAAATTATTGGAGGGGATTCTGAGAGACAGGATTTATGATTACTTGGAAAAGCATAGTTTGATTAGAAATAGTCAGCATGGCTTTGTGAGGGTAGATCATGCCTCACAAGCCTTATTGAATTCTTTGAGATTGTGACAAAACACATTGATGAAGGTAGAGCAGCAGATGTGGTGTACATGGATTTTAGCAAGGCATTTGATGAGGTTCTCCATGGTAGGCTCATTCAGAAAGTAGGGAGGCATGGGATACAGGGAAATTTGGCTGTCTGGATACAGAATTGGCTGGCAGATGGAAAGTATTCAGCCTGGAGCTCGATGACAGTGGTGTCCTGCAGGGGTCTGTTTTGGACCTCTGCTCTTTGTGAATTTTATAAATGACACAGATGAGGAAGTGGGTGGGTTAGCAAGTTTGCCAATGACTTAAAGTTTGATAGAGTTGTGGATAGTGCAGATGGCTGTTGTAGGTTGGTATGGGATATTGACAGGATGCAGAGCGGGGCTGAGAAGTGGCAGATGAAGTTCAAACTTGAGAAGTGTGAAATGATTCATTTGGAAGGACAAATTTGAATGCAGATTACAGGTTTAAAGGCAGGATTCTTGCAGTGTGGAGGAACAGAGGAATCTTGGGGTCCATGCCCATAGATCCCTCAAAGTTGCTACCCAAGTTGATAGGGTTGTTTAGAAGGCGTATCGTGTGTTGGCTTTCATTAGCGGGGGATTGACTTTAAGAGGTGCGAGGTTATGCTGCAGCTCTCTAAAGCCCTGGTTAGGCCACACTTGGAATTTAGGTTCTGTTCTACTCGCCTCATTATAGGAAAGATGTGGAAGCTTTAGAGAGGGTGCAGAACAGATTTGTTTGGATTTGAGGGCATGTCTTCTGAAGAAAGATTGAGGGAGCTAGGGCTTTTTGCATTGGAGCGAAGAAGGATGAGAGGTGACTTAATAGAGGTGTACAAGATGATGAGAAGCATAGATAGAGTGGATGGCAGAGACATTTTCCCAGGGCGGAAATGGCTTTCGTGAGGGGGCATAATTTTAAGGTGATTGGAGGAAGCTTTAGGGGGAGCTGTCAGAGGTAAGTTCTTCACATAGAGACGCTGGGTGTATGGAATGCACTGCCAGCAGTGGTGGTAGAGTCAGATACATTAGGAACATTTAAGCGACTCTTGGATAGGCGTATGGATATAGTAAAATGAAGGGTTATGTAGATTAGTTTGATCTTAGAGTAGGATAAAAGTTCAGCACAACATCGAGGGCTGAAGGGCCTGTACTGTGCTGTACTGTTCAATGTTCTATGTTTTGCATATTGACTCTCAGTTGTCTCTCTGCAATGACAGAACAGTTGTACAGTCTGGTAAGACCATAGTAACTTTATATTTTTGCTCAGTTAAAGAACTTGAGTGTAACAATAAGTTTCTGTAAGTTAAAATTTATTGCAACATTAATAAGCATACAAACATCACTACACTACAATCATAAGTTAAATGAGCACTAAAAAATGCTCCCTTTTAAGTAAAATCAGCACTTATGAATTAACTTACAAATATCTGTACTCTACTCCCTTTTTAAATTGAATTGCCATCGTACTCACAAACACTGTCTGTATTATTTCTAATCTGCACCCACATTGTTAAGCCTGGAATAGCAACATCTGTGAAGTTTCTGTTTCTGCTTCTGTTTCAGACCCTGCTGTACCTTCAGCTTAGTTATCCCGTTTAAGTTCATTCAATTCTCTTAATAAGGAAAGGTCACTGAACTCAAAATGTTAACTCTGTTTTCTCTCCACAGATGCCGCCAGGCCTGCTGAGTTTCTCCAGCAGTTTCTGTTTTCTTTTGTTTCAGATCTCCAGCATCCGCAGTTCTTTGTTTTATTCTCTTACTAAACTTATTTTCTCCGTGCTGCTGTGACTGCCAACTGTTACATTTTCTCATCTGTTTCAGCTGTTACTGCCATCATCCAGCATTCTTACCACGAAAACATGTTTCTTAAAATTACGGCAAAAAAATTACCAAAACTCAACCCTAAATGTGTGTCATCTTACATGATTTATCAATCTCATATCCTGGTTCATGAATAATGCATTGACACATGAAGATGCCTTCTAGTGGTGAGATCTTGGTCAGTTATACTCCAAGGAAGCTGGTCACTGGTTCATGAGCGGCCCATCAAGTACTGAAGATGGATTCAGCAGGGAATATCAAGTGAGTCTCATTTGAATCAAAATATTCTTTTAGATTAAAATATTGAAGTCAGATGCAGTGCCTGCAAATCTGTGGACATTATAACAGTTCTATAGTTTGCAGATGTCCATTGTGTGATCTGATGGCTTTGTTACCTGTCTCTTGAATATTACAGTGAAGTCAAGATATATTGTGGAAGATGCATTCCTGAACAATGTCACAAATGGTGAAATAGCAAATCACAGAAATGATTTATAATTGAAGTTAAAGGGATAGATTTCAACCATCCAAAAGTGTGACAATAGCAGCATACAGAGCAAGCTGAAATTCACTGAAGTTAGTGTTTTCAATAAATACAAAGATTTTACAGTGGAGAAATAGTTTAATAAACATAGAATAATAAGGGCTTGTATCACACATTTTTTAAAAATAAAGTGAAGCTGATAGATCAAAATGTTGTGAGCTCTTATGTATAGAAAGAACTTCAGAGTTCCGTCAGTGTATCATCAACATTAAGGGTTATAAAATTCTACTTCTATGGCCATTTCTTCATTTGTATCTTTCCTACCTGAATATAAATGGGCATTACTACCACAATAGATGGTATGGTACACAGAATAAAAAGTGTAGGTAAATGAATTCAGAAATCGCAAATACGTGAGTGGCTGAAGTTTGCTGTGTATTGCAAAAGTCACTCAATGTGTAATTCAGACTTGATTTGGTTTTGATTTAATTTATTATTGTCACATGTACCTAAGTACAGTGAAGTTTTGTTTTGTGTGCAGTGTAGCAGATCATAACACACAAAGACACCAAGATTGGGTGATTGAACAGAGCGAAGAATACAAAGGTACGGCTGCAAAGAAGGTGTCCAAAAAGCAAGATCAACATTCGATTTGAAATGTAAAAGGTCTATTCAGAAGTCTAATAACAGTGGGGAAGAAGCTGTTCTTGAATTTGTTGATACGTGTGGTTAAGCTTTTGTATCTTCTGCCTGACTGAAGAATTTGGAAGCGATTATGACCAAGATGGGAAGGGTCTTTAATGACGTCGGCTGCCTACACGACAACAAGAAGTGTGGATGGAGTCAACGTATGTAAGGTTGGCTGGCATGATGGTCTGGCCTATGTTCACAATTTCCTGTCATTTCTTACGGTCCTTGGCAGAGCATGATGCATGCAGATAGAATGCTTTGTATGGTGCATCTGTAAAAGTTGGTGACAGTCCTGACGCACATGCCGAATTTCTTTACCTTCTTAAGAAGAGGCGTTGTGCCTTCATGACTGTCGTGTCAATGTAGATGATCCAGTTCAGATTGTAAGTGATCGTCACTCTTAGGAACGTGATGCTTTTGGCCCTTTCCACCTCAGCTCCATTGATGTAGATAGGGACACGTCCTTCTCCTTACTTCTTGAAGTCAATTATCAGCTCTTCAGTGTTTCCAAGCAATGCTGGGAAGTTGAGTTCAGCCAATTTCTAAAAATTGTCCATTATGAACAGACTTTTTTTTTTGCAGTTTCTGTTTTTTTTTGGTTTTTACACACTAGTCTTTTGAAGTTGAATGCATCTTTGCTGAAGAACTTATTAGATCGTGTCGTGCAGTCCACGGATCACAAACACTGTCAAACACCTAAACACTGCAGGACTGTTGGGTAGTAATTTTGTGAGGACAGAATGCTAGATGAAGTGCAATTCAAGTGAGGAAGAGTTGCCAGATCAGAAATGGAAACAGCTGCTCGGGCTTCCAGCCCAAGGTGACAGTTACCCAGCCAGATGGTCTCAGTGGTGGGAACCCAAACATATTGCATGGCAGTGGGCCACAAATTTGCTCAGTGTAGAAGGGAAGCATACCACTTCAGTGGAGAGGGGGTGCTATTCATCCATCAAACTCAATCAGCAAGGACTGGAGGCTATTTGGGCACCATCAATGCTGGGATTGGAGAAATGAGAAAAGGTACAATCAAGTCCCTCACTGTGGGACTGCGGACTAGATGTGAAAAGAGTCCAATAGTAAAGCAAATACAGTCACAGTATGAAATCTAATAGCAGCAGTTGCCTTTGTTCTAATATTAAACAGCAGATAACATTTCTCAGCCATGTCACAGAGCCCCCTACAGGAATAATAGATTTTACAGGGCACAAGAAGAACAAAGCTGGAAATGTGTTGCTGGAACAGCGCAGCAGGTCAGGCAGCATCCAGGGAACAGGAGAATCGACCTTTCAGGCATAAGCCCTTCTTCAGGAATGAGGACTCAAAGGAGGGTGTCAGTGGAAGGGTACTGGTTGGTACGGCGGGAAAGGAAGAAGCGGAGGGCTTTGAGTCCTTCGTGATGGGGGATGGAGGTGTACAGGGACTGGATGTCCATGGTGAAAATAAGGCGTTGGGGACCGGGGAAGCGAAAATCATGGAGGAGGTGGAGGGCGTGGGTGGTGTCCCGAA
>NC_057710.1:67733781-67862203 GCF_004010195.1 Chiloscyllium plagiosum
CTCCTATTCCTGCCCTCACTAGCTTGTAGCACTGGGAGTAATCCAGATATTACTACCCTTGAGGACCTCCTTTTTAAATTTCTGCCTAACTCTCTGTAATCTCCCTTCAGAATCTCAACCTTTTCCCTTCCTATGTTGTTGGTTCCAATGTGGACAATGACCTCCTGCTGGCCCCTCTCCCTCGTGAGAACATTCTGCACCCTCTCTGAGACATTCTTGATCCTGGCACCAGCGAAACAACACACCAATCTGTTTTTTTCTCTGCTGGCCACAGGTCTGTCTGTACCTCGGACTACACAATCCCCTAACACAATTGATCTCTTGGAAGCTGACGTACCTCTCGTTGCATTAGAGCCAGTCTTAATACCAGAAACTTGGCTGTTCATGCTGTATTCCCCTGAGAATCCATCACCCCCTACATTTTCCAAAACAGCATGTTTGAAATGGGTATATCCACAAAAGATTCCTGCCCTAGGTGCCTACCTCTCTTACCCTTCCTGGAGTTAACCCATCTATGTGACTGTATCTGAGACTTTCCCCCCTTCCTCTCACCGCCATTCATCACATACTGTTGCTGTTGCAAATTCCTCATCGCTTCTATCTGTCTTTCTAACCAATCCAGTCGGTCTGATAACAGAATTTATGGCAGATATAATCCGCAGTAACCCTTAAACTCTCTTTAAACTCCCACATCTGACAAGAAGTACATATCACTGCAGAGGCCATTTTTGCTCCTTCACAATCTACAGACCCTGAAAATAACACTGTCTTATTCCTCTAAAAGACGCTGTACCAGGTTAAATTAAGAGCTATGGCTTATATTTTAAGTTTAATCAAGAGACTTATCTCCAAAAACATATAATCAACAAAGAACCCACTATACTGACTAATACAGCCTTTCTCTTGGACAGACTTAACACAACAATTAACTTATCTGATTCTGTGTTGTGAACTTCACCCAAACCGGTTCCTTGAAGATTAGTTGTGAAATTCACTGTTTGTTAATTTTCCCAGATGCACTCCGATGTCCAGCGACATATGAATTCAAAAACAGCAAAGACAGGTTTTTTTTCTCTCTCTCTCTCTCTCTTTCTCTCTCCTGCACTGTCCTCACCATGTGCATTTGATTTATTATTGTCACATGTATCTAAGTACAGTGAAAAGCTTTGTTTTATGTTCAGTATAGGCAGATCATAACATACAATGATCATAGGGTGAAAGAACAGAATGAGGAAAACCAAGTTACGGCTGCAAAGAAGGAGTACAAAAAGCAAGATCAACATTAGATTTTAGATTTGAGAGGTCCATTCAGGAGTCTAATAACAGCAGAGAAGAAGCTGGTCTTGAACCATTTGGTATGTGTGTTTAAGCTTTTATATCTACTGCTTTATGGAAGAGGTTGGAAAAGATTTTAACTGGGATGGGAGGGTCTTTGATAATTGCTGCCCTTCAAAGGCATCGAGAAGTGGAGTCAGTGGATGGAAGGTTGGCTTGCATGATGGCCTGGGCTATGTTCACAACTTTCTTCAGTTTCTTATGGTCCTGGGTGGAGCAGTTGTACCAAGTGGTTATGCATCCAGATAGAATATTTTTTCTGGTGCATCTGTAAAGGTTGGTGAGGGTCCTTATGGCAATGCCAAATTTGCTCAGCATCCTTGTGCAAGAAGAAGGTATTGTTGTGCCTTCTTGATCGTTGCATCAATGTGGGTTGTCCTGGGCAAATTGTAGGTAATCATCACTGTCTGGAACTTGATGCTCTCGACCATCTCCACCTCAGTTCCATTGATGTAGATAGGGATGTGCCTTCCTCCTTGCTTTCTGAAGTCGATGATTGGTTCTTTAGTTTTGTTGACATTGAGGGAGAGATGTTATCTTTATATCAGGCCACCAAGCACTCTATCTTTTTCCTGTATTCTGTTTCATCATAGTTTGATATCCGGCCTACAATGGTGGTGTTGTTAGCAAACTTATGGATGGAGTTCGAATGAAATTTGGCCACAAAGTTGTGAGGTTACGGGGAGTACACTAGGGGGTTGAGTACGTAGCTTTGCAGAGACATGTGTTAAGGATTATCTCATAACTCTAATAACTCTAAACTATCAAATTCAGTTTGGGGTCAAAGATCATATTGTTTGGGAAGAGGGAGTAATAGGGCGCATTGCCCACTTCGGAATTTCACACAATCTTCATGGTGGTAAAGTAATAAAAATTTAGAATCCCATTTTAACTTAAAGTGTTTGGCCATTACTGTGATCTGCAATAAAGGCATGACTGAAATAAAAATTGCAGCTTAGAAGGAAAAGGACCAGAACCTTAGGGGAAACATAAGAATAGGGGAAGACCAATTTGCCCCTCTGCCATTCAAAAAAATTATGGTTTGCTTCATATGCCTTAATATCTTCAACCAACAAAATTTGATCAATCTCAGGTTAAATTTAACAATAATCACTTAACCTTTATGGAAGAGTCCTCAACCACTAACATACTTTGCAGGCAGAAACATTTCCGAATTTCACTCCTGAAACGTCTCAATCTAATTTTTAGATTATGCCTCAAGTCCAAGGCCCCCTCTGAGTCCAAATTTTATCGATTTTTTTCTGTGGGTATACGCCACCATTCAATGAGATCACAGCTGATCCGATGTTTCAACTTCGTTTCACTGCACTTGTATAAAAATATATTCTTATTGAAATACGTACACATATAGGATGGTATGCATTTTCCATTTCTGTGGATGTTTTTAGTATGTAGAAGTTTATCAATCTTAGTCTTGAAAATACTCATGAACGAGTCAGCACAGCTCTACGGGACAGAGAATTCCAAATATTCACCACCCTTTCGGTGAAGAAATTCCTCTTCATGTCAGTTTTAAATAGCCCACACTTAACTCTGACGCTTTGTCCTGGTTCAAGAGTAAACCACCTCCCCCCCCCCAACCTGAGAAACATCCTTCCGATATCTCCCTTGTTAACACATATAATGAGAAAGAAACCAAGAAAATGGCAGGCCAGCTGGTTTAACCTCTGGCACAAGGAAGATGGTAAAAGCTATTATTAACTGCAGGCCATGTAGACACGTTAAAGATAGTTAGCCAGAGTTAACACAGTTTTGTGAAAGGGAAACTATATTTACCAAACTGCTTTAAGGAAGTAATGTCCTTTGGATAAAGGGGAACTGGTGCATGTATAGTACTTAAATTTCCAGAAGGCATTTTTAAAGGTGCTACATAGACATTTATTGCAGAAAAAAAAGGTCATGGTGTAGGAGGTCATAGAAATTAGCTTAATGATCTTTCAGGAAACTGATCACACCTTCCCCTCTCAACTCTGTCTAAAGCCCCAAAGGATCATTTCAAATCTAGCAGAGATTTTCCTGCACATCCATCCACCTCATTGTCTGTTGCTCTCGATGTGGTTTCCTCTACTTTGGGGAGACAGGATGCCAACTCGCGGAGTGATTCAGGGAACATCTCTGGGACACACGCACCAAACAACCCCACTACCCTGTGGCCGACCACTTCAACTCCTCCTCCCACTCCGCCAAGGATATGCAAATCCTGGGCCTCTCCTGCCACCCAATCAATGCCACCCACCAGCTGGAGGAAGAACATCTCATCTTCCTTCTGGGGACCCTATAACGACATGGCATCAACACTGACTTCACCAGTTTCCAAATCTCCCCGACCCCCTCACCTCATCCCAGATTCAACCCTCCAGCTCTGCATCGCCCTTTGAACTGATGTACCTGTCCATCTTCCTTCCCACCTATCCGCTCCACCCTCCCCACCAACCTATCACAATTACCACCCACATGCACCTACCTATCAGCATTCACACACCTGCCCCCCCAGCCCCAACCCCCTATTTATCTCTCAGCCTCCTTCCCCATACACACTCCTGATGAAGGGTTTATACCCGAAACTTTGACTCCTCCTCCTCAGATGCAGCCTGTCCTGCTGTGCTTTTTCCAGTGCCACATTTTTTGACTCTAATTCTCCAGCATCTGCAGTCCTCACTTTTTTCTAAGACTAGAAAAACTAATTCATGTAGTGCATTTGAGACACTCAAAAATTCACTTCCAAAGAGCAAAATGCTTGATGTACAACTAGAGAGCATTCTAGAACTGGTAATGTACAATGAGATCTGATTAATTAATATCATAGTAAAGGTATCCCTTGGTAGCAGTAATCATAACATGATTAAATTTTACCTTCAAATTAATGGAACTACAAATGGGATATACAATTAATGTTTTAAACCTAAATAAGGGAACTTATCAAGTACATTAAATACTAAATACGTTTACCTATTGTGCTCTGCTTCTTCAAGTAATAAGAATTTTCTTGTTAAAATACCACTTGATTTTTTTGATTTTTTTGTAAATATATTTATTAGCAAATTTTTTTAACTTATAAAATTATTGAAAAATACAATCAATAACAAATATCAGTATAATAAAAAGAAAAAAACACAAATTACAATACAACTATTGTCTCCTAACTATTAACCTACCCTATAATACAAAACAAACCCTAACACTGTGCAAAGCAACACCAAAAAAAAAGAAAGGAAAGCAAAAAAAAACAAAAAAACCCCCACAAAATACAGAACAGCTATGCTTGGTGCAAAGCTCCCAAACAAAGGAACAGGAGCATTGTATATATACCTGTATAAACTCAAGAGAGCCCCGCCAGGGCCCAGGGCTTGACAAATCTAACCATCCTGGTTAAACAAACACCCTAGTTAAGACAACTGACAAATCTATTTCCAAATAACTCCAGTAGGGCTGCCATGTCTTATAAAAATGATCTGTTGTGTGGTGCACCATGTTTGTAACAAAATCCAAGGGAATGTGCTCCATAATTAATTTCTGCCATCCCAGCAAGCCCGGCGGATACTCAGACACCCAGTTCGTCAGAATATTCTTCCGTGCACAGTGTGCAAGAATATTAAGTAATTTCTTCCCATGCCCGTCTAAAGATGGTAAATTCGGTAGACCTAAGAGGAGAGATATCGGGTCTACTTTGACTTCAGTCCTCAATACCCTCCCTATCTCTCCCACCACAGTGCTCCAATAAACATGGAGCCTGTGGCATGTCCAGAAGCAATGAGTAAGAGTACCTACACTTATTTTACATTTGGGGCACTCTGAAGTTGCCCCTTTTTTAATCTTTGCCAGATGGTCTGGTGCCAGATGCGCCCTGTGCAGAACTTTTAACTGCATAATGCATGTCCTATTACAGATTGAGATCTTTCAAATATTCTCCCATATGTTCTCCCATGTTTCAGAAGAGATCTCCACACCTAGCTCTTGCTCCCAGACCTCTCATAACCGGTTAATATCCTGCCAGGCACTGCCACCGAGCAGGCGATAGAGGGCACTAACTGAAAGGAGCGTAGCAACAACCTCTCTGTATCGGGCTTATAGGGGCTTAGTGAGAATCGTAGTCTTCTTTTGGATGAAATCCCTAACCTGAAAAAAACAGAAAAGGTCTCTGCTGGGCAACCCGTATTTGCAGCTCAGTTGCTCAAAAGACATCATAACCTCCCCCTCAAACAAGTCTCCCAAACTAGAAACTCCTCTCGCTGCCCATAGTTTGAACCCTGAGTTCGTCATCCCTGGTCGGAACCCTGGCATGCCAACTATAGGCGTAAGTGGCAAAATCTTGGATAAACAACCCTCATTCTGACGCATTGCTCTCTCCATGCCTTGACTGTACTAATGACAATGGGGTTCCGGCAGTGGTCCATAATTGTCCTCATCCATGAACTACAGGTTAATAAGAGGGCACTTTGCTTGGGAGGCCTCAAAATCCAGCCATATTGAGTTTGGACCGTTACCTACTCAATTGCAGACAAAGGACAGCAGGGAACTCAATTGATACCTTCTGATGTCTGAGAAATCAATGCCTCCCCCTCCTTGAGGCAACTGCAATTTAGTAAGTTTGATGAGGGGCTGCCCATGATGCCAGGCAAAGGAACCAAACCACCCCATAAGCTTCCATAGCGTTGACCTGGGAAAAATTATAGGGAGCATTCGCATGGGATAAAGCAAATGAGGAAGAACATTCATCTTAATGAGAGATATTTGAACCAGCCATGAAATTGGAAGAGCCTCCCATCTCTGTAGATCTCGCCTAATATTGTTGAGCAAGTGAGCAAAGTTAGTCCAAAATAACAGATCAAACTTTGGGGTAATAAAATGCCTCGGTACCGGATCCCTGCCCGTGACCACTTAAAAGGGAACTGAGGGCCACCTTCAACTTCTGGCACACCCTTAAGCTTCCCCAAAGGCATAGCCTTCGATTTTGCAAAATTAATCTTATATCCTGAAATAGCCCCAAATGAATTGATACATTATATCAAATGGGATACGGAGGTCATCGAGTTCAATAAAAACAGAAGGACATCATCCGCATACAGTGTAATCTTGTGTGCCCTCGATCCCACTTCTGAAACGGTTATGTGGACGTTCTGACGAATGGCCTCTGCCAACGGCTCTATCACCAATGTAAGCAACAATGGTGAGAGGGGGCAGCCTTGCCGACTACCCCTACCTATCGTAAAATTCCCAGACTTCACCCCGTTGGTGATGACCGCGGCCAGAGAGTGGCGATATAAAACCTCCACCCACCTAGCAAAGACTTCACCCAACCCAAACTGTTCAAAGACATAAAAAAGATATGGCCATTCCACCCGGTCAAATGTTTTCTCTGCATCTAAGGAAATCACCAACCCCTGAATCTATCGTTGCTGACAAACTTGGAGCAGATTCAGCAACCTTCTAATATTATTAGAGAACCTATAGCCCCTTATAAAGCCTTTTTGGTCCTCTTTAATAATATGGGGCAACACCCTTTCCAATCTCAGTGCCAGGATGTTGGACAGAATCTTGAAAGCTGTATTTAATATAGAGTTGGGCCTGTATGAGGCACAATCCTCAGGAACCTTCCCCTTCTTAAGAATTAAGGAAATATTAGCTTCTCTCAAAGATGGTGGTAGGCATTCATGCATATAGGAGTGATTGTACACCTCCAACATTGGCCCTGACAGAATCCCTATAAACCCCTTATACAACTCACCCGGGAGACCATCAGGACCAGGCGCTTTCCCACTCTGAAGTTGCCTAGCTGCCTCCTGTATTTCCTGAACTTTCAAGGGGGCATTAAAGAGAGAGGCCTGTTCCAAGGTTACTCCTGGGAGGTCCAGTTCTTAAAAAAGGTCTCCATTTTAGCCCTCCTGTCTTCACAACCTTCAGACCGATACAATTCTTTTTAGCATCGCATGTAAGAACCCCAGTGATTGGGGAGCACGCTTTTTCCTAGTCAGGTTTGCTAAATACTTCCCTGGCCTATCCCTATGCTCGAACAGCCTTTGTCTGCAAAAGCAAGTTCTTTCTTTGCGTTTTGTGTCAGTATTGAATTCAAGGCAGCCGGATGGCCGTGATCCGCTGTAGCTTAGTCACCGAAGTTTGTGCAAACTGTGCCGCCTCCACGGTTTTCAACCGCGTCTTAAGTAGACGCTGCTGTTCCTCCTTCTGTCGTTTCCGGCTAGCCGAATAGGAAGTAGCTAATCCCCTAGCAAAGGCCTTAGCAGTCTCCCATAGCATAGACGGACTACTAGCTGTGCCTGAGTTGATAGTTAAGAATTCCTGAAACTCCTTCAAAAAGTATTCCACAAGTTTGGAATCCTTAAGAAGAAAATGGTCCATACGCCAGTGCCACAAACCTCGCCCTTCACCCTTGGCCTTAACCTCCAAATATACTGCTGCGCGATCAGAGATAGCTATATTCCCAATTTTAAAACCCATAATCGAATCCAGAAGGGTCAAGGGAGCCCGAAAGAGGTCAATCCTCATGTGACATTTATGTGGGTTTGAAAAAAAGTGAAGTCCCTGCCGGTAAGGTGAAGACATCTCCAAATATCCACCAGCCCCAACTCCTTGCATAAGTCAACCACCTGCTTGGCCTGCGAAGAAATAGTTGGGGGCCCACAAGGCATCCTGTTCGCTGTCAGATCCAAAAGACAATTAAAATCCCTCCCCCCCTATAATAATGTGCCGTGTTCCAAAAGCACTCAACTTAGAGAAAGCACTAATCAAAAATTTGAGGGGATACACCGGAGGACAGTAGACATTTAAAATGCCATATTCCTCCCCATGTGTCAGGGCTTTAGGTATCACAAACCATCCCTGCTCATCTTTCACCTGTTCTAATAATGTGAACGGAAGATTTTTATGGATAAGTACTGCCACTCCCCTACTTTTAGTAGTAAAGGATGAAAAGAATACTCGGTCATAACCCCCCTATTGTAATTTCAGGTGTTCCCCATCATCAAGGTTTCCTGCAACAAAGCGATATCAACCCTTTCCCTCATAAGGCTAGAAAGTGCTTTTTTTCCTTTTAACAGGTGAATGACTTCCCTTGATGCTCCAGGTGCACCATTTAATAAGACACTTAGCTATATCCCCTTTCAGAGACCCTTGAACTCCTCGGAGGGAGAGTCCTGCTTACAAAGCGCCGAGCATAAGTAAATAAAGACTCAAAGAATCAAAAAACTATATATACAAAAACTGCTCTATCATAACTATAAACAACTCTTACTACCAAAAAACTACAAAGAAAACCAACTATAAAACCTTGAATGGAAGACTCTTCCCCCTGCCCATCGGGGCACTCATGCTACCCATACCCTCCTTCTCAGCTCCTTCAAACCTGCCCCAGCCTTAGGCCAGAAAAGAACAAGGAGATGATCCTTAAATCAAAAGCAAAAAGACAAAGTCAGGATGAGCACTCCACCCATCCCTGGCTTCATGTCATCCCTACTTGTGACTAAAAAGAGGAGCAGAACAAACAAAAAAAAAGGGGGAGAGACAACAAAGAACGTCCACAAAATTTCCCATCAGAAAATCCAGTTATTAAAAAAAAAGGAAAAACTTATTCCAAAGTCTTTTCCCCCCTTTCCAAAAAGGAAATTATTAGGGAGAAAGAAAGGAATAAAAAAAAGGAAGAGAAGACATCGGGAAAGATAGAATAGAGAACAAACATTAACCATATTCTTCAGGCCAATCCGTCTAGTTTAAAGTATCCGCAAAGTTTTTAGCTTTATCCACTGAGTCAAATGTATAAACTGAGTCTGGCTGAAACAAAGCACTGCGGGGTATGTCATGGAGTACTGGATGCCCAGTTTCCTCAGCCTCTTTTTAACTTCATCAAAGGACTTCCTCTTTCGAATTACAGCTGCAGAGAAATCCTGGAAAAACATAATTTTTGACCCCTTGTACAGCAGTGTCTGTGGATCTTTTCCCAGGGATCTGGAAGCTTCTATGACTTTTTGCTTGTCCTTATATGAGTGGAAGTGCACTAGGACCGGACAGGGGCACTGCATCAGCCCTGACCTGTGCACTGTAACCAATAAGCCCTTTCAATCTGTAGCCTTCTGGACTCGATGTGAAGGCCCAAAATCTTCAGCAGCCAGCTTTCAAAGAAGCTGACTGGCTGCTCACCTTCAGGGAGCCTGACAATTCGGAGATTTCCTCTGACCTCGATTTTCAAGATCGTCGATATGGTTTTGCAAGGCTCGCACCGCTCGCTTCAGCACTTGGATCTGACTGGACGAGAACTCCATCACAGCTTCCGAGGCCTTAGTTCAACCCTCCACCTCCTCCATCCTCTCCCCGAAGCCCTGGATCTCCTGCTCATGCTTCTGCAGCATGGATGCGATAGGTTGGACCTGGGCACGAATCTCTCCACAGGGATCCTCAATCGCAGCCCCAACTTTCAAGGTAAGTCTCTCCATCGCCGCAGCCAATTCCTGAGAGTCTGTCAGGTCCACAGGGGGTTCAGGAGAGGCTGCTGCTGCTGCAGTCTCTGGTGTTGTATGTGCTGCAGGGGAGTGTCCTCCCTGCTGCTGTTTGCTTGTTCCTTTTCCCTTTGGTATCCTTCCCAATCCCAAATATTAACAAATATGTGCTGAAAATGTGTTGCTGGAAAAGCACAGCAGGTCAGGCAGCATCCAAGGAGCAGGAGAATCGACGTTTCAGGCATGAGCCCTTCTCATGCCCGAAACGTCGATTCTCCTGTTCCTTGGATGCTGCCTGACCTGCTGCGCTTTTCCAGCAACACATTTTCAGCTCTGATCTCCAGCATCTGCAGTCTTCACTTTCTCCATTAACAAATATGTGCCCTGTAAGGTTTTAAACTCATAATTCCACTACATAAGTTGGCCAGGGATGGCAAAAACACCGGTATGCCTTGGCTGTTAGATCTGTCCACAGCAGTTCTACAGAATCGCTGCCATCTTGCCGAGTCCCAAAATACTACTTGTTGAAGGAGGCAGGACAGGTTGAAACCATATGTGATGTTGGGCTTCATAAATATGGTACGAAAACTAGATTGAAAGTTTAGAAAATACTAGCTCAACCATAACAGGAATATCGTGCCCAATTCTGGGCACTGCATTTTCAGAAGGATGTGAAGGCTTTAGACAGGATTGTGAAATCTGTTTCTAGCATTCACTGAGAATGTAACCTTCAGGATAAATTCAGTTCCAAGTGATCGTTTCACCATTGGAGTATTATTACCAACAAAAAGAAAGGGGTTGAATACAAGTTTTGAACAGGTCACTTATGATGGTTCAAGGGCCATTGAAGAGTATTTTAAAGAATGTAGATTTGAAGAATAAAAGCAAACACAGAGGCAGACTCTGTGTTAGGTGTATTGCAGTTATCTATATAGCTTGGAAAGCAACTGGACAAGGCAAACTCTGTATAAGGGAGCCCAATGAGAGGTTCAGAGCAGCTGGCTGGCTCTGCGCTATTCGAACTCAAACGAAGTTCTAGGAATTACTAGGCAGCTAAGTATTGGGATCAAGACTCAGACGAAGTTCTGAGGAGCTGTAAAAATGGGAATGTCACTGCGTATATATTGAAGGAAGCCATGAGAAGCTGAGAAGAAACCCATGGGAGTTAGTAAATTTCAGTGCAGCTGCCAGATTGAGGTTGGAAAACTTACAAGTTAGACATTACTTGACAAAATGGAGCAAGATTGGGGCTCAGGGAATTAAAAGGGCAAGACCGGCTTAGTGAAGCTGGCAGTCTTTGAAGAGCTAGAGTCCCACTTATAAATAAGTACTGGGGTGTAGTTTAGAATCCAAGGGCATATAGGCATTGGGAAAAGAGGGTGAATGAACTGAACAGGAGCAATCATTAAGGCAGTTCATTATGGAACATAAGAACAGCAGTAGGCCATTCAGCCCCTCAAACCTATTCTGCATGGAGCAACGCTTGAGAAGGAGTTTCGAGACCAGATTGGCAAGAGTGACGAACTGTAATCCAATGTGAATTTTCATGAGATCTGATGATTCATTGCGTAATTATCATTGGGGAAAATTGCTCAAGAAATCTGAGAGATCTGCCTTGATTGCCTTTTTTATTCAATGTGTGCTATAGGGTGTTCAACCACAATCCATTACTTATAATTATCACATGATTATTCCAGGTTTTAGAAATAGGTTGTGCATGTAATGTATATTGTATCATTGTTCCAATGTTGTATTGTAAATTTTATTGCTGTTCGTTCAAAATCATGCAATTTTGCAGCTGAGATGCCCTGGATCTCTCATTTTATCTCCTTTTTTAATGAAAAATGTTACTGCTCCCTAATCAGAGCGAAATTGCCAGTTAGATCCAGGATTATAACAAGATATAGAGAAGTGAATGAGGATGAGTCCAGGGATGAGAAACATCAGTTACAAGGATAGGTTATAAAGAGGCTGAGATTTTCTCCTTTAGAGGAGGTTGAGAGGAATTTCAAAACTCCGAAAGTCCTGGGAAGGGTCAACAGGAAGAAACTGTTTCCATTGATGACAGGATCAATAGCCAAAAGGCAATGATTTAAGGTCATTAGCAAAAGAAGTAACAGTTTGAGGAAAACTTATCGAACACTGAAAGTGTTCAGGATCTGGAATGAAATTCATGAGTGTGGTGTAGATGGGTCTAATCATAGCTTCCAAAAAGGAATTGCATGAAATATAGAACCAGTCTTAATCTGGAAGTTATTTGTCACTTCGTATATTAACCTAAACACCTACATCCCTCTACTCCTTTCACTGTCGGCCAATAATGGAGAAATATACACTCTAACCTACTCAGCAGCATTTTAGAGTTGTGTTTCTAATATCACAGTAATGAATTACATCGTTCACGCTGACTATAAAACAGCTGATTACTATCCCAGCTGGTAACTGTGACCAAGAGGCTCCAACTTATGTGGGGGCAGGCATTTTCAATGCCAATTAACTCTTTGGTGTCACCAGTGAGAAAGCTTGCCAAACAGCGAGCCAATTAGCTTGTTAAGAGCTGACTGGCAATCTTCTCAGCAAATCGCAGGCCTCAACGTTGAAGTCTCAACCTGGTAGAAACTGCCATCCGATCAGAGACTGGCAGCTTCTGGGTCCTAGAAGCATGTCCTTCAAGGTGTCACGGACTGGGGTTCACAGTAAAAGGAGAATCATGGGGTTAAGATAAAGGCAGGGGTTTGCCTTTCAGCAACCACCCCTTTACCCCCATACCTACCCCTGATTGGGAAAATGGAACATCATATGCCACACACACCTAATACCTCCAATATGATTGTGATAAGAAGAATGCACTGATAAAAATATTAATCCACATTAATCCACTAGTTGCATCATTTGTTGATTCAATTAACAAAATAGCTAATTGCTTCTCTTTAGTACTATGACCAAGACAAACATCCACCAGGTTTTTTTTTTAATGAACTCAAAATTATCCATTTATTATGAATAAACCTATTCATAAAACAAGTGATAAACTCTGATTAACGCCTAATCCATGATCCAGAATTAAAACTATATCTCCCCTTTGTGCCCCTCTGCTGCAATGATTTTTCTTCAAAAAAGAGAAAAACAACACACTGCCTCTGAGCCAAAGATCTGGAAACAAAGGAAAAAATGTGATAACTTCTCACATTTGCTGAATTTTCAGCCAATGAAACTGAATTGCTGACAGTTGTGGATTGGTGATTGGCCAATTCTGATACCAATAAACTTGAATTTGAGTTGTTGAAAATTAGTCATAGTCCCCTAATTCAGGCTTCAGCAGGGAGAAACAACTGTTGGCATTTAGAAACTTTAAGTTTCACAGGTACTTCTTCTAAGAAACAGAATTTCAGGAATGAGACTGCACCTTCTGGGTTGTCTTCTTTCTGCAGTATTCTGAAGTCAAAATCTACAGAAGGTTGCTGAGCATCTATTAGCATCGTTCTCTCAATGATAGGTTGTCCTAATAATTAAAGCAATAAGCCCGATCAATTCTTTGAAACCTTTGTTTACGTTTTCAAAGCTTAAAGCTTTCATTTCCAAAAAAAGCCACAGGTGACTTACAGCGTACATTAACTATTTGCATAATTTCCAAATGTAAGTTAACAGGATGACCTTGTAATCATTATGGAGATATGGTTACAAGGAGATCAAGCTGGGAAATAAATATTCAAGGCCGTGTGACATTTCAAAAGGACAGGTAGGAAAGAAAGATGGTTGGGTAGCATATTGGTACACGATAGAATAAGTTCAATAGCAAGAAGTGGTCTTGAATCGAAACATGTATAATCCATTTAGCTGGAGGTTAGGGCAAGAAGATACCAGCAGAAGTAGTTTGTAGACCCCTTACAGTAACAGCAGATAAGAGCATATAATGAAGACAGTAATCATGGGTGAATTTAATTTTCATGTAGAATGGGACAATCAGATTGGTAGAGGATGCCATGAGGAAGAATTTATAGAATGCATTCAGAATGGTTTCCTTAAACAATATGTTGTGGATTCAACTAGGGATCAGGCTATTATGTATCTGGTTTGAATATGTAATGAAACAGGGTTAATAAATAACATCAAAGTAAGGAATCCCCATGGAAGTGGAGACCTTAACGTGGTAGAATTTAGCATCCAGTTAAGGAATGCATCAAATTGAAGGAAAAATATATAGTATGGCAAAGATTGGATCAAAGGCTTGAGAAAGTTTTAAAAACCAATAAAAAAACCACCCCAAAATAATATAGGGGATAAATTTTGAGGGTAAATTTGCAACTAATATCATGACAGAGAGCAAGAATTGTTTATATATATGAAAATAATATAAAGACAGGAGCTGAAGAGAATGTCAACTACTTAGAAAATGAGGCTGGGGAAATAATAATGAGGAACCAGGAGATGGCAGAGGATTTGAATAAATACTTTGTATCAGTCTTCATCGTAGAGACACTAAAAGAATTCCAATGTTACTAAATATTCAAGGGGCAGAAAATGAGAAGAAAGAAATATAAGTATTACCTGGAGAAAAAATGCTAGGGAAACTCATGGCACTAAAGGCTATTAAACATGTATAATCAGATGGGATGCATTAGAATATTTAAAGAAGTAGCTATAGAGATAGTGGATGCACTCATAGTAATCATCCAGGAATCCTTTGGTTCACCAGTCTTTGATGTTTACATCATTTCTACTTCAGTTCCCCTTGCTGACAGGAGGGGGTCTTTGCCCTATTATCTATCACCATTTGTCTTAAGGAATTCAGTGAAATTCCTTAATGTTAGTTTGCTAGCTGAACCTATAATTTCAATATAACTCCATGTATAATATATAATGGCAACTATGTAAATGGTCTTTGATTATGATGGGATCAGACTTTCCCTTCTACACTTCACTAAATAACAAGTTTTAAATTAGATTGCTACATGACTTCTATCCTACTTTCCCTTATCAGAAATTTCTGATTGAGTCATAGTCATAGAGTTATACAACTCAGAAACAGACTCTTCGGTCCAACTTGTCTGCACTGACCAGACATTCCAATCTGACCTACTCCCATTTGCCAGCATTTGGCCCATATCTCTTGAAACCCTTCCTATTCATATACCCATGCAGATTCTTTTAAAAGTTGTAATTGTACCTGCTTCTATCACTTCCTCTGACAGCTCATTTCATACACGCACCACCCTCTGCATGAAAACATTACCCTCGGGTCCTTTTTCATTCTTTCTGCTCTCACTTTAAATTTATGTCCTATAGTTTTGGACTCCCTCACCCTAGGAAATAGATCTTGGCTATTCACCCTATCTATTCCCCACTGCAAGGTCACCACACAGCTTCTGACACTCCAGGGAAAATAAAACCCAGTATACTCAACCTCTCCCTAAAGCTCAAACTGTCCAGTCCGGCAAAATGGTCATAAATCTTTTCTGCACCTTCTCAGGTTTAACAACATCATTCCTACCAAAGAATGACCAGAATTGAACGCAGTATTCTAAAAGTGGCCTCACCAATGTCCTGTACAGCCACAACATGACATCCCAACTGCTATACTCAATGCTGTGAACAATGAAGGCAAATGTGTCAAATGCCTTCTTCACCACCCTGTCTACCTGCAACTCCACTTTCAAGGAACTATGCACTTGCAAACCTTAGTCTCTTTGTTCGTCAACACTCCCCAGAGCCCTACCAATAACTGGATAAGTCCTGCCCTGGTTTGTCTGATGTCTACAGTCCCTAATATTTACTCTTACCCCCTAATATTTCTAGGAGGCACTTCCTTATCAGGTTGCCATTTACATGAAGGCCATGATCCTGAATAAAAATTGTTGTGTTCAACTAACAATTCTCTTTAGTCATCTTATGATAGCTAAAACCAGAGTTGGCTATTTCATGTTGCCTTCAGCCATGGGCAGCTCTAACACCATTGAAAATAAATAACTACATTTTTAAAATTAGATTAGATTCCCTACATTGTTGAAATAGGCCATTTAGCCCAACAAGTCCACACCAACCCTCTGAAGAGTAACCCATCCCCCTACATTTACCCCTAAGTAATGAACCTAACACTATGAGCAATTTAGCATGGCCAATTCACCGGACCTGCACATCTTTGGATTGTGGGAGGAAACCCATGCAGACACTCATTGCCTCGGGTGAAGTTAAAATGATGGTCCATCAACCTGATCTCCAATCAAAAGTCCAGAAACTCATCAAATTTGGGCTAATTCCATATTGGGGTTATCAGGCTTACCTCTGCTGCAGGGAACCCACAGCCCTGGAGAGGAAACAGCAATATTAACTGGACCTGCGGTTTCAATACTGTTTGGATGTGAAGGGAAGGGAAGAGCCATGGCATTGGAAAATGTCACACAACCACAGTCTATTCCAACCTCTTCGATCCTGCAGAAGATACAAAAGCTTTAACACACACACCAACAGATTCAAGAACAGCTTCTTCCTGTTGTTATTAGACGTCTAAATGGACCTCTCAATTTTTAAATTTAATGTTGATCTACTGTTTCTGCACCTTCTCTGCAGCCATAAAATTGTTCTGTTCTATCACCTTAATGCACATTGTATGTTATGACCTGCCTGTAATGCACGCAAAACAAACCTTTTCACTGTACCTAGTTACATGTGACAATAATAACTCAAATCAAATCAAGTGCACTTTTAATCAATAATGAATTGAGATGTATAAAAAAATTAAGAATCTTTGGCCAAAGGTTAGGTGTCAACCTTTACACAAGCTTGTGTGTTACTTGACTATATATGATAATGACCTCGAGAACTCTCTGACTGTAGGTCCAAGTAGGAACAGTATGTTTTGATTGTCACTTAGAAGCTAGTTGCTATGGGAAGTTTCCCTGTAAGTTAGTTGTTATTTATAAATGCTGTGGTGGAGAGTACAACTTGTAAAGATAAGGGTGACTTATTGGGAAATTACTTATTGATTTACTTTAAAAAATGGTTTTGATATATTGAAATATGACATAAATACATTGGCATATATCAAAATCTTGCATCGATGGTTAAACAGTTTCAATGGTTTGTAGAGCCCCTGAGCAACTTCTGTGAAGAGTTCTCAGCTATAGCCATTTATTTGCTAAGGAAGCACAATTTCTACAACACAATTTCTATTTGTAGATCAGTCGCTTAGCCAATGACTATAGGAGCCAAATGTTTGAAATTGTATACATTCTTTCCAAAGTATTAAAATAAAACTGAGCTTCAAGCGTCGAATTATTTTGTCTCCAGATAGTGCCAAAAATACACTTTCTATAAAAGGCAGATTACCGAGTGCAAAAGAGAAGCTGGAGCATAGAGTAAGCAGCAGCATTCTAAAGAGAAGCTCACCCAGGACACTTCTTTCAAAAAGGAGCTGGTTCAAATTAAAGGGCTAATGGAGGACGGAATAATAAGACACTGGATTGACACTCCTGTTCGGTACCAGCACAAACTAGCCGGACAAGATCTCACAGAATGCAAACTGGATCATTTGATATTTGCCCTCCCTGGTCCAACAGAAATAACTGAGGAAAGGGACAAACTTTCAGTCAAAGAATCAGAAAAATCAGTGGAAGACACTGAGGTTGAAAAGTTGTTTCGAATCATGTTGGATGTAGTACAGTTCCGTCCTGAAGATATCATCATTCAAGTGTTTGAAGGATGGCTTATCATCAGGGCCCAGCATGGTCGAAGAATGGATGAGCATGGTTTTATTTCAAGGAGTTTTACAAGACAGTACAAACTTCCAGACGGTGTGCTATCAAAAGATCTTTCTGCATTGTTGTGTCATGATGGCATTCTGGTGGTGAAGGCAAAGACATAGCTGCAACACTTACTATGAATGAATATTGTTTGAAGTAGCTTATGCTGAATTATTACATTTTTTACAAAAAGTAGGAAATGTACTAAGTATAATAATGCATCAAACAAGTATTATTAAAAATTATGGATCTGTTGAAATTTAAAGGAGACAGCTTCACAGTAATGAAAACTTTGAAAGTGATTCCTTAGTTTACCCATAGTGTGTGGTGTTTGTTTACTGTAGGCATTATCCCAGAAGATTATAGATGAACAAATCACATTAAACTGCATTTGTTGTTATTTCATAGGATTTCTACTTTTTTGTATTGCTCTAAGGAATAATTTAAATGGGACGGTTGCTCTGTTTTCTAAAAACAAGATTGAAATGGACTCCTTGGCAATGATTTCACTAACTGATAACAATGAAATAGACACAGCAGATTGCCTTAGCAGAACACTGTATTACATCTCTTCTATAATTAGCAGAAAAACATGGAAAACTTTGTGTGCTATGTTAAGTGCAGAATCTAACACTGTAGACTGAGTTGGAATATGAATTCTGATCTTAACTCAATGCAAATGGTTGAGTTTTGAATGAGTTACAGTCAGACCCCAATGTTTCTAATATACAAGCTTATATTCAAAATGCTGTGCTTTAACACATTCAACTCCAATAGTCACAGCTACCAAACCATTAACCAAAGCAAGCCATGCTCAAATTGATGACTGCCTTATTTTTTTGGCTTAATTTCAGCATTTGTTATTTTTTTGAAGCAAGTAGCATCTAAGTAAACATGGTTTAAAGGAGACAAAAAGTCAAAACTTTTTGACTTGCATCCAGTCAGGCCAGGATGCAAGAAATTGTCTTGAGAAATTGAACACCAATTTACGCAGCATGAGTAGGAAAGGCAAGCTAATTGATTTGACCATCATTGGCATGGAAGTGCAACAAGAACAGTTAATTGTCAATCTTAGTTCTTAGACGAGGCAGGTAAACTTTGGTCAGGACACTACCATTGAAATGTAATAGAGATTGGTATTTTCCATTACGCTTGTTGCACATTTTTAATTGGAACAAAATGGTATTAATTCTTTTGCGTACAGAAAGCATAATTCAGTTTTTTAATGTGTGTATCTTTTATCATTACAACTGTATCATTCTTCAACACTAACTCATAATCTTAAATTGGTTTCTGCTGTGGTTCTTAGCACCATCTGAATATTTAATAAAAGTTGTCCAATAATAGAATTACGTCTCATGGTAGACTTAGTGAACTGAGGTTTGTAAATACAGTTTGTTTAAGGTATGGTCAGCATGCTGCCTGCTGCAAATGGCCAATGGGACGTGTTGTTTGGTATGGTCTTCCTGCTATTCAGCCTACATATCACACCAGCACTAAAACGTATATATCACATTTTCACTTGTGTGGTGGGCAAACATCTTTTTAATAAACTGTATCCTGCACTCTCATATATCATTGAACTGGGGTGATAAAATGAGCTCACGTTCCTCAATGTATTAGTTGAAAATTTCCCAATGTCTTCTCCATTACTGTCCACCAAAAGCCTATCTTCACTGGTCAATAAACATAATGGGATTTCTACAGTTCGATGCACTGTAAAATTAATCTTACTGGCAACTTCATGAATAGCGACTGAGCAATTTGCTCATCATGTAAGCTTGTTGATGTGATCAGGTATATTGAAACGATACCACACACTCATGGTTACCCTGACCAAATCATCGTTGGCTGGATTTTGCAGAAACTCATTAAAGGTCCTATGACTACCACTAATGGCCCCAAATTGTTTACCTAATTTTAAACTAAAAGAAGATGAATTTCTCAAAAATTTGAAAGCAGGTGAAACTAACCAGATTTAGCAGGTGGAATGAGTGGGAGAATACAAGGTGCATTTTTAAAAAATTAATTTACAGGATGTGAACAGCACTGCCTACATTAGCACGTATTATCCAGAGGACAGTTGAAAGTCAACCAAATTGCAATGAGTTTTGAATCACATGGAGGCCACCCCAGATAAGGATGGCAGTTTCCTTCCCGAAAGGACATTAGTGAACTAGATGGGCTTTAACAGCAATTGACAACAGCTTCATGGTCATCATTAAACTTTTAAGTCCAGATTTTTATTGAGTTCAAATTCCACCATCTGCTGTGGCAGGATTTGAACCTGATCCCTAGAACATTTTATAGGTCTCTGGATTAATAAGTCTAGCAATAATACTACTAGGCTACTACCTTCCCAAACTTTGCTGATTTATTAATGCCACATAGTGAGGGAAATCCGTTATCTTTACTCTGACATGCATTCTGCAAGTCTAGAGCCAGACCAATGTGTTTAACTCTAATCTACCCTATGAGATGACCTAGTAAGGCAACCAATTTAGGAACAATTATGGATGGGCAACAGATGCTGGCCTTTCCAGCAACATGCACATCCCAGTGAAGAATAAAGGTAATTTCTGTGTTAGAAAATACAATAGATATATTCTAACAGTACCAGAAATAAGGTGAGTGGTTAATACATTTTTACCTAAAATGTCTTGATAGTGGAATGTTGGCTATGATGTGGTGAGAAGTGATTGAAGGAACCTTGCTTTGACAGCGATAATTAAACACAGTAACATATAATGCTGCTGAATTAATAGGATTCAGATTCAGACCTGTGACACCTATCTAGTAAATTCCAGATCTCCATACTGGCATAAACTCTAACAATTCTCCACTAAGAGGGTATAAACAAATTAATTGTTAGATCACCTCAAATTGTTCTTGACACTTCCTTGAAGTCAGCTGGAGAACATGAGATGGAGAGAAGTGGGGCCTGATCAGCTCCAACCTTCCCTTTACCTGGGGAATGGAACTGTGGAGAAAGCAGATAGATTAGGACAGAAACTTTAAAAAAAAAACAAGCAATTGCTTCAATTTGTATATCATTGTAACTATCCAATTTATAACAATACTAACACTTTCCACCGCATTGCTTTGCTATACAAACATAGTCTGCTTCGAAGTCATTATGCCTCTGCTTTGAAATCTTGAAAGATTACGTTGTATAAAGTGTTTCCTAAAGATAGAATTTGATTTTGAAAAGTGTTTTTTAAAAATTATGGCCCAGATTTATTGATGGCTAGATAATAGTGGGCGGCACAGTGGCACAGTGGTTAGTACTGCTGCCTCACAGCGCCAGAGACCCGGGTTCAATACCTGCCTCAGGCGACTGACTGTGTGGAGTTTGCACATTCTCCCCGTGTCTGCGTGGGTTTCCTCCGGGTGTTCCTGTTTCCTCCCACAGTCCAAAGATGTGCAGGTCAGGTGAATTGGCCATGCTAAATTGCCCGTAGTTTTAGGTAAGGGGTAAATGTAGGGGTATGGGTGGGTTGTGCTTCGGTGGGGCGGTGTGGACTTGTTGGGCCGAAGGGCCTGTTTTCACACTGTAAGTAATCTAATCTAATCTAATAATCATTTCTGCAGTGTAATGAGAGTTGTGTTCAGGAACCATGCAAAATTCTCATCGTAGCAAACTCTGAAGGAATGGCCCTTCATGGGAAAGTCAGAAATCTGAGAGTACAATTGCAGTTAAGTAGATAGTCATGAAAAGTTAGATGATTAAAATGTATATTTAGTTTAATTTATGGCATTTAATACATAGAGGTATGAAATGGTACATTTTGGTAGGAAAAGTATGGACAAACAACATAGACGAAATGACAACATTATAAAGATGGTATCGGATAGAAAGATCTGAAGATATATGTGCACACATCAAACAATGGAAGGTGGCAGAACATCCATCAAAGTTTTACTTGCATATCCACTAATATCATTTATTGTATCCGTTGCTCCCGATGCGGTCTCCTCTACATTGGGGAGACTGGGCACCTCCTAGCAGAGCGCTTTAGGGAACATCTCCGAGACACCCGCACCAATCAACCACACCGCCCCGTGGCCCAACATTTCAACTCCCCCTCCCACTCTGCCGAGGACATGGAGGTCCAGGGCCTCCTTCATCGCCGCTCCCTCACCACCAGACGCCTGGAGGAAGAACGCCTCATCTTCTGCCTCGGAACACTTCAACCCCAGGGCATCAATGTGGACTTCAACAGTTTCCTCATTTCCCCTTCCCCCACCTCACCCTAGTTCTAAACTTGCAGCTCAGCACTGTCCCCATGACTTTTCCGGACCTGTCCTACCTGCCTATCTCCTTTTCCACCTATCCACTCCACCCTCTCCTTCCTGACCTATCACCTTCATCCCCTCTCCCACTCACCCGTTGTACTCTATGTTACTTTCTCCCCACCCCCACCCTCCTCTAGCTTATCTCTCCACGCTCCAGGCTCACTGCCTTTATTCCTGATGAAGGGCTTTTGCCCGAAACTCCTTGGATGCTGCCTGAATTTCGAAGCTCCCTGGATGCTGCCTGAACTGCTGTGCTCTTCCAGCACCACTAATCCAGAATCTGGTTTCCAGCATCTGCAGTCATTGTTTTTACCAGGTTGAGAAAGTAGTTAATCTGGTATTTGGACCCTGCATGGTTTCATGCAGTGAGAGGTTACAACCTGGAATGCACTCCCTGAAGGCAGGCAGGAGGTGGAGAAAGATTCCAAGGTGGTTTCTGGAAGTGAATTTATATGGGACAATAGAACATCTGCCTGCTAAACCTGGAGTGGACTGACTGGTGTAGTCCCCACTCTACAGCCCTCAGTGCAACTCAATGCAGTAGGCAGAGTCAGGTACACACAGAACTGGGAAGAACCTCATCAATTGATTCCAGATGAACGAACAATGATGCTTTCCTGCTAATAATTAGATACCCTTGACATCGATTCAGCCACATACACCAGGTTACTTAAAACTGTCTAGCATGATGGATATTGGATGAAACACCAGATTTTTGAGTTTTATTTCATTGTTTGACAAGATGTATGGATTTTCCAGATTCTTTATGACGTAAGTATGGAATTCTGAACTTAGTGGATCCGCATCCTTCCTTTTGTAGTACATCCACTATCCAAGTGCTAAATATCTATACTGCATCTTCTAGGTGGCACACTGCAGAGCCTCGGTGTTGGAAGGAGTGAATGTTTGTGGATGTGATGCCAGTCAAGGTGGTGGCTTGGTCTGGGATACTGTCATGTTTCTTACGTGTTATTGTAATTGCATTCATCTGGGGAGTATTCCATCATGATGGTGGACAAAGTTTGGAAAATTAAGAGGTAAGTTATGCACTGCAGACTTACTAGCCTCTGACTTGCTCTTGTTGTGGCAGTATTTATATCATTAGTGCAGTTCAGTTTCTAGTCAATTCTAGGATATTGATAGTGGGAGACTTTAGCAATGGTAATGCCACTGAATGTCAAGGAATGATAGTTAGAATCTCAATTGTTGGTGATGGTCATTTCCTGACGTTTTTCTGGCAGGAATGTCCCTCCAGCCTTGCACATTGCTTCTATTCAAATAATCATCAAATGCCCAATTGAATGCTTCACTTAAATTTTCGAGACTCAAATCACTTGTTGTGTGAAAAAGTTGCTTTTTCTCACATCACAGTTTCTTCTTTTGGAAATCACTTTAAATCTTTGCTCTTGAATTGTTGATCCTTTTATGAGCAGAAACAATTTCTCCCCATCTACTCTATCCAGGCTTCGTATGATTTTGAAAATTTCTCGACCCTTCCTCTTTCCAAGGAGAACAATACCAACCTCTCTCATATATCCACATAACAAAAGGTTTTCATCTATGGAACCATTTATGTAAATCTCTTCTGCAGTGTCTCCAATGCACTCACATCCTTACAGTAGTATGGGGCCTAGAACCGTGCATAATGTTCCAGCTGAGGTCTAACAAATGCCTTGTTTAGGTTTAGCATCCTTGCTCATGTTCTGTATGCCTCTATTAATAAAGTTAAAAATCACACAACACCAGGTTATAGTCCAACAGGTTTAATTGGAAGCACGCTAGCTTTTGGACGTCGCTCCTTCATCAGGTGATAGCGACGTCCAAAAGCTAGTGTGCTTCCAATTAAACCTGTTGGACTATAACCTGGTGTTGTGTGATTTTTAACTTTGTACACCCCAGTCCAACACCGGCATCTCCAAATCATGACTTCTATTAATGAAGCCTGGGATACAGTGTGCCTTATTTCCTGTCCTGCCTGCTTGAAAATCCCCAATTATAACCACTCAAAATATTGGCATCCCTCTTGAATTTCGCTGCAGATTATTCCTGTCCAACCTTCCCAGTTGATGGTCTATAGACTACAATGAGCCTACAATATAATTGTACCTGCTTTATCCCTTGCTTGAGCCAGATTGATTCTGTCTTTGAATCCTTTGGGAAGTCCTCCTTCTCCAGCCAGTACAAAGCCTTCCTTAAACAATAGTGCCTTCTTCTTTCCTTCTGTTCCTATCCTTTCTGAATACTTTGTATCCTGGAATATTTAACACTCACTCCTGGCTTTCCTTGAGTCAGGTGTCTGTTGTTGCCAGAACATGATGTTTCTACATGGCAATCTGTACCTGTAATTCTCCAACTGTTTTTGACATTCTGCACCTTCACTGACATGCAGTGTAACTGCGATTTACACTTTATTACTTTCTCCTGACTTTGACTTCACATTTGACATTTTATCTCTGTACTAGCACTATCCATCTCCCTAAGTATTTTTGGTACCCTGGTATTCCTTTTCCATATCCTCTCTTGGCTCTCACAATTCTGCCGCAATAACTTAAAGCCCTTACAACTCACAAAATTATCACAAGGAACTCAGTCCCAGCATTTGTTGCCCATTCTTCAATTGAATGGCTTGCTCGGAATTTCAAGGGGCAGTAAAGAGTCAGCCATCTTGTTGTGGGTCTGGAGTCTTGTAGAATCAGAGGAGCACTACAATGTAGAAGGAGGCCATTTCACCTATCATGCCTGCACTGTATTGATAAACGAGAATAATTACAAAAACATATGGTGCTGGCAGCATCTGTGGAGAGGAAGATGGACTTGAAATGTTAACTCTGCTTTCTCTCTACAGATCTTCTTTCCGATTTCCAGCGGTTACAGTTCTTAATTTCATTTGAGCGTCATTACCTAATTGCCAGTCTCCTGCTTTTTTCCCCCATACCCTTGTACTTCTTTTTAACCCAAATAATGATCCAATGCCTCAATAAAACCTGCCTCCTCCACATTTCCAGACAATGCATTCCATACCATAGTTACTCAATGGATGAAATGGTTTTTCTTCTCTTCACACTTATTTCTTTTGCAGATCACTTATAATTGATGCCTCTCTTGTTTCTATTCCTTGTACAAGTGTGAGCAGTTTCTCTCTATCTAGCATGCTTATGATTTTGAAAGATTTATATAGGTCAGATCAGGAAAGGAAAGTAGATTTTCTTCCAAAAAGACATTGAAGAACTTGATATTATTAAAAAAAACACAAATGAAAATTTCAGCCAACTTTCCATTCCATGTTTGCTGACGAATTCAAATTCCATCACTTGCTATGGTGGGACTTGAATTTATATTCCTAAACCAGAGAATACAGTGGTAGTCCAGTGATAAAACCACTATACCTTTGTCTTTCCCTTTGTATTCAAAGTGGCCATTGTGAAACTTGATAAACAGCACCCACAATGTTTCAGCAGCAGGGGGCATCAGAACCAATGACATCACATTGACTTCCAGTAAAGGGAGTTGGGAAAATATTAGAAGAAGCAAACTTCACAAATTCCTCCCTTCTTTGATTCAGAGATACTGCAGGGCTTTTACTTCAATTACCTGAGCAAGAACTGAGGGCTGAAGCTGCAATCTTTGTGAACTGTGTAGTTTCAGCAGAGACATAAGGAAACCTGTGATAACATTTCTGCACCGTTATTGTATTTTTTAATTAACCTGTTCAGAAATGTTATTACACACTTCTGCAGCAGATGGGACCTGAACCTGGGCTTCCCAGTAGGGGCATTACAACTGTGCCACCACAGCCCTTTTAGTGTATTCTTGCAGTTTCAGAAATGAAGGCGATGGAAAGCAACTTTACAGTGACAACAAAATTAACATTTTTTAAAATTCAAGTTACTATCTAATTAGACACATATGAACTTCAAGTCCATCAAAATGTCTAATTATTAAGATGTTGTGTCCTGGAAATTGATCTCAAATTGCAATGTTGCACTTGTTATTGTTTCTATTTGCTTATTACTGTCAATCAATCTTACCACATTGGATATCATTACGACTAGTCCACGTGTTTTGCACAATTAAGTTTGAATTACTGTCATAAAAATGTCGAGAAGTCTTTTACCTGGAGATAAGGAACAGGCTGAAATACCACATTCAAACAGCCCAATATCAAATTTCACAGCACAATTGATGGCACTGGTTATTAAGGTGAGAACCTGTGTTCAATCCACTGTCTTTCAGTTTCTGAACTTTTGAAAACTCGCCTGAAAAGCCAGTGAAAAAAAACACATGGGTTGCACATGTAGTTTGAATTCATCACCACATATTTTGACATGCCTGTAATTTTAAAATCCCCAACAAAATAGTAGTATTTTAAAAAAAAGAGAAGTCCGTTTATTAATTCGGGTGTATCATTTTAATTCTAAACACAGAATTACAGAAGTATTGCAATGTAGAAGGAGGCTATTCAGCCCATTGTGCTTGCACAGCTTGTTAAATGAGCATCATTACGTGGTGCCCATCTCCTGCTTTTTCCACACACCTTTGCACTTTGTCTTTTATCCAAACAATTGTTAAATGCCCTCTTGACTGTCTCAATTGAACTTGTCTCTACCCTACTTCCAGACAGTGCATTCAGTAGCCTAACTACTCACTTCACCTTTGCTCCTTTTTCAGATCACTTTAAATTTGTGCTGTCTTGTTCTTGTTCTTTTTATGCACAGGAGTAGTTACTCCTTATCTACTATTTCTACTACTTATGTGCATTTCTGACTTCTTTGGAATTCAGCAGTGCTGTGCTGAGAAAAACCATTGATAAAAATGGAGCCATAATCATTGTGCTTGTAGGTGTGCCTAACGTAGATCAGATTAAATAGATTTTTATTTCATGAGAAATTTCTTTCTATTTATTTCTGTCAGACACCTTCCCTTTTGTTCTTTAACCATGCTTTTCCATTGAAATTACATAAAAGCTAGGATATTTCTAGCTTCCCCACTTGTGATAAAAGGCCACAATGTGAAATATTAACTGTTTCTTCACACCAAGTAGAGTACAGTATGGAAGGAGATTGCACAGCCTGTCCTGTTCATGCTTGGTTTCTGTAAGAACCACTCACCGAGCCTCACTGACCCGCCTTTTTCCCTCGCCCTGCATTCTTTCCTTTTCAAAAACTGATCCTTTTTGAATATTGTGATTGAATCTACTTCCATCACATTCTTAGGCCGTATATTCCAGATTCTATTCACTTACAATAATAAAAAATATTTTCCTTATATCTTTACTGTTTGTTTTGACAAACATCTTAAATCTGCATTACAATTTCCTCCCTAACTTTCCACAACATCCTGAGATACACTTGATCAGTTCCCAAAGATTTATCCACCTTTAGGTTTTCTAAGACTTCCAGCACTTCCTCTTCTGTTATGTGAACTGTTTTTAAAACATCAATATTTATTTCCCTGAGTTCTCTAGCCTTCATTTCTTTCTCCACTGTGAAAAATGAGGTAAAATATTTATTTAATGTTTCTCCCATCTCCTGAGGATCAACACAAAAATGATCTAATTGATCTCTAAGGGGCCCGACTCTCTCTTTCTCTGTCTCTCTCTAGTTGCTTTTTTTGCTCTTAATGTGTTTGTAGAATTTCTTTGGATTATCCTGGACCTTATCTCCCAAGGGTATCTCATACTTCCTCTTTGCCTTCCTGATTTCCCTCTGAAGAATGCCTCAACACTCTTTTTACGCTTCAAGAGATTTATTTGATCCAATATTTCACCCCTGTATTCTTAGCGTCTGACGTGCTCTTGTCATCTCTGTATTTGTATGTCAAGTCCATGTGAGTTTCAGGTCAATGGTAAACCACAGAATGTTGATAATGGGGGATTCAGTGATGGTAATACCATGCAATGTCAAGGGGCAGTGGTTAGGGGTGGTAGTTGGCACAGTGCCTAGAAATTCCAACCTTGGGTGACTGCCTTGTGAAGTTTACACATTCTCCCCGTGTCTGCGTGGGTTTCCTCCAGGTGCTCTGGTTTCCTCTCACAGTCCAAAGATGTGCAGGTTAGGTGGATTGGCTATGCTAGACAAATTGCTCTGTAGTGTCCAGGGAAATGTAGGTTTGGCGCATTAGCTATGGTTAAACAAAAAAGCCCCATGCAGGGTTGCAGCAGTGGGGTGACGGTTTGGGTCTGGATGGGAAACTCTTCGGAGGATTGATGCAGACTTGTTGAGCTGAATGGCCTCTTTCTGCACTGTGGAGATTCTGTGATTCTAGATTGTCACTTATTGGAGATGGTTATTGCCTGGAACCTTTGTGCCACAAATGTATTTGCCACTTGTCAGCCCATGCCTGGGTATTGTCCAGATCTTTTAAAATTTAATATTTGAGGAACCACAAATGGTGCTGAACATTGTGCAAACATCAGCAAACATGCCCACTTCTGACATTATGATGGAGGGAAGGTCATGATGAAGCAGCTGAGGATGGTTTGGTCTACGACATTACCCAGAGGAACTCCTGCAGAGGTGTCCCAGAACTGAGATAACTGACTTCCAACAACCACGACCCCTTCCTATGTGCCAGGCATGACTCCAACTAGTGGAGAGTTTGGCCCTGATTCCCACTGATTCCATTGCTAGGACTTCTTCATGCCACACTTAGTCAAATGTGACCTTAATGTCAAGAGCTGTCACTCTCACCTTTTTTGTCCATGTTTGAACTAAAGCTGTAATGAGGTCAGGAATTGATTGGCCCTGGTAGAATCCAAACTGGGCGTCACTGAGCAGATTATTGTTGAGCAGGTGCTACTTGATTGCACTATTTATGACATAGGGCATTTGTGCGCCAGATAGATATTTCCAACATTGTTTTAGGCTTAGTCCAGATTTTTCTATCTGCCATGGTGGGATATGAAACCATGACCCCAGAACATAAATTGAATTTCTGAAATAATAATCTGGCGATCATACCAATGGGCCATTGCTTCCCCTCTGAATGCTGTAGATTGAAAGTAGATTGACTGATGTTCATTTCAGACTTTATAGTAGTAGAAGTAAAATGTATGATGGGCATTTATGACCCAGGTTACACTTATTTACCAATGTGAAAAATAATTGTATATGCATGGTTAATGTAACATTACACAATTGAAAATTGTTTAAGGAAATGTTCTTTCATTTGAAGGCTAGGAGAAGGAGATAATGCTCTCAAGTCTCAGGTAGATTATGTTGAACTTTCAGTGATAAAATGTCCTCCAATATCCCTTGTAGCTATCACTAAGGCATTGTAGTCTGAGCTCATACTGCCTCTTTTGAATCTAAGGTTACTTATTGTTACAACCAGTCCCTCAATGAGGTTCAGCAATTCATTACCATTCTGGATGGATACCCCAAAGTGGAAAACTCCTGGATGAGATGAGATGAATTTGTTTCCCTTCTTTATTCACCCACTCCCTCAGATGGTTGCAACAGTCGACAGAGAGGAGGTTCTGAGTGGTTGGACAGGTTTAAAAGTAGAATAATCTCCAAGGCCAGATAAAATGTATCGCAGGTTGTTAAGTGAGGCATGGGAGGGGCATGGCAAAGCAGGGGCACTGGCAATAATTTTTAATTCCATTCTGGCCACAGGAGAGGTGTGAGAGGATTGAAGGACAGCTAATGCGGTACCACTATTCAAAAAGGAAGAGGTCAACCAGAAAATTACAGGCCAGTCATTCTAACCTCAATGGTGGGGAATTATTGGAAGCAATTCTGAGGGATAGAATTAATCTGCACTTGGAGAGGCAGGGAATAATCGAGAAAAATCAGCATGGGTTGTTCAATGGAGGTCATTTCTGGCTAACCTGATTAAATCTTTCAAAGATGCAATCAGGTATGTAGATGAGGACAATACATTTGATGTCATCTACTTGGACTTCAGAAAGGCTTTTAATAAGTTCCCTCATGGGAGAAGGTAAAAGTCCATGGGATCCAAGGAAATGTTACTAAATTAATCCAGAATTAGCTGAGTGGCAGGAAGCAGAGGGTCATGATGAAGGGGTGGGTGTTTGTGTGATTAGAATCCTGGTCTATAAGGTTCCACAGGGATCAGTGTTGGGGGTCTTGATCTTTGTTGTATATAAAAGTGGTTTAGACTTATGTGAAGGAGGGCTGATCAGCAAGTTTGTGGATGATATGAAAATTGGCAGTGTGGTAAATACTGAGGAGGATGGCCTTAGATTACAGTAGGATATAGACGGGCTAGTCAGTGGCAAATGGAATTCAATTTGTGTAAGTGTGAGGCGATACATTTGTGCAGGTAAAATAGGCCAAGGGAACACCTGATGAATGATAGGGTGCTGAGAAGCACTGAGGATCAGACGGACCTTGGTGTGCATGCTCACCATCCTTTAACTTAGGGGAAAGGTAGATAAAATGGTTAAGAAGGCATATAGAGTACTTGCCTTTATTAGCTGAGGCAAGGAGTTTAAGAGCCCACGAACATTATGCTGGAATTGTATGTCGATTAGGCCGCAGTTAGATTATTGTGTGCAGTTCTGAAATCCACATTCCAGCAGGGACATAATAGCACTGGAGAGGGTGCAGAGGTGATTCACCAGGATTTCACATGGGCTGGAAAGTTTTAGCCATGAAGAGAGATTGGATAGACTGGGGTTGTTTTCCTTGGAGCAGAGGAGACTGAAGGAGGATGTGTTTGAGGTTATGTAGGGCATAGATGGGACAGACAACAGTGAATTTTTGCCCTTGGTGGAGAGATCAATGATCAGAAGTCTTAGACTTACAGTAAGGGGCAGAGACTTAGAGGAGATCTGAGGAAAAGTGTTTTTCACTCAGAGGTTGGTGGGAGTCTGGAACCCACTGCCAATGAGGGTGGTAGAGGCAGAAACCCTCTAACATGTAAGAAGTATGCCAAGGCATACAAGGCTATGGGCCAAGTTCTGGAAAATGTGATTAGACGTGTTTGTTTTTGACTGATGCATACTCAATAGGCTAAAAGGCCTTTTTTCTGTGCTGTAGACTTCCTATTACTCTTTATCTGTCAAAGCCATGTAGGGTTCTTTGAACAGAATCACCTACAATGCAATATGGCTATAGAAATCATTTCTATTTAGATGATTAAGGAGGTTTCCTGTAAGTATTTGCTACTGAAAATGAAAACTTTGTACCATTAAGTCTACCCTAGTTTCACGACATCCATGATATGACTAGATAACCCTATCTCGCTGCTGACTCATTATGATGACAACGTAGATTAATTTCTTAGCTCTCCTGTAAAATAGATCTACTATCTGATGAACACATACCTGTATTACAGATGGTACAGTGATCCACAATATGCAGAATATTTCTTTTAGTTCCAAAAATCTTTTTATCTTTATCACTATGGCTGTCTGAAATGATTCTGTGCCATAAAGGGTGACACAGTGGTTAGCACTGCTGCCTCACAGCACCAAGAGACCCGGGTTCAATTCCCGCCTCAGGCAACTGTCTGTGTGGAGTTTGCACATTCTCCCTGTGTCTGCGTGGGTTTCCTCCCACAATCCAAAAATGTGCAGATTAGGAGAATTGGCCATACTAAATTGGCTGCAGTGTTAGGGGAATGGGTCTGGGTGGGTTGCTTTTTGGAGGGTTGGTTGTGGACTTGCTGGGCCAAAGGGCCTGTTTCCACACTGTAAGTAAGTAATCTAATCTAATCTTAAAAAATGTAGAGTGTTCATGTTGAGCTTTCCTCAGTATAGAGAGAGTAGTGCTAGAGTATGTCTGTGTGCATGTTATCACACAGTAGGTGGCAGAGTTGCCTTATTGCATCTTTGATGAAGTGCAGGCCTATTGCTTATATCTCATCACAAAGGCTCTTATGTGACCCAATAAATTAATACTTTATAGTCTATATTCTGAAATTGAGGCATTAATGAGGGAACAGGATTGATATCTGAAAATGAAGAATCTACAGAGTTATAAGGAGCAGGTATGGGAGTAGCACTGGATAAATTGGTGATTTGGAGAGTTGATGCAGATATGGCAGGCTGAATGGCCTCTTTTTGCACTGTGACAATACTGTGATGCTGTAATTCTAAGTAATATACACTTTGGTGCTAGTTTTGAACATTTCCTTGACTTTACTTCATGCTGTACTTTTCCTCTACCCCCAGGCAAATGGCTAATTGCTGCGTTCTTAAGGAATGTTTATACCTGTGTTTGAAAACCCACTGCTGCAGAACTTAGTCTCCACAATGCTTTGACTCAGAAACAGCTCACTTCTCTCCTGTCTCAGCTTATCCTGATAACAGTTGTATTTTATTATTCTCAATCTAACTGACCTTGAGAGCTGTGAGTGTTAAAATCAGGAATGCCTGAGTTGGAGTGAAGACACTGGCCTGCACTTTGATATATTCAGTGAACTCACGTACTGGTGGATAGGTATGGAAGAAGTAACAAAGTCTCAGGGGATTGCGGGGAATAGATTCTGGTGTAGAAATCCAAAGCAATTTTTTCTGTCCATTGCGACTAGCACCTGAGAAGTGAATATCTCCCAGCATTGATTATCCTTCATGGATGATTATAGTGAGATGACTAGATTGACCAAAGTTGAAAAATGTGGTGCTGGAAAAACACAGCAGGCCAGGCAGCATCCGAGGAGCAGGAGAATCGACGTTTCGGGCATAAGCCCTTCTTCAGGAATGGTCAGTCTGGCATTTTAGGTCAGGGAACTTCGAGCTACATGGGTAATCATATGCAATTAATAATGCCCTGACTTTGGGAAATTCTGCTATGTGGAAAAAAAACAAAAGCCTGTTCCTCCTGTTGGCTTTTGTCCAGGTCAAATATGATGTAACCTCTTTTGCGTGCAAACATCATATCAGTGTGGGCTGCAGACTTACTGAGATACTGAGATCCCTGCTGGCAGGCCGCCAAAGAACCAGAAGTTTAAAAACAATTATCTCCGGACGGAGCTATTGTTGGTAGTTAGTGGCAGTCTTGTCATCCCTGCCCTGGAGTTTGGCTGAAGGTCATTCATTAATTTATGTAAGTGGCACAACTCTGTCAACATGTCTATGATGAACTTGAGTCTGCACATACATGCAGTCCTCCTCCAGCTACATGACTGGCAGATGTTATTTGCAGGGGAAGGATGGTGAGGAACTCTCTTAATTCAAAGTAAATTTGCTTTCCTGGTATCAGACAATTGTTACGGTGCAGAAGGAAGCCCATTTGGCCCATCATACCTTTCCCAGCTCTTCAAACGAGCATCATTACCTAATTTCAATTTCCAGTTTTTGCCCCACACCCTTGAGCACTATTTTGATCCAAATTATCTTCATCCAGGCACATAAGTTTGTGCACGTGAGCAATGAATCTGACCAGGAGAGAATGATCAGAGTGTCTCTCCCAGACTGGGATTGAGAGGTGATCTTATTAAGATATAGTATCCTGAGGAAACTGGTAGAGTGAATGCTGAAATTATATTCTTCTTTGTAGGTGAGGCAGAGCTAGGAGATACAGTCTAAAAATGAAAGATCTCCAATTTAAGATGCAGGGCAGTGGCTGCAGCAAGCTCTCCTGGTGGCGGTAGGCCCGGAGCCTGGATTTTTGCCTGTGGCAGTGTTTGGAGCAGGGACTCCTGGTGAGAGTTGGCCTGGAGCAGGGACTCCTGGTGAGAGTTGACCTGGAGCAGGGACTCCTGGTGAGAGTACGCCTGGAGCAGGGACTCCTGGTGAGAGTAGGCCTGGAACCTGGACTCTTGACGGTGGCGGTGAGGCAGCGGTGCAGCAGAGCTGAGGTTTCCTGGGGCATTGGCGTCGCTGTAGCTGTTCCCAGAGCGGGATTCCTTGTGGACCGGAACACCTTGCCGAAACCTTGCAGGCGTCCTTGAAGCTGTGCTTGGGACTTCAATTTGAACAGAAGATGAACTCATACTTAAGTAATTTTTTATACTTATTGTACTCAAAATGGTGCCCAATGGTGGCAACCAAATACTTTTCACTGAATCTTCATGATATATGTGACAACAAATCATTCATTCATTCACCCATCTATCTATCCATCCATCCCTTCCTCCCCACCTTGAGTGGCTCACTTGAACCCGCCTCATCATTTTTCTGGGCAGTAGTGAAGATAGGTTCAATTGAGGCGTTCATTCTCAAATCGCCGTTGCTTCATTTTCATATCACTTTAAATCTATGCCCTTTCGTTCTTGTTCCTTATGTGAGTGGGAACAGCTTCTCCCTGTCTAGTCTATCCAACCCCATTGTGATTTTGAAAACCTTTATCAAATCTCCTCTTAGCCTTCTTCTTTCCAAAGAGAACTGTTCCAATTTCTTCAATCTGTCCTCATACCTGAAGTTTCTCAATCCTGGAACTTTGTAAATTCATGTAAATTGCTCCTGCACTCTCTCTCCAATGAATTCATGTCTCTCCTATCATGTGGCACTCACAATACTCCAGCTGAGGTTTAACAAGCATCTTGTTCAACATCAACTCCTTGCTCTTAAAGTCAATGGTCCTTTTAATAAAGCTGAGGACACTGTCAGTTCTCTTATATTTCTTTCTGTCTGCTCCACCTGTCTTGCCACCTTCAGTGATCTGTGTACATATACACTCATATCCCTCTGCTCCTGCAGTCTGTCTAGAATATCACTCAGGTTTTATACTGTCTTTCAATGTTCCTCTTAGCAAACTGCATCACCTTTCATTTCCCTGCTTTGAATCTCATCTCTCTGCCACCTGTCTGCCCATTCTACCAATATAGCAATGACCTTTTAGAATTCCACACTGTCCTCCTTACAGTTAACAACTCTTCCAAGTTTTGTGCCTTTTGCATGCATGCATTCTTTCTCATCCCTTCAGTGTCCTCCAACTAAAGATGTACAGGCTGAGGATTCTTATAATAATTTCAATATCATGAAGTGCTTTAGTGAGAATGTCTATGAGAAATACCAGATCAACTCCAGAATGTCCTTTCATTCACACAGAAATCAAATAACTGCAAAGAAACACTCACTCACTCTTTAAAAGAAAAACTAAATTGAAATTTCAGCTATTGATGCTGACTGTCTCTTTAACCAAGGGTCGAAGTAAAGGTGCAGTCGAACAATCATGAGCTGATCATTTATATGGAAAAGATAAGAATTTAGTATGGTTCATGTGAGAAATGGATTACTTGGAAAGAAGGAAATGGCACCATCTATGAAATTCCAACGGAGAGGCATGGATGAAGATGGGGATCAGATGAAGATGAATTTTTGGCTGTTCAGATGTGATTGTTGAGGAAGTGCTGGAAGATCCAGGAATGAGTAAAGCCGGAGGGTATGTTGATCTGACGTGTGGTATGCAGAAGAATGCTTCAGAATTCAGAGCACTGAACATTATAGCAATGGCTAAATTCTCACTGTAGCGGATGAAAATTGGGGTGACTGAGCACGATCATATTTCCAGTGGCAGGCAATACAGGATGTTGGCACACCTCTCCCAACAGCTGGCAACCCAATTCAGGAACTGGCAGCTCTGCAGCATGTCACCATGAGTAATGCCTATTGCTGAGGCTGCAGCTCAGGAGCGGGCAAGTTCCCTTGAAGAGGACTTTATGGGCATGATATTGCTGGGTGTGGCAGGCAGGCCAAAGCAATCAGGGTGTTGGGGAGGGGGTGTGAGGGTGATGCTGTTGTCTTTGTGGCTCTGTTGCCATTCTGCCCCAGTTCACCTCCTTTGTTCATGACATACAAACAAGGATCTCTCCCCTAGAGTTTGCTAAAGATCTCTCAATGGTCTTCCATGGAAGATGTCATCAGAGGCAGGAAGCAACCCACTTAAATGGCTCAATTGGGCTCCCAATGGGTGGTAGATCTGCCAACCTTCTGCCACTGACAAAATGGCATGGAGACAGGAACATTTTGGGTATCACTTATGTATTCACTGTGCCATATTGCTATCCTTCCCACCTCCCTGTCCATTACCAAAGGTTTGGTAAAATTTCAGCCAGAGGGTGGGGTTTGTAACCTAAGAATGCGATAGCTCTTACTGTTCCTGCCCTCATAAGGTTATTGTATTTCTTTGGTAATGTTGGAAGGACCATACTCTCACAACTCACTTCCATTCAAACTTGTTTGGCTTGATCACCTTTATCTCCTATCTGTGGAAAACAATACTACTGTCCCTCAGATCCTGCAGCAGGGACGGCTTCAGGGAAGAGTCAGAGACATGGTGCCATCTTTTCAATATCTTCTTTCCATTCATGTGCTTTCTGAAGTCTCAGATTCCAGCCATCTGATTCCTGGACCCCTTAGAACCTGGAAACACAGGAAATATTCAACAGTCTGGTTTTATCTGTAGAGAGGCAAAAAGGTTCAAAGTTTTTGGTCATGGACTTTTCTTCAGAATGGAAGGAGAGCAGACATGTAATTGGTGCTAAACAGTGGGGTGGGAGGGTGTGGATAAATAGAGGGAAAGGGAAGAACAAAGAGAAAATCTTTGATAGGGTTCAGAGTAGGTAAGTTCAATTGATGAATGATTTCATGGTTAAAAATAAGCAGAATGGTAATGGTGGTTGTAAAGCAATAAAAAGTTTGGTCAGGGTGGGTGTGAATAGCAAAGTGTCTGAAATAGCTGTGTCTGAAAGCAAAAGCATGGCCAGAAGATGGGATGGGCTTTAGATTTTACAGTGTGAAAGTTTTGAACTCATTTTTGAGGCCGGAATGCAGTAAGGCATATAACTGAAAGATATGGGGCTACTCCTCAGGCTTGTGTTGAGTTTTGTTGGAGCACTGCAGCAGACTGAGGACAAAGATGTCCATGTGACAGCGAGGTGGGGAACTAAAGTGGCAAACCACCATAACCTCAGGGTCATACTTTTTTTTTTAGATTAGATTACTTACAGTGTGGAAACAGGCCGTTCGGCCCAACAAGTCCACACTGACCCGCCGAAGCGTAACCCACCCAGACCCATTCCCTTACATTTACCCCTTCACCTAACAATACGGGCAATTTAGCATGGCCAATTTCACCTAACCTGCACATTTTGGATTGTGGGAGGAAACCGGAGCACCCGGAGGAAACCCACGCAGACACGGGGAGAATGTGCAAACTCCACACAGAGAGTCGCCTGAGGCAGGAATTGATCCCAGGCGCCTGGCGCTGTGAAGCAGCAGTGCTAACCACTGTGCTACCGTGCCGCCCACTTGTAGACTGAGAGGATTTAAAGTGGTCACCCAATCTATTGGGACAAAATTACTGCAGATACTGGAATCTGTAATGAAAACAAATACTGGAGAGAATGCAGTCTGACCTGCTGTGACCTCCAGCATTCGTTTTCACAAAGTATTTGTCCTTGGTCTCCCAGTACAGAGGAACCTCGATTATCCGAAGGACACGGGCGGGGAGTATTTTGTTCGGTTAATCGAATTCCAGATAATCGAATGCCAGATAATGTAGTTAGCCAAGCATTGAGACCTTATGATCTTGTTCAGATAATCCAAAATTCAGTTAATCAAATGCAGGATAATCGAGGTTCCTCTGTATAGAGAATCCCATTGTAAGTAGCAAGTATAATATACTAAATTGAAAGTAGTTTTTTACTTGGCAAATCAAGGATCTTCATGTTCTAGGACATAGAGTTCCAAGTTCTACACCAGGAAGACAATAATAAAGAGAGTTGTTATTTCCATTATAGCATTTATGCTCCAATAATGTGTATTTAACTCTTCTTTGTGATGTATTGTCCACCATAATCTCCAAAGAATTTACTGCAAAATATTCCACATGCTATTCTAATGCTCATTTTTAAAAAAAATCATTCACAGGATGAGCCAGCATTTATTGCCCATAAAAGCTGAAAGAACTGTAGATGCTGGAAATCTGAAACAAAAACAGAAATTTCTGGAAAAGCTCGGCAGATTTGGCAGCAACTGGAGAGAGAAATCAGAGTTAATGTTTCAGGTCCAGTGACCCTCTCTCCATTTATTGCCCATCACTAGTTAGCCAGAGGGCAGTTAAGATTCAACCACATTGCTGAGTCACATGTAGGCCGGACCAGGTAAGAATGGCAATTTCCATCCCAAAAAGACATACTAAATTTCCCAAAGTGTTCAGGGATGTGTAGATTAGGTACATTAGTCAGGGGTAAATACAGGTAGGAGGAGTGGGCCTAGGTGGGTTACTTTTCAGAGAGTCCGTGTAGACTTGTTGGTCTGAAGGGCCTGTTTCCACACTGTAGGGATTCTAAGACATTCGTGAAGCAGATGGGATTTTTCTTACAATCAGCATTGAACATTACTCTTTGGATTCCAGATTTTTATTGAATTCAAATGCCACCATCTGTTGTGGTGGGATTCAAACACAGATTCACAGAATGTTACCTGGGTCTCTAGATTAACAATCCTGCCACTAGGCAGGATCTTACCACTAGACCACCACCTCCCCCCTAAAATTCAGATTCATCTTGACTCTTAATACTTGTTCATAACTAAATGATTACCATACATGTTCCAACTTTTTCCCACAGGTGATTGTCAGAATTCCAAACTAAAATTTTGGCCTTCTCCATTCCATTACCCCATTGTGCATTTTCTTACATATTGATGAACCATTAACAATTCTGGGTTAGATGTACGTGGGTCCAAACATCTCGATGCTATTTACATTAGTATCAATTTTAGTATCATTTTTTTATGATGACTAGAATTCAAATGATTCAGTAGTGAATTAACCTGTATTGCATTGACCGAGCTCGTCAAACTGCTTGAGTAGAGTGAGGACATTTCCTTTCAACTCTTCTCCGTTTTTCTCTTGGGAAAAGATTGGCATTTTATATAATGCGATCGTTCAACTGAATGTAATGATGCAGTATTCTCTGAACAGTAACACAGATATATGTGGACAGTTTTTTTCTAGTAATTCATAATTATAGAAATAGTAGGACTCTACAAACAAATTGAATTATTGGTTTCTTATTCTGTTGGTGATTTGCCTGCTCAGTAAAAGCAGCTGACAGTATACATTAATCTTCACAAATTATAAAAAATGTACCATTATAGTTAGTGTTTTTATAAAAAAGAGGAATTTTTTTTAACCATCTGCAACAAATTTGAAGCAAAAATTATATGAAATAAACTTAAGTTTGTGAGTACACCTTGTCATACATTACTGCATGTATTACTATACTTTTGGTACCAGCACTATGTACATGTTGATACTTCATTGGTGTCAAATGCTCAGCAGAATCAAAATCTAGTGCATCAATAACTCTTGATTATTGAAATTTCTAAACTTAGTCCATTCCAAAAGCTATATGTTACTTAGACCACAGATTAGGCTTGAGATATCGGACAAGACTTTAATTTGCTCAAAATTATTTCAGCTCTACAGAGCTAAATTTGGATGCTAAATTCCTGATGAAGGGCTTGTGCTCAAAATGTTGATTCTCCTGCTCCCCGGATGTAGCCAGACCTCCAGCATCTGCAGTGCTCACTTTCTCCAGAGCTAAATTTGGACCCTTGATGTCTACCTTTCTATCCTTACAATCCATCAACATAGAAATCATCATTTCCAGAATTATCCTGCACATACACTGGTAATGTCATGTACAAAATGCATTAATAGAATATGTAATGGTCAAGTTTACAAAATAGTTATTCTGGGTGGAGTCTAGGCCACCATATGTTGAGAAATTGTAGCCTTCTTATTAAGTGGAAAAATGCAGTCATGTGACTTCCTGAAATGTGCTTCCAATGGGCAAAGCTCTCTGCCAGGAACACAAAATTGAAATTTTTTTTCTATTGAATAATGGACAAAGTCAAGTATTTCACGAATGATGCTTCCAGGTAAAAGGGATCATCCAGCATGTAACTTTGTTATACAGACCAAGAAGGCCTGAGGCTCAGTTTCTGGTGTGTGTAGCATCTTCTTGTTTCAAAAGTGGTAGCAGAAAGAATATGATAAAAATTAAAGACATGAAAAGACTGTTGGTCCATTTGTGTTCACCACAACATCATCATTGAACATTACAATGGCAACACAGTGCTCTAGGGGCAGCTAAAAAAAACAAAGATCATGTTCCTCATTACTATAAATGGCATAACTCTTCTTGTTAAATGGAGACATGATAGATTCAGCAGTTGTCCATCACTGTCTCAGATAGTCTGTTAACAATCAATAACACATTGTGTTTCCTTAGATCACAAAGAATGGCTTCTTGAATGAATTACTGGAGAATGCCTGATGATTGCACAGCTCGACCTGGCATAAATTGACATTTTTAGAACACAAACCAAAATTAGAATTGCTTGTTTGTGTTATGGCTAGATATTAGCAGAGACTGTTATTCTGTCACAAGTTTGTAATTTTGTGATAGTTGGGAGAAATGTCGTTGAGGGCATCCGGAGAACATACTGTTCTTTTGTCAAATGTACCATGGTGCTGTAATGAATAAAAACCACTTTTGAGTCTGGGTGAGTAATTTAATTGTGCATATGTAAGGGAGAGGTCTCAATTACCAAATAACCTGTTTAGCTTGTCTAGTCCTGCCAGAATTTTAAAGGTTTCTATGAGATTATCCTCATTCTTCTAAATTTGAGTGAAATAGCCTGAATTGATCCAGTCTATCTTCATATGTCAGTCCTGCATTCCCAGCAATCAGTCTGGTAAACCTTTGCACTTTCTCAATGGCCAGGACATCTTTCCTCAAAGAAGAAGACCAGAGCTGCAACAATTATCCAAGTATGGCATCAAGACCCACCATAATTCCAGAGGGACATCCCTGCCTCTCAAATCCTATGAAGAAAACAAGCGCAACAATAGTAATTATACTATTTATTTTAAGACGATCAGGCATTTTAATTTTAACCCTACTAATACTGCTCCTTGTCCTTGTTTCACAAGGGATTGTATACCTGCACCAGAACAGGCTTTCTGGGTTCAGTGTTTCATCTGAACATGTTGCATTTCCTCACTACAAGTTGTTCTGCTGCAATGCACATTTCGTAAACACAAATTAGCTATAACGCGATTGATGTATTGATAAACTTTTAAAATGCGTGTAGGCTGTAATGCGATTACATTGTTAACACTTTAAACGCTATTTCTAAAGTGCGATTTTTCTATAATGCAGGTTTGCACAAGAATGCAGCCATCGCATAATAGGATCATACAGGTGTGCAGCACGGAAACAGGCCCTTCGGCCAATTTGTCCATGCCAAACAGATATCCTAACCTAATCTACTCCCATTTGCCAGCACTTGGCCCATATCCCTCTAAATCGTTCCTATTCATATACCCATCCAGATGCCTTTTAAATGTAATTGTACCAGCTTCCACCACTTCCTCTGGCAGCTCATTCCATACGGTACCACCCTCTGCATGAAAAAGTTGCCCCTTAGGTCTCTTTTATATCTTTCCCCTCTAACCCTAAATCTATGCCCTCTAGTTCCGGTCCCCCCCCACACCAGGGAAAATACTTTGCCTATTTATCCTATCCATGTTCCTCATGATTTTATAAACCACTATAAGGTCACCCATTAGCCTCTGATGCTCCAGGGAAAACAGCCCCAGCCTATTCAGCCTCTCCCTATAGCTCAAATCCTCCAACTCTGGCAACATCCTTGTGAATCTTTGCTGAACCCTTTCAAATTTCACAACATCTTTCCGATAGGATGGAGACCAGAATTGCACGCAATATTCCATCAGTGGCCTGCCGCAACATGACCTCCCAATTCCTGTAAACAATACTCTGACCAATAAAGGAAAGCATACCAAACGCCTTCTTCACTATCCTATCTACCTGCAAATCTACTTTCAAGGTCTCTTTGTTCAGCAACACTCCCGAGGACCTTATCATTAAGTGTATAAGTCCTGCTAAGATTTGCTTTCCCAAAATGCCGCATCTCGCATTTACCTTATTTAAACTCCATCTGCCGCTCCTCAGCCCATTGGCCCATCTGATCAAGATCCCATTGTAATCTGAGGTAATCTTCTTCGCTGTCCATTACACCTCCAATTTCGGTGTCATCTGCAAATTTACTAACTATACCTCCAGTGTTTACATCCAAATCATTTATATAAATGACGAAAAGCAGTGAACCCAGCATCGATCCTTGTGTCACTCCACTGGTCACAGGCCTCCAGTCTGAAAAACAACCCTCCATCACCACCCTCTGTCTTCTACCTTTTAGCCAGTTCTGTATCCAAATGGCTATTTCTACCTGCATTCCATGAGTTCTAACCTTGCTAACCAGTCTCCCATGGGGAACCTTGTCAAACGCCTTACTGAAGTCTATATAGATCACGTCCACCGCTCTGCCCTCATCAATCGTCTTTGTTACTACTTCAAAAAAATCAATCAAGTTTGTGAGACATGATTTCCTATACACAAAACCATGTTGACTATCCCTAATCAGTCATTGCCTTCCCAAGTATGTGTAAATCCTGTCCCTCACGTTTCCCTCCAACAACTTGCCCACCACTGATGTCAGGTCTATAGTTCCCTGGCTTATCCTTATCACCTTTCTTAAATAGTGGTACCATACTTGCCATCCTCCAGTCCCCCGGCACCTCACCTATGACTCTCGATGATACAAATATCTGAGCAAGAGGCCCAGCAATCACTTCCCTAGCTTAGCAAAGAGCTCTCGGGTACACCCGATCAGGTTAGATTAAATTCCCTACAGTGTGGAAACAGGTCCTTCAGCCCAACAAGTCCACACCGACCCTCCAAAGAGTAACCGACCCAGACCCATTTCCCTCTGACAATTTGGCATGGCCAATTCACCTAACCTGCACATCTTTGGACTGTGGGAAGGAACCAGAGCAAACAGAGGAAACCCATGCAGACACAGGGAGAATGTGCAAACTCCACGCAGACAGTCACCCGAGGCTGGAATCGAACCTGGGACCCTGATGCTGGGGATTTATCCAATTTTATGCTTTTCAAGACATCCAGCACTTCCTCCTCTGTAATATGGACATTTTTCAAGATGTCACCATCTATTTCCCTCCATTCTATATCTTCCATGTCCTTTTCCACAGTAAACACTGAGGCAAAATACTCGTTTAGTATCTCCCCCATCTCCTGTGGCTCCACACAAAGGCCGCCTAGCTGATCTTTGAGGGGCCCTATTCTCTCCCTCGTTACCCATTTGTCCTTAATGCATTGATAAAAACTCTTTGGATTCTCCTTAACCTTATTTGCCAAGGCTGGCTAATGTCCCCGTTTCGCCCTCCTGATTTCCCTCTTTAGTATACTCCTGCTGCTTTTATATTCTTCCAAAGATTCACTCGAACTGTCCTGTCTATATCTGACATATGCTTCCTTCTTTTTCTTAACCAAACCCTCAATTTCTTTAGTCATCCAGCATTCCCAACACCTACCAGCGTTTCCTTTCACCCTGACAGGAATATACTTTCTCTAGATTCTCGTTATCTCATTTCTGAAAGCTTCCCATTTTCCAGCCGTCCCTTTATTTGCGAACATCTGCCCCCAATCAGCTTTTGAAAATTCCCTAATACCGTCAAAATCGGCCTTTCTCCAAATTAGAACTTCAACTTTTCAATCTGGTCTATCCTTTTCCAACACTATTTTAAAATGAATAGAATTATGGTCGCTGATCCCACAGTGCTCCCCCACTGACACCCCAGTCACCTGCCCTGCCTTATTTCCCAAGAATAGGTCAAGTTTTGCATCTTCTCTAGTAGGTACATCCACATACTGAATCAGAAAATTGTCTTGTACACACTTAACTAATTTCTCTCCATCTAAACCCTTAACACAATGGCAATCCCAGTCTATGTTTGGAATGTTAAAATCCCATACCGTAACCACCCTAATACTCTTACAGATAACCGAGATCTCCTTAAAAATTTGTATTTCAACTTCCCGCTGACTATTCTGTGGTCTATAATACAATATCAATAAGGTGATCGTCCCTATTCCTATTTCTCAGTTCCACCCAAATAATGTCCCTGGATGTATTCCCAGGAATATCCTCCCTAAGTACAGCTGTAATGCTATCCCTTATCAAAAATGCTACTCCTCCTCCTTTCTTGCCCCCCTTTCTATCCTTCCTGTAGCATTTGTATCCTGGAACATTAAGCTAGGAGAAAGTGAGGACTGCAGATGCTGGAGATCAGAGCTGAAAAATGTGTTGCTGGAAAAGCGCAGCAGGTCAGGCAGCATCAAAGGAGAAGGAGAATCGACGATTCAGGCATAAGCCTGACCTGCTGCGCTTTTCCAGCAACACATTTTTCAGCTCTGATCTCCAGCATCTGCAGTCCTCACTTTCTCCTGGCTGATTTTAACTTATTGCGAATTCTCTTGCAAGGATGCCTTTCCTGAAGAAGGGCTTATGCCCGAAACGTCGATTCTCCTTCTCCTTTGATGCTGCCTGACCTGCTGCGCTTTTCCAGCAACCCCTTTTTCAGCTGGAACATTAAGCTGCCAGTCCTGCCAATCCCTAAGCCATGTTTCTGTAATTGCTATGATACCCCAGTCTCATGTTCCTAACTATGCCCTGAGTTCATCTGCCTTCCCTTTTAGTCCTCTTGCATTGAAATAAATACAGTTTAATTTATCAGTCCTACCTTGTTCTCTGCTTTGTCTCTGCCTGCCCTGACTGTTTGAGTCACTGCTTTTCCCAACTGTACCAGTCTCAGATTGACCTCTTTCCTCATTTTCTCCCTGAGTCCCACCTCCACCAGCATCCCCCCACCCACCCACCTCCCGACATCCAATCCCAACGTACTAGTTTAAATCCTCCTAAGCAGCTCTCGCAAATCTCCCTGCCAGTATATTAGTCCCTTTCCAATTCAGTTGCAATCCATCTTTCTTCTACAGGTCACTTCTACCCCAGAATAGATTACAATGATCCAAAAATGTGAATCCTTCTCCCAAACACCAGCTCCTCAGCCATGCATTCATCTCCTCATTCCTACCCTCACTAGCTCATAGAACTGGGAGTAATCCAGATATTATTATCCTTGAGGACCTCCTTTTTGAATTCCTGCCTAACTTTCTGTAATCTCCCTTCAGAATCTCAACCTTTTCCCTTCCTATGTCATTGGTTCCCCTGTGTACAATGACCTCTTGCTGGCCCCTCTCCCCCTTGAGAACATTCCACACCCTCTCTGAGACATCCTTGATCCTGGCATCAGGGAGGCAATACACCATTTTGATTTTTCACTGCTGGCCACAGAAACTATCTGTGCTCTGACTAGAGAGTCCCCTATCACAATCAATCGATTGGAATTCGACGTACTCCTCATCACATTAGAGCCTGTCTTGATACCAGAAACCCAGCTGTTGGTGCTCCATTCCCCTAAGAATCCATCATCCCCCTACATTTTCCAAGACAGCATACTTGTTTGAAATGGGGACAGCCACAGAAAACTCCTGCACTACCTGCTTACCTCTCCTATCTTTCCTATGATATTATTCATATTTTCTAATCTTGTCACATATAAATAATGTGGCTACAAGATCAGGTCAGAGGATGGGAGTTCTGCTGCAAGGAACTTGTCTCCAGTCTCCCCAAAGTCTATCCACCAAATATAAAATACAACTCAGGAGTGTGATGTAATACTCTCCATTTGCCTGGATGAGTGCAGCTCCAAAAACAATCAAGAGGCTTAAGACCATCCAGGTCAAAGCAGTTCTGTAAGCAAGTCAGAAGCAAACTCATAACAGAACATTAACTCTGTTTCTCTCTGCATAGATGCTGCCAGACCAATGGAATTTCTCCAGCATTTTCTATGTTTATTTCAGTTTTCCAGCATCTGCAGCACATTGCTTTGTCATAGGACAAAGTGGCCCACTTGATTGACACTCCATCCACAACATTTATTCCCTTCACCACTAGTGCAAAGTACCAGCAGCGTACAGCATCTACAAGATAGACTGCAGAAAATCACCAAAACATCTTCATCGATATTTTTCAAACAGCAAATTTTTCAAACTAGAAAAGCAAGGAAAGCAGAGCTCAGGAATGCCACCATCTGCAAGCTTCCTCACACCATCCAGATTTGGAGATCCATTGTCATGGGATCAAATTCCTTAAAGTCCTAACAGCAAATGGACCACAGAGGTTCAAGAAGGCAGCTCACTACCATCTTCTCCAGGTCAGTTAGAGATGGAACAATAAATATTAGCCTAGCCTGTGATAGCCACAGATATGAACAGTTTTTTCAAGTTGAAGTATAAAACACTGTGACTGAAAAGATACATGTACAGAAGGTATAGAATTAATGTCACTGAGGAAATATTGTTGGGGAAATTGATTGGAATGAAGGTAAACAAATCCCCAAGACCCACTAATCCACATTCTAGATCCCTTAATGATGTGGCCTAGAAATAGTGGATGCATTGGAGGTCACCTTTCAAGATTTTGTCGACCGGAACAGTTTCTAAGGATTGCAAGATAGCTAGTAGAACCTTTAAAATAAAGAGAAATAGTGAGAAACCAGGGAATTATCAAGCAGTAAGCCTGATATTGGCTGTAGAAAAAATGCTAAGAGTCCATTATAAATGTATTAGTTGCAGAGCAATTGGAAAACAGTGATTGGACAGAGTCAGCATGGACCTATGAAAAGGAAATCACTCTTGACAAATCTGTTGGAATTTTTGAGGATATAACTAGTAGAATTAATAAGAGGGAACCAGTGCATGTGGTTTACTTGGACTTTCAGAAGGTTTTTGCTAAGGTCCCACATAAAAGATTAGGTTAATAAATTAAGGTGCTGAGATTGGATTTGGTGTACGGACATGAAAAAGAGAATTGGGTGTGGGTAGACAGAAAACCAAGAGTAAGAATAAAGAGTAGGAAGAAATTGGTCTTTTTCTGAGTTGCAGAGAAAAAGTGAGGACTGCAGATGCTGGAGAGACAGAGTCAAAAGGTGTGGCGCTGGCAAAGCACAACAGGTCAGGTAGCATCTGAGGAACAGAAGAGTTGACGATTCAGGCATTAGCCTTTCATCAGGTATATGGTTGGTATCCTGTTTCAGTGAGTCATGATCCCATGGTCAGATGCATAGTCTTTTGAATGAAGCATCTTACCAAACAGTCCATTCTGGTGCATGGTACAGTTGGAAAAAGAAGAGTACAATCTCCTTTGTCAACAAGCAATGCAGTTAGAAAGATAGCAACAACATTATGCTCAACAAACCTGAAATTGTTTTTGAGATTGTGGTGAGCTCATGTGGAGCCAGTGGATGCCATGCATTTGGAATTTCAAAAAGCATGAGATCAGGTCCTGCACAAAAGGTTATGGTACCATATTAAGGCACATTGGATGGGTCACTGATTGAGCTTGGCTGTCAGCTCTGCTCAATCTCTACCAATGGCTTACACAAGGGGACCAAATGTTCTGTGTTCAATTCACTGACAATACAAAGTTAGATAGAAAGGTCAACTATGAGGAAGGAGAAAGACTACAAATAGATGTTTCAGGTTAAATAACCAGGATAGAACATGGAATATAATCTGTTAAATGTGGTGTTATCCATTTTTGAAATCAGAAAAAGGGTTTTTTTTTAATCATTAAAGAATTGGCACTATTGATGTTCAGTGGGACCTAGAGATCCCTGTATATAAATTGCTCAATGGTTAGCACTGCTGCCTCACAGCACCAAGGACCTAAGTTTGATTCCAGCTTCAGGTGACTGAATGTGTGGAGTTTGCACATTGTCCCCGTGTTTGCGTGGGTTTCCTCTGGGTGCACCAGTTTCCTCCCACAATCCAAAGATGTGCAAGTAGATGAATTGGCCATGCTAAATTGCCTGTAGTGTTCAAGGATGTGTAGGTTAGGTGCATTATTCAGGGGTAAATATAGGATAGGGGAATGAGTCTGGATGGGTTACTCTTTGGATGGTCAGTGTGGACTTGTTGGGCCAAAGGGCCTGTTTCCATATTGTAGGGACTCTATGATTTTATGAAATCACAGATTGTTAACATACAAGTATAGTAAGCAATTAAGAATGCAAATGATCTGTTAACGTGTAATATATAAGTGTATAGAGTATAAAATCTAAAGAAATTTTATTGCAAATATATAAGGCCTTGCTCAGACATTACTTGGGGTATTCAGATCAGATTTCCTGATTAAGGGCTCCTGCCCGAAACGTCGATTTTCCTGCTCCTGGAATGTTGCCTGATCTGCTGTGCATTTCCAGCACCATTCTAATCTTGACTCCACTCAACCTAGTCTATTGTATTCACTGTTGACACGGCGTTCTCCTCTACACCGGAGAAATGAAACGCAGACTGGGTGACTGATTTGCGGAACACCTACATTCTATCCACAAAAATGACTCCGAGCTTCCAGTTGCATGCCACTTCAATATGCTGCATTCACACTCCACCATTTCTGTTGCAAGTTTATTGCAGTGTTTCAGCAAGCATCAGTGCAAGCTGGAAAGAACAGCATCTCAACTTTTGCTTAAGGACCCTGCAGCCTCTAAGACTCACCAGAGTTCAGTAACTTTAGAACCTGATTTTTTTTACATCCATTAGTCTTATCATCACATTCCATGGGTTGCTTTCAGCCCAGCCTCTATGCATTCTCTCAGCTCTCATTGTCACTGATTATGCTTCTCTTCTGCCCTGGTTTATCAATAATCCAGTTGTCTGCCTACCCCTTTCACTCTCTGGGCTCCGTCTTAAGTTATCCGTTCAACTCACCCACCACCCCCATCCCAAACATCCGTCCCCTCAACTTCATCATCAGCATGAATACCAGTTTTTCCTACCTGTTATCTGTTCTGATGAATAGTCACCCGACTCAAAATATCAATTCTGCTTTCTCCCCACAAATACTGCCGGGTCGGATCGGCTCAGTTTCTCCACCTTTTTCAGTTTTTATTTGAGGAGAATTAAGTTCATTAGACCCTTATTCCCCGGAATTCGAAAGAATTAGATAACCTAATTGAAACTTAAAAATTCTTAAGGGATTGAGCATTGAGAGGAACATTGTAAAAGGTTGTTTCTCATGGCTTGGGAGTTCAGAACGAGGGACCACAAACTCAGAATGGGGGAGACTATTTGCGAGTGAGGAGGAATTTCTTCAGTAAACAAGATTCTAAATCTTTGGATTTCTCTACTCTAGAGAGCTGTGGATCCTTAGTTAAACTCAAGACAAAGTTTGAAAGATTTTGAATTCTAAGGGGCTCAAGGCATATAAAGATAAAGCAAGAAATTAGAATATCTAGATTGATAGATTTACACTAATTGTCAAGGGATTACCCTGAGAAAAGAACTAGCAAATGGCTCTCATTTATTTGTTGCATTGAAACTGACATTGTGTTTTTTTGTTCTGTCTGCAAAAAACAGAACCCTGTGCATTAATGTAGCTTCCAGTGTCCAAAGGTGCACCATAGTTCAAATCTGTCTGACAATATGAGAAATGCTCTGATGTGGGTAGCCATTATCCAGCAGGATGACTTTGCTGCACCCTGTTTAGCATCAATCTTATGTGGTAAGCAAATGGCTTGGACCTATTTACAAAGCTGCCAATAAGGCCAATCTTATAGCATATGGAACTGTAGAATCAGATCATTTCGCACTGATTATTGTGTAAAATCATAAATAGGTCTAAGGTTATCACTTTTGATCTTAAAAAATACGCAGTCCATATTGAAATACCCTGGAATAAGATATCTCAAAAGGTGAAGCTAGCTATTCATGCTGCTGATATTTATAATAGCAACACAAGTGGTGCTTACCACTAACAAGATTGCACGGTCAAGCCAATAAGACATTCTGCCCAATATACAAATGAAAGGTATGGTATATGCATTTCAGTGCCAGTGGGATGCTAGGTATGTAGGTTGGTTGCAACAACTAAGGTACTGACCATATCCACCCATCCCATGCTTGCAAAATCTGCACAGTGTTCAACATTAGATATGAATTCCACAATTGGACAAAACTTGCTGCAATATCCTGATTTGGAGGTGCCGGTGTTGGACTAGGGTGGACAAAGTTAAAAATCACACAACAACAGATTATATTCCCATAGGTTATTTGGAAGCACTAGTGTTCGAAGCTCTGCTTCTTCGTCAGATGGTTGTCATCAGGTCATCACAACCACCTGATGAAGGAGCAGAGCTCCGAAAGTTAGTGCTTCCAAATAAACCTGTTGGACTAAAACCTGTTGTTGTGCGATTTTTAACTTTGCATTACCCTGAGTGTATAAAGAACTATCATGACAACCAATTGTAGTATGGTGTCCTTGCATGTTCTGGTAGCTCTAAATATAGGGGACCCTGTTCTTTGCAGATGGAAAGAACACAATTCCTGTTTCAACACAACAAAATTGTTGACAGCTGTTCTTTGGCTTATTTCTTAGGGCTTGACCAATTGGAGTCAACCTGACTGGTTTAAAATTCAAAGAAAACTTAGTTAAATGTCAGTCATTATTAACTGGTGTCTTTTCCATGGTGGTACCGCTACCAATCACAGTCTATTTGCCAACGAATCAACAGTTTGTTTTTATATAATGTAAATATTGCTGTCTCTTTACTTTGGTCTACTTTATGAATTGTTCTGGTGAGTAGAAAGTGAAAAGTTGAATCAAAATGCGTCTTTTGTCATCAACACATTACTAAATGCAATATTCACTCACAAAGGGAACTATTACAAATTCTGTAGTACAATTCTATGGGACAAAGTGTTTGATATGTTTGCCTTTATTGGTCAGTGTATTGAATATAGGAGTTGGGAAGATAATTTGTGACTGTACAGGAGATTGGTTAGGCCACTTTTGGAATATTGCGTTCAATTCTGATCTCCCCTATAGTAAGGATGTTGTAAACTTGAAAGGGTTCAGAAAAGATTTACAATAACGTTGCCAGGTTTCGGGGTAGGGTGGTGTTGAGTTATTTTCCCGAGAGCCTCAGAGGCTGAGGAGTGACCTTATAAAGTTCATAAAATCATGAGGAGCATTGATAGAGTGAATAGCCAAGGGTGGGGGAATCTAAAATTAGAGTGCATAGGATTAAGGTGAGAGGGGAAAGGATTAAAAGGGAACTAAAGGGCAACATTTTCATGCAGAGGGTGGTGTGTGTATGGAATGAACTACCAGAGGAACACGGCATAGGGATACAATGAGGTTGTGAAACTTAGAGGATCTGAGCTATAGGGTGAGGCTGAACAGGCTGGAGCTGTTTTCCCTGGAGCGTCGGAGGCTGAGGGGTGACCTTATAGATAAAATCATGAGGTTCAGAATTAGGGTGAATGGCCAAATTCTTTTCCCCGACACTCCAGGGAAAACAGCCCCAGCCTGTTCAGCCTCTCCCTATGGCTCAGATCCTCCAACCCTGGCAACATCCTTGCAAATCTTTTCTGAACCCTTTCAAGTTTCACAACATCTTTCCGATAGGAAGAAGACCAGAATTGCACGCAATATTCCAACAGTGGCCTAACCAATGTCCTGTACAGCCGCAACATGACCTCCCAACTCCTGCACTCAATACTCTGACCAATAAAGGAAAGCATACCAAACGCTGCCTTCACTATCCTATCTACCTACGACTCCACTTTCAAGGAGCTATGAACCTGCACTCCAAGGTCTCTTTATTCAGCAACACTCCCTAGGACCTTGCCATTAAGTGTATAAGTCCTGCTAAGATTTGCTTTCCTAAAACTCAGCACCTCACATTTATCTGAATTAAACTCCATCTTCCACTTTTCAGCCCATTGGCCTATCTGGTCCAGATCCTGTTGTAATCTGAGGTAACTCTCTTCATGATCCACTACACCTCCAATTTTGGTGTCATCTGCAAACTTACTAACTGTACCTCTTATGCTCGCATCCAAATCAAAGTAGAGGACCCAGCACTGATCCTTGTGGCACTCCACTGGTCACAGGCCTCTAGTCTGAAAAACAACCCTTCACCACCACCCTCCGTCTTCTACTTTTGAGCCGGTTCTGTATGGCTAGTTCCCCCTGTATTCCATGAGATGTAACCTTGCTAATCAGTCTCCCATGGGGAATCTTGTTTAACGCCTTACTGAAGTCCATATAGATTACATCTACTGCTCTGCCTTCATCAATCCTCTTTGTTACTTCTTCAAAAAACTCAGTCAAGTTTGAGAGACATGATTTCCCATGCACAAAGCCATGTTGACTATCCCTAATCAATCCTTGCCTTTCCAAATACATGTACATCCTGTCCCTCAGGATTCCCTCCAACAACTTGCCCACCACCGAGGTCAGGCTCACTAGTCTATAGTTTCCTGGTTTGTCTTTACCACCCTTCTTAAACAGTGACACCACGTTTACCAACCTCCAGTCTTCCGGCACCTCACCTGTGACACCTCACCTGGTCAGAGTATTGAGTGCAGGAGTTGGGAGGTCATGTTGTGGTTGTACAGGACATTGGATAGGCCACTGTTGGAATATTGCGTGCAATTCTGGTCTTCTTCCTATCGGAGAGATGTTGTGAAACTTGAAAGGGCTGATGATACAAATATCTCAGTAAGAGGCCCAGCAATCACTTCTCTAGCTTCCCACAGAGTTCTAGGGTACACCTGATCAGGTCCTGGGGATTTATCCACCTTTACCTGTTTCAAGACATCCAGCACTTCCTCCTCTGTAATCTCCAAAAAGGTTCTTTAAGTATATTAAAGGAAAAACAATAACTATAGAGAGAATAGGACCCCTCAAGGACCAAAGTGTACATATATGTGTGGAACCGCAGGAGACGGCTAGGGTCCTCAATGAATATTTCTCCTCTGTGTTTACCATGGAGAAAGATATGAAGACTTGGGAATTTGAGCAAGTTAGTGGTGAAAAGTTGTTGGATGTATTAGTATGTATGAAGGTTAATAGATCTCCTGGGCCTGACCAGATATATCCAAGAACCCAGCAAACGGCCAGAGAAGAAATTGTGGGGGTCCTGGCTGATATATTTGCATCATTGTTAGCCATGGGCGAGGTCCAGGAAGACTGGAGCATAGTGAATGTTGTGCTCTTATTTAAGAAGGCTGCAAAGAAAATCTAGGAACTATAGACCAGTAAGGCCTACCACATCTGTGGTAGGTTCGTCACTTGAGAAGATTCTGAGAAATAAGATATACATGCATTTGGAAAGACAGGGTTTGATCAGTAGTAGTCAGCATGGCTTTGTACATGGGAGATCATGCCTCATAAATTTAGGGCAGAACGGTAGACGTAATCTATCTGGATTTCAGTAAGGCCTTTAGATTAGATTTCCTACAGTGTGGAAACAGGCCCTTCGGCCCAACAAGTCCACACTGACCCCCCAAAGAGTAACCCACCCAGTCCCATTTCCCTCTGACTAATGCACCTAGCACTATGGGCAATTTACCCCCAAAGAGTAACCCACCCAGTCCATTTCCCCTCTGACTAATGCACCTAGCACTATGGGCAATTTAGCATGGCCAATTCACCTGACCTGCATATCTTTGTACTATGGGAGGAAACCGGAGCACTCGGAGGAAACCCACGCAGACACAGGGAGAATGTGCAAACTCCACACAGGCAGTCATCCAAGGCTGGAATCGAACCTGGGACCCTGGTCCTGTGAGGCAGCAGTGCTAACCACTGAGCCACCGTGCCGCCCAAGGTTTGATAAGGTTCCACGTGTAGGTTTCTCTGGAAGTTTAGATTACATGGAATCCAGGCCAAGCTGACAAACTGGATACACAATTGGCTTGATAGTAGGAAGCAGAGGGCACCAGTGGAAGGATGCTTGTCAGACTGGAGGCAGTGACTAGTGTGTGTCTCAGGGGTCAGTTCTGGGACCATTGCTGTTTGCTATCTATATCAACAATTTGGGTGAGAATGTAAAAGGCATCATTAGTAGGTTTGCAGATGACACTAAAAATAGATATTGTGGACAGTATGGAAGGTTATCATTAATTGCAGTAGGCCCTTGATCAGCTGGGGAAGTGGGCTGAGAAATGGCAAAGGGAGTTTAGGAGAGAGAAGCGTGAGGTCTTGCATTTTAGAGAGTCAAATCAAGGTAGTGGTTTCATGGTGAATGGTAGAGCCTAAAGGAGTGTAGTGGAACAGAGGGACCTTGGAGTTCAGGTGCATGGTTCTCTGAAAGTGGAGTCGCAGGTAGGTAGGGCAGTGAAGAAGGTTTTTTAACATACTGGCCTTCATCAGTCAGGGCATTGAGTATAGAAGTTGGGAAGTCACTTTTCAGTTGTATTGTAGGTTGGTGAGGCTGCACTTGGAGTATTGTGTTCAGTTTTGGTCACCTTGTTATACGTAGGATGTTGTTAAACTGGAAAAATTGCAGAAGAAATTTACAAGGGCTCAAGGGACTGGGTTATAGGGTGAGGTTGGACAAAACTGGGACATTTTTCTTTAGAGCATAGGAGACCGAAGTGTTGAAGATCATGAGAGGCATGGATAGGGAGAATGCACTCAGTCTTTTTCCCAGGGTTGGGGAATTGTGGATTAGAATGCATCAGTATAAGGTTAGAGGAGAACGAATAAAAGGGAACCTGAGGGGCAACGTTTTTACACAGAGAGTGTATATGGGATGAGCTGCCAGCAGAAGTGATTCAGGCAGGTACATTCACAACATTTAAAAAGAATTTGGACAAACGCATAGATAGGAAAGGTTTAGAAGGATAAGGGCCAAGGGCAGGGAAATGGGGTTAGCGTGGATGGAATTTTGGTCGGCATGGAGCAGTTTGGGCCGAATGGCCTGTCTCCGTACTGTAGGACTGTATGACTAAACCCAGAACTCTATCCTTAAAATGATTTCAAATCCTGTTGTAATTAGATAGAACGCTCCTATTGTCTGATTATATCATTAAAAGAGGTGACTACAGTAGTGGACAAAGTTTTTACATTATTTCATGAGAACTTAGAAGATTTTTCATAAGAGACTGCTCATTAAAGTTGAAGCTTATAGTATTGAAGGAAAAATTATGGACTTGATTAGGAAATTGGTTGAGTGGCAGGAGACAGAGATTAAGATTAATAGACCCGTACTGCTCATTGGCAGAATATGGTGAGTTATAGCCTGAAAGGATCTGCGATAAATTCTTAACTATTAATGGTATTTATTAAGGAGTAAGATGATGGGATAAAAAGTTACATATCTGAATTTGCTAATGACACAACGATAGGTGGAATTGAAATCCATATAAATGTTTGCGTCACATTCCGAAGACATATTGATAGATTAAGTAAACAGGCAAAACCGAGACCAATGTAGTTCAATGAAAGGCAAATGACAGATTATTCACTGTGGACGTAAAATGATAAGACAGGATACAAAATATTATGATTAGTGACAGAAAAGATTCAAGAATTGAATTCTGGCTTACACCGCTGGAGAATGAGAATAAAATGAAATGGAATTCATGCTTCAGCAATCCAAAGCTCTGGTTAGACTACATTTAGATTACTGCACACGTTTTTGGAAGCACCTTGTTGCAAGTACAATGTAATTTATCCAATTTGTATATAGACTCCAAGGTTAAAATTATGAGGCAAAATTACACAAAAGAGGGTTGCATTACTTGGAATACCAGAAAGAGGGGAATTTATCTACATTTCCAAAACACTGGGAACCCAGCTTCCCAGGACATTAGCTGAGTTTCTGGATTAATAGTCTTGTGATAATACCACTAGGCCATCCTCTTCCCATGCTTATTCTCTTCAACTGTAACACTTTCAGAATCCAAACAGATTCTCATGATCACTCCAGGAAATGCTCAGTCACACATACTGGTTTGACAATCATTAATTCAGAAAGATTGATAAGTTAAATTACTAACCCCCTTATCCACATGGAGAAAAACAAACATGCCACTACTTCAAAATTCAATACTCTAAGATAAGTGATACTTATATAAATCACACACCATACATCACATCTACTCATCTGCTCAAAACGAAAATGCATCTTTGAGCAATTTTAATTACCCATCGTTATCCTAATACTATTTATGCCTCCTGATAAGTAGTAATGAATTGACATTAAACTCATAAAAGGACTTACACAGCTTATTATTATAGCACTTGGAAACCTTCATATGTCTTCTTGCTGAAGAATCTGGTGCAACATGTTCTTTTTCAGGCAACAACTTTCAAATTATAAGGTTGGTAAATTAAGCTCCACAGAAGTAACTGGAGGTTTTTCTCCCAAAATTTTTTCAATTTTGCGATTTATGTAAACATGTTGCTAATGTATATTTCAAAATGATATAAAGCCAATGTGAGACTCAATGTCACCTTTTTAATGTTGAATACTTTTCTTGATGTGTTCAGATTCTCTGGAAAAACGCTGATAGGCCATAGATTCCCAATTTGTCATGTTGCAGTACAACAGCCCACATATCGATGTTATTGTTCAAATCATAGTATCATACAGTGCAAAAGAGGCCCTTCAGCCTAATGAGTCTCCACAAACAAAAAGTAAAATATTCTACACTCATCTCACTTTCCAGTACTTGGCCTATAGACTTGAATGTTAGGACATTTCACGTGCTCATCCAAGTACTTTTTAAAGGTTGCAAGGTTTCCTGCGTCAACTACCTGCCCAGGAAGTGCATTCCCTGTTCATACTTCGCTCTGGGTGAAAATTATTTTCCTCAAATTAACTCTAAACTTACTTCCTTTCATCATAAAATTATGCTCCTTATTATTGACCCTCCAACTAAGGGGAACAGCTGATTTCTATCCACCTGGTCCATACCTCTCAGAATCATAAACACCTCAATCAGGTCTCCTCTCAGCCTTCTCTGCTTTAAAGAAAACCCACAGATTAGATAAAGTGCTCCATCCCAGGCAACATCCTGGTAATCCTCTTCTGTACACACTCCAGTGCAATCACATCCTTTCTATGGTATAGTGACCAGAACTGCACAGTACTCCAGCTGTAGCCATACCAACAGCCCCAACATAAAAATCTTAAAATCTATGCCATGACTGATAAAAGCAAGTGCCCTGTATGCCTTCTTAACTACTCTGTTAACAAGTCTTTCTGCCTTCGGGGATTTGTGGACAAGCAACCGAAGGTCCTTCTTTTCCTCTGCGCTTGCTAGTGTCCGGCCATTCATTGATAACGAAGGTCTTGATACTTCTTTCAAAGTTCATCACCCTGCACTTTATCAGGGTTGAATTCCACCTGCTACTGATTTGCCCACCTGATCAATTCTCCTGTAACTTAAGACCTTCTTTCTGTCATATGAAACTTTCTTACCATCCTTCCCAAATTCTCTTTGATATCATTTATATATATCATGAACAATAAGCAACTCAGCCAATAAGGGATCCCTCTGGTTTGTTACTGGCCTCCATCAAAAAACAGGTTTCCACTATGACCCACAATTTCAAAGTGCATTGGAACGATGGCATCAAATTGTAAAGGCCATGAACACACCCTATTGTCAAGAATGTCCTACTGTTCAGGATAACCAAATTGTTTTGTTACTGTTTATCATTAGGAATGCTAAGTGAATTTTAGGTCCAATTTAACAAGTTACCCATGTGTTGTTACTTTCTTTATCAGTCTCCTAGGTGGCTTTATTGAACTCCATATAAACCATACTAACTGTACCACCCTCACCTACGCAACTGGTCACCTTAAAAAACATCCAACAAATTTGTTACACATGACCTCCCCCTGACAAAGTCTTGCAGACTATCCCGATCAAACCTTGCCTCTCCAAATGGAGATTAATTCACTCCTTCAGAATTTTCTCCATTAGTTTCCCTATCACTAATGTGAGATTCACTCGTTGGTAATTCCCTAGTTTATCTCTACCACCCTTCTTGAAAAGTGAAACTATATGTTACAATCTCTTTGAAATGTTAACATTGTATACTTACAGATTCTTTCTCCTGTACGGATTGAGTTTGTTTTTGACTTGATAAGGTCCAGCCAACCTTGCTTTAAATGCTTTCCCAGAGACAAGTAACAACTTGTCTCCAGCAACAAAATTCTGAACTTTGGTCTTTTTATCTGCTTTAGTTTTCATTGCTTTGTGAGCACCCTCCAAATGCCTTTTGACAAATTCAAATGTTTTGGTCAGTTTCCCTCTAAAATTAAAACATAGGCTGGCAGTATAGTCACTGAGCTTTGGATTATTAGTTTTTCTTTAATTGATAAGTGATCCTCTCGCCTCATGTCCATATATTAGTTCAAAAAGACAAAACCAGTGGGTGTACATATTTTAGAAGCATTCCTAATGATAAACAGTAACAAAAATAATTTGGTTATCCTGAACATTCGGACACTCTTGACAATAGGGTGTGTTCATGGCCTTTACAATTTAATGCCATCGTTCCAATGCACTTTGAAATTGTGGGTGATAAGCAAAAGATATGTTATTTTATTCGCAAACTAATCATAATTTATTTGAATATTTGCACCATCAGATTTGATCCATGTTCTGATTATATTTATTTGGGTGTTCATACCCTGTAAAGTACTGAAACAGCATTTTCACTATTATTTTTACAGTTTTTCTTCCTAAAGGCATTGACTCAGGAAAGTGTGTAGGAATATTGATAAATAATAAAAAATAATGATTTCCATTCTTGCTTTTTTGGTCGAGGTCAGGCACAATCTGTTAAAAGCCTGCTAAAAAGTTCTTCAGAAGCTGGTTTTTTAGAATTGAAGGAACAAATTTAATTGTTTGGGGTTTCCTCACTACTTGAAGCCTATGGCACGTCTGACAAAATCAGACCACATTGTTAGACAATCCTGGCCAATAAAAATGTTTTAATATTTTAGCTAGTGTTTTCCTAATATCTAACAGATTTGTGATTGGAATTTTTTGAGCCACTCTTAAAACGTTGTTACTGTTGTCCATTCCACATTTGCTGATATTTGAAGTGCAACCTGTATGTGTCATCACTCACTTTGCCATCAAACCTTGCAGCACCAGCAAGTTCAGTTATACTACTGTCAGTACCTTTATCCAAGTATTGATCCTTGCAGACCATACTAGCACAGGCTGTTAACTTGTAAATGTCCTATTCAGAAAATTTTAATCATCCTCTTCAGACATGTATGATATATACCTGAGCAGATGGGACTTGAACCTGAATCTTTTGGTCTAGGTTCTACCATTGCAACAGAACATCCTGAAAATGTGCTGTTTATTCTTTTTTTTAATTAATCATCAATTCTTATTCCCCAGTCTTAATTTTATGCAATTGTAGCACCTTATCTTCTGCTTTAATAAAACCCAATTATATTGCTTCCCCTGGTTTTTCCTTATTCATTCTACAGTTACAGTCTCAAAAAAAAGTTCACCAAACAGAATTCCACTTTCATAAAACTATGATATGTGTTGAATCATATAATAATTTTTAAGTGCCCTGTTGTAACATACAAACAGCAGAAATTTACAGGAAAAGGGTGGCAGAAGTTCAAAACCTTAATTTCAAACAGCAATTTTTTCTCCCAATTGTCAATTTTAAAAAAGGAAATTGGTATGTATGTATTAGCTAATGGTGTCAAGGGATATAGGCAAAGTGAGAATATGGAGTTAAGCAAGGTCAGGCATTGAATGGTGAAACAAACTGGAGAAATAACTTGCTCTTGTGGTTTGAGCTAAGTGAGGCCCCGTTCGGTCAGCTGACCATGGGTTGCATCCTTATTGTTCTAACTTTCTGCTTTCCTGAAGCAACGTCACTTGTGACTGAAGAGACCAATGCTGGAGTGACTGTCCCGGTCGCAGAGGTCACTTCTGCATGTGGTCGTTGATCTGCTAGAACTGCTGCACTCCTTCCTTTGTGCCTACTTGTCTGCTGCAGTGCTCATCAGCTTCTTTTCCCCTGTTTTGAGTGTTGGTTCAGGGTGCTTCTCCATCTCATGCAGTCAGATGCAAGCCTTTCCCAGGACTCCGTAATGATATCAAGCAACTTCATGTCCCTCATGCAGACGTCCTTGCAGCGCAGCTAGGGTCGCCCAGTGGGTCTCTTCCCGAATGGAACTCTCCAAAGAGGAAATCCTTTGGGATGCAGCCATCCTCCATGCGGTGGAAATGGCCTAGCCAGCACAGTTTCCGCTGCCTGAACAGAGTGTACATGCTGGGAAAGTCAGTGCGAGATTGGACCGCTGTGCTGGATATTCTGTCTTGCCAGGATATGCCCAGGATATGGTGGATACTCCTCAAGTGGAAGGTGTTCAGTCTTCTCTCTTGTCTGGTATATGTAATCCATGTTTCACTGCCATGCAGCAGTGCACTTATGGCGCAGGCGTCATAGACTGACATTTTTGTCTTCACTGTCAGCTTGGGATTTCTCCATACTCGAGTCATGAGGCCGGCAAGAATTGAGGCTGTTTTCCTGATCCTCTTGTTGATTTGTGTATGTCCAAGGAGAGATTGTCAGTGATAGAAGAGCCAAGGTACGTAAACTGATGGACAACATTAAGTTCGTAGTCGTTGATGGTCATGACCGGCCTCTGTGTCCTGTCCCAGCATGCACGTCTTCTTCAGACTGATAGTCAGCCTGAAATCCTTGCAAGCGTGGGAGATGTGATCTATCAGTAACTGGAGTTCCTGCTGGGTGTGTGTTGCAACTGCAGCATCATCGGCAAACAGCATGTCCCTGATGAGTGCTGCATATAATTTATTCTTGGTTCTGAGGCAGGTCAGGTTGAAGAGCTGCTGTCTGATCTAGTGTGTAGGTAAATCTCTGACCTATCACCTTCATCCCCACCCCCATTCACCCATTGAACTTTCTTGCTCCTCGGATGCTGCCTGACCTGCTGTGTTTTTCCAGCACCACTCTCATCTAGCATCTGCAGTCCTTGTTTTTACCCTGTGTCCAGTGCTCGTTAATGCAATGCCTGGCAGTCTGCTGAAACTTGCTCCTGGCAGCCCTGAGAATCTGCAGGGTCTTCCCGCTAGCTGACTGCTTGTACTCAGCTAGGGCAACATGGTGGCTTCAATGATGTGGGTCATCTCGGTTGCCTTAGTCTCAAACCAGGTTGAGTTCCCAAAGATAGCCAGGGATGTGCGGTGCATGGTATCCTGCTAGGTTTCCTATTTCTCTGTGGCAGAGTCTCCGTGTAGCGAGGTGCCGAGTTCTCTCTCAAAAGCCTCTGTGAACTGTTGCATAAGGTTTGGCTGGGACATCTTGCTGATGTTGATGCGAGGGTTCCCCTGTTGCTTAGTGCAATGAAATCCCTTAGGTTGCAGCAGCCTGATCTTGCAACACACTATGGAGTGGTCTGTGTCACAGTCCACACTATGGTAAGAGCATGCGTGGAGGACATGTTTGATAGCGGCACGCCTAACTAGTATCAGATCGAGTTGGTACCAATACTTTGAGCGTGTGTTCCTCCAGGAAACATTGTACTGAGGCTCTGTCTGGAATTAGGAGTTGCTGATGCACAAATCATGGTACATGCACAGCTCGAGCGGTCGCTGTCCATTTTCATTCATTTTGCCCACACAAAAATGCCCAAGGCAGAGGGCCACAAGTCGTGGTCTGCACCCACTATGGCGTTGAAGTCGTCCAGAGGAACAAGTTGCTCCTTCCTAGGGATGCTGCCAATGAGGGGTGCACGCTTGTCATAGAACTCGTCCTTTGTGTCTGGCGTGGAGGACAATGTTGGGGCATACACGCTGACAAGGGTGACTGAGCCTGCAGTGGTGTTGAGGCAAAGAGTTGTGAGACGTTCTGAGCAAATGCTGCCTGGTTCTACTGTGTTCATTAGGCTGTTCTTTACTGTGAAGCTGACTCCATGTTCTTTTTACTCAACAGAGCCTTTCCCCAGCCAGGAAAACGTGTAACCCTTCTCTTTCAGTAAGCCTGCCTCTGCCAGCCTTGTTTCCTAAAGGGTAGTTACGTCCACATTGAGTCTCTTGAGCTTGTTATTTATAACAGCTGATTTCCTAGAGTCATAGAGATGTACAGCACGGAGAGAGACCCTTCGGTCCAACCTGTCCATGCCAACCAGATATCCCAACCCAATCTAGTCCCACCTGACAGCACCTAGCCCATATCCCTCCAAACCTTTCAGATTCATAAACCCATCCAAATGCTTTTTAAATGTAGCAATTGTACTAGTCTCCACCACTTCCTCTGGCAGCCCATTCCACACATACACACACCACCATCTGCATGAGAACATTGCCCCTTAGGTCTCTTATATATCTTTCCCCTCTCACCCTAAACCTATGCCCTCTAGTTCTGTACTCCCTGACCCCAGGGAACAGACTTAATCTATTTATCCTATCCATGCCCCTCATAATTTTGTAAACCTCTATAAGGTCATCCCTCACCTCCGACGCTCCAGTGAAAGCAGCCTTAGCCTATTCAACGTTTCTCTATAGCTCAAATCCTCCAACCCTGGCAACATCCTTGTAAATCTTTTCTGATTCCTTTCAAGTTTCACAACATCTTTCTGATAGGAAGGAGGCCAGAATTGCACGCAAGATTCCAACAGTGGCCTAACCAATGTCCTGTACAGCCACAACATGACCTCCCAATTTCTGTACTCAATACTCTGACCAATAAAGGAAAGCATACCAAACATCTCCTTCACTATCCTATCTACCTGCAACTCTATTTTCAAGGAGCTCTGAACCTGCACTCCAGGGTCTCTGTGTTCAACAACACTCCAGAGGACCTTACCATCAAGTGTATAAAGCTGAAAAATGTGTTGCTGGAAAAGTGCAGCAGGTCAGGCAGCATCCAAGGAGCAGGAGAATTGACGTTTCAGGCATAAGCCCTTCTTCAGGAATGAGGAAGGTGTGCCAAGCAGGTTAAGATAAAAGGTAGGCAGGAGGGACTTGGGGGAGAGGCGAGGCCAAGGACCTGCATGTCCTTGGCGGAGTGGGAGGGGAGTTAAAGTGTTCCGCCATGGGGCGGTTGGGTTGGTTGGTGCGGGTATCCCAGAGGTGTTCTCTGAAACGTTCCGCAAGTAGGCGGCCTGTCTCCCCAATATAGAGGAGGGCACATCGGGTGCAGTAAATGATGTGTGTAGAGGTGCAGGTGAATTTGTGATGGATATGGAAGGATCCCTTGTGGCCTTGGAGGGAAGTGAGGGGAAAGGTGTGGGCGCAAGTTTTGCATTTCTTGCGGTTGCAGGGGAAGGTCCCAGGAGTGGAGGTTGGGTTGGTGGGGGGGGTGTGGACCTGACGAGGGAGTCACGGAGGGAGTGGTCTTTCTGGAACACTCACAGGGGAGGGTAGGGAAATATACCCTTGGTGGTGGGGTCTGTTTGGAGGTGGTGGAAGTGACGAAGGATGATACGATGTATCTGGAGGTTAGTGGGGTGGTAGGTGAGGACCAGTGGGGTTCTGTCCGGGTGGTGATTGGAGGGGCGGTGTTCAAAGGCAGAGGAGCAGGAAGTGGAGGAGGTGCAGTGGAGAGCATCGTCAACACGTCTGAGGGGTAATTGCGGTCTTTGAAGAAGGAGGCCATCTTAAGAGCTTAAGATAGACCTATCCAACTCTTTCTTGAAAGTATCCAGAGACTTGGCCTCCACAGCCTTCTGGGGCAGAGCATTCCACACAGCCACCACTCTCTGGGTGAAGAAGTTTCTCCTCAACTCTGTTCTAAGTGGCCTACCCCTTAATTTTAAACTGTGTCCTCTGGTTCAGCACTCACCCATCAGCGGAAACATGCTTCCTGCCTCCAGAGTGTCCAATCCTTTAATAATCTTATATGTCTCAATCAGATCCCCTCTCAGCCTTCTAAACTCAAGCGTATACAAGCCCAGTCGCTCCAATCTTTCAGCATAAGATAGTCCCGCCATTCTGGGAATTGACCTCATGAACCTACACTGCACTCCCTCCATAGCTAGAATGTCTTTCCTCAAATTTGGAGACCAAAACTGCGCACAATATTCCGGGTGCGGTCTCACCAGGGCCCTGTACAGCTGCAGAAGGACCTTTTTGCTTCTATTCTCAATTCCTCTTGTTATGAACATCAGCAAGCTATTAGTTTTCTTCACTGTGTGCTGTACCTGCATGCTTGCTTTCATTGACTGATGTACAAGAACACCTAGATCCCGTTGTACTTCCCCTTTACCTAACTTGACTCCATTTAGGTAATATCAATTCCACTCTTCTGCCATTTCTTTGTTCCCCGTAATAAATTCCCCCGTTTCTGTCTTCAAGGGTTCAATTTTAGTCTTAACCATTTTTTTTCTTTTCACATACCTAAAAAAGCCTTTACTATCCTCCTTTATATTTTTGGCCAGTTTACCTTCGTACCTTATTTTTTACTTTGCATATTTCCTTTTTAAGTTATCCTCTGTTGTTCTTTAAAAGCATCCCAGTCCTCCGTTTTCCCACATATCTTTGCTATGTTATACTTTTTACCTTTTGTCTTTATATGGTCCTTAACTTCCCTCGTCAGCCACGGCCACCCCTGCCTCCCCTTAGGATCTTTCTTCCTTTTTGGAATGAACTGATCCTGCATCATCTGCATTATACCCAGAAATACCTGCCATTGTTGTTGCACTGCCATCCCTGCTAGGGTATTGCACCATTGAATTTTGGCCAGCTCCTCCCTCATAGCTCCATAGTTCCCCTTATTCAACCGAAATATTGTCACTTCCGATTCTACTCTCTCCCTTTCAAACTGCAGATTAAAGCTTATTGTATTGTGGTCACTACCTCCTAATGGCTCCTTTACTTCGCAGTCCCTGATCAAATCCGGTTCGTTGCACAACACCAGATCCAGAATTTCTTTCTCCCTGGTAGGCTCCAGCACAACATTCGCCTTTCTCCAATTTAGAACTTCACTTTTAGATCTGGTCTCGCTTTTTCCATCACTATTTTAACCCTAATAATATCAGCTCCCCACTGACACCTTAGTCACCTGCCCTGTCTTATTCCCAAGAGAGTCACTGATGTCCTGGAGATTTTCTGACAGACCATCATCATTGCCTGGATGTTCCAACTTCCCAGTTTTAGAGCTGGTATCTTTTGTTGTTTTGTTTTGATACTTGGTGCAGTGATTACAATCTGCTGTTTGGATAATTCTTAATCGCCATGCACCCAATGAGAATAGCAGATTGTGGCAGGACAGCACTTTACCCACTGGGGGCTGTCCAACTTGAGGCAGGCAATAGCTGTCCAGGGGTATCCGAAAATCCCTCCGACTGCTGGGAGCAACTCCTGGCATCGCATTCTATGCCAATCTATTGATGACTTAAAACCAGTATACGCTGCCCCCCGCCATGTTGTGCCCGGGCGCTGCAGGTGAAGCTGTAGTGCCCTCTCCAGGTGTGGTGGTGGTAGGATGCAAGCCTAGGCGGTGTGGCATGGGGAACAAGCTGTTGCCCATGAAGCACATTCCCTTCTCTCCATGCCACTGGCTAATCCAAAGGAACAGCAAGGTCGTTACAGTTTGGTACCTGCGCTGTTGGAGGAGCTGCCAGAACAAGGTTGTAGATAACGACAAACTGCCTTCGGGGTCTCGGCTCTGGATTTTTCCTCGAGGTTTACTTCAGAAGCCCTTCCCACGTGTGGGTCTAACTGCAAGGCAGCAGAGATTTGAAATCAGAGATATGAAATATTGCCTATTAACCTGTGATGGAATCCTTATTAACTTTAGTGCACTATAGTACAGCGAGAAGCAGGAAATCAAAGTAAAACTATTCACATCCTCATGAGTCATCAATGCCAGGAATCTTGCTTTAGATAATGTGCATCCCATCTGGGCCGGTTGTTCTCATTCCTGCAATAAATTCATTCAAAATGATTGTAGACCAACTCTTAGAAAGAGGGTGAGAATTGGTTGTGACCCATTTTAAAGCTCAGGCCAGAGACCTCTTGTGACTCAGTGGTTGTGTACCTTCCCGGGTTCAAGTCCCACTTGCTCCAGGGGTGTGTAATAACATCTCTGAACAGGTTAATTAGAAAAATAGGTTAAATTAAAAAAAATACAAAGTTCAGGTCAGCATTAACTGTGTGCAAGCAGTCAGCAGAGATCTTGGGCACTTTGTGAAGACAAGTATCAGGCTGCTTTCCAGCAGTGTCGAGAGTGGGGTACTGGAAAAGCACAGCAGGTCAGGCAGCATCCGAGGAGCAGGAGAATCGACGTAACAGGCAAGTGCCCTTCATCAGGAATGAAGCTTGTGGGCCGAGGGGGTGAAGAGATAAATAAGAGGGAGGTGCGGCTAGGGAAGAGGATAGCTGACAGTGCAATAGGTAGACGGAGATAGGTCAGAGAGGAGTTGGAGCAGATAGGTGGGAAGGAAAATGGACAGGTGGGACAGTCATGAGGGCGGTGCCATTATGGATGGTTGGAATGGGATGAGGAGGGGAAATGAGGAAACTGGTGAAATCCACATTGATGCCATATGTTTGGAACCTCCCAAGGTGGGTTGGAATGGGATAAGGTGGGAGGAGGGGAAATGAGGAAACTGGTGAAATCCACATTGATGCCATATGTTTGGAACCTCCCAAGGTGGAAGATGAGGCATTCTTCCTCCAGGTGTTGGTTGGAGAGGGTGTGGCGATGGAGGAAGCCTAGGACCTGCATGTCCTTGGCAGAGTGAGAGTTGAAGTGTTCGGCAGTGGGGTTGTTTGGAGCGGGTGTCCCAGAGATGTTCTCTGAAACATTCTGTAAGTAGGTGTCCCGTCTTCCCATTGTAGAGGAGACCTCATCGGGAGCAACGGATACAGTAAATGATATGCTTGGAAGTGCAGGTAGAATGCTGATGGATGTGAAAGACTACTGTGAGACCTTGGATGTAGGTGAAGGGGGAGGTGTGGATGCAGATTTTGCAATTCCTGCACTGGCAGGGAAAGGTGCCAGGAGGGGAGGGTGGATTGGCGGGGGGAGGGGGCGTGGATCTGACAAGAGAGTCACAGAGGGAATGGTCTTTATGGAAAGCAGGTGGGGGGGGAGGGAAAGAAATGCATCTCTGGTGGTTGGGTCTGTTTATAGGTGGCAGAAATGACAGAGGATGATGCAATGTATGCGGAAGTTGGAGGGGTGGAAGGTGAGGACCAGGGGGTTCTGTCCTTCTTGGTTGAGATGCACTCAACACGGACATCTTCTACAAACCCACCAACTCCTACAGCTACCTGGACTACACCTCCTCCCACACTGCATCCTATAAAAATGCTATCCCTTATTCCTAATTCCTCTGCCTCCGCCGCAACTGCTCCCAGAAGGATCAATTCCACCACAGAACACACCAGATGGCCTCCTTCAAAGACCACAATTTCTCCTCCCATGTGGTCAATGATGCCCTCCAGCACATCATCTGTAAAGATAATTCCTTCCGCGACTCTCTTGTCAGATCCACGACCCCCCACCAAACTAACCTTCCCTCCTGGCATCTTCCCCATCCACCACGGGAATTGCAAATCCTGCGACCATACCTCCCCCCTCATCTCCATCCAAGGCCTCAAAGTAGCCTTCCATAAACATCAGCATTTTACCTGCACTTTCACACATATCATTTACTGTGTCCATTGCTCCCAATGTGCTCTCCTCTACATTGGAGAGACAGGACGCCTACTTGCAGAGCACTTCAGAGAACATCTCTGGAACACCTGCACCAACCAACATTGCCGCCCCGTGGCCGAACACCTTAACTGCCCCTCTCATTCCATCAAGGACTTGCAGGTCCTGAGCCTCCTCCATCGCCACATCCTCACCACGCGGCACTTGGAGGAAAAACGCCTCATCTTCCACCTTGGGACACTCCAACCACACGCATTAATGTGGATTTCACCAATTTCCTCATTTCCCCTCCTCCCACCTTATCCCAGTTCCAACTTGGCACCATCCTCATGACTTGTCCTATCTGTCCATCTTCCTTCCCACCCATCTGCTCCACCCTCCTCTCCAACCTATCACCATTACCCCCACCTCTACCTATCTCACTCTGAGCTACCTTCTCCCCAGCCCCACCCCCTCCCATTTATCTCTCCACCCCCTCGCTCACAGCTTCATTCCTGATGAAGGGCTCTTGCCAGAAATGTCGATTCTCCTGCTCCTCCGATGCTGTCTGACTTCCTGTGCTTTTCCAGCACCCCACTCTCGACTCTGATCTTCAGCATCTGCAGACCTCAGTTTCTCCTCGTTGCTTTCCAGCAGTGGTTGAAATGCAAGGTCGCAAAAAGTTCATATTTGCACCAATGTCTGGAGGGCTCATTTGGTCTCTTAATAACACCGGATGCCGGCTTTGGAAGATGGGTGGATACGAATTCCAATCTCTGAATGCATCACATGATCACTTCACACATTACTTTTCCTAATAAAAAAACGTCTTGATGCCAAATCTTCACAGCATAGTGTGCGGGGAGTTTCTGAAAAGAAAGACTAAAGTATGCCTGATCTTTCTTTCACTCGTACAGTAAACAACATTGGTAATTGATTTCACAGAGAGCCGTTGATAAGAAATCCAGTAACAGGCGTTAATACAATGCAGCTCCAGTTTCGATTGTGTTATCAGCTTTGTGTTGACATTAACCTTGTCTGTTTTCTGTTTCCATTCGGTGTTGTACTCCAGCCAGAAACTGAGCCGCTGCGAGCACTTCATTAGGAGCCCGGGCAATAAATCTTTGCCATCGGCAAAATAAGATAACAGTTGTACTTTAATAAAAACAGTTTCACATTCTGACAGGGTTGTTTTTCAGATTACACGCGGCTTGCACAGCAGTGATGGTGAAGTACCTTTACAAAAAAACCAGTAAAATTATGGAGACATTAACAATAAAATATAGTGAAATATTCAATTATATCTTTATTCCTTTTCTATTAGTGACAACAGTTCAAACGCCTTTGCGATGATGCCGCGAGGAAACTTGTGGTCACAGATAAAATGAATCATAATTGAGTAGGAAGAAGCTTGTGAAATATGCAAACAGATTAACTCACAATTGGGGGCTAAAGAGGTATTAATTCCTGTGGCGTGAAGCGTGGAGTTAAGTTGCTGATGATGAGTGGGTTGGTCGTCATTACATTGTGCCTATGAGTATTAGCCTTCTACCCTGCCCCTGCTGTCGGAGTTCGCTTGCTCAGTTTGGTTACGTGTGTTTTTTTTGATTGGGACAGCCAGTCACTCAGTCAGAGCCGCTCCCGAGCCGACAGATTGAAGGAAGGCAGCTGGAAGTTACTCTTGGAAGGAGACAAAAAAAAGTATTTCTTCTTATTTCCCCCGTTAAGATTTTTGCAGAAATCAAACGGGACTCAACTGTCTGTTCAACGCGCAGGATTACTGTGAATCGAAGCAACTTGTTGGACAGAAAGAGCAAAATAGCGAAGAGAGAAAAATCAGAGAGCCCGTCCGTCACAACTTCACTGAGGGAAGGACCGGAGTGAGGGCAATTGCGGAGCTGAAAACAAGTGTGGGGCTCGGGAGCCTGAGGGGAATCACGACCCAGAAGGAGAGGTGTCTGGTGAGGGCTACTGGAGTAAAAGGAGGGGGTAAGACTGTGAACAACGGAACCCAGAGGGGAGGGTAGTGAAGGGGATTGGGATCTGGGGGTAGGAAGGGTGACCGGGCCGGGCCTGGGGAGGGGAGGGGGGTGTATAGGGGGAGATGGCGCTGCAGGCTCGGGCTCTCTATGATTTCCAGAGCGAGAACGTGGGTGAGATCTCGGTGCAGGAGGACGAGGTGCTGACCGTTTACAGCGAGCAGGACATTGATGGCTGGCTGGAGGGGGTCAACAGCCGGGGGGAGAGGGGACTCTTCCCGGCCTCCTATGTGCAGATCCTGCGGGCGGCGAGCGGCGGGACAGCGCCCGGAGAAGCCCCCGCCTCCCGTTACGCCAATGTCCCGGGGGGCCCCGGCCTGGGAGCGGGGACGGGCAGCACCTTCTGCCCCCCGCCCCTCCTCCAAGTGCCGCCGGCAGGAGGGGGAGGCGGAGGCCCCGGGCCGGGGTCCGGGCCTGGCCTGGTGCAGCTGGCCGGCCTCCAACACCAGACGTCGGGGAGCGGCGACGAAGACGATTGGGACGATGACTGGGACGACAACTCGACGGTGGCGGACGAGCCGCTGTCAGGCTCCGGAGGAGGCGGCGGCGGCGGCGGCGGCCTGGGTTTCTCCCCGGAGCTGGACGGCCCAGGCCGGTATAAAGTGAGCACGGGGGCCCGGGCCGGAGGAGGAGGCGGCGGCGGAGGCGGATCGTCCGGCTCCTCCAAGAGCACGGCGACCGTCAGCCGCAACCTGAACCGCTTCTCGACCTTCGTCAAGTCCGGCGGCGAGGCGTTCATCCTCGGGGAGGCGGCGGGCTTCGTCAAGGACGGCGACCGGATCTGTGTGGTGAGCGGGCCGCACGGCCCCGAGTGGCAGGAGGACCCTTACCCGTTCAGCTGCTCCATCGACGAGCCGACCAAGCAGACCAAGTTCAAGGGCATCAAGAGCTACATCTCGTACCGCGTGGTGCCCAGCCACACCCAGAGCCCGGTCAACCGCCGCTACAAACACTTCGACTGGCTGTACGGCCGCCTGGTCGAGAAGTTCCCGGTGATCTCGGTGCCCCACATCCCGGAGAAACAGGCCACCGGCCGCTTCGAGGAGGACTTCATCTCCAAGCGCAAGAAGGGCCTGATCCTGTGGATGAACCACATGACGAGCCACCCGGTGCTGGCCCGCTGCGACGTCTTCCAGCACTTCCTCACCTGCAGCGACGAGAAGGCCTGGAAGCAGGGCAAGCGCAAGGCCGAGAAGGACGACATGGTGGGCGGCAACTTCTTCCTGACCCTCAGCACCCCGGCCAGCCCGCTGGACCTGCAGGAGGTCGAGAGCCGCGTCGACGGCTTCAAGAGCTTCACTAAGCGCATGGACGAGAGCGTCTTCCAGCTGAGCCACACCGCCAACGAGTTCGCCCGCAAGCAGGCGGTGGGCTTCAAGAAGGAGTACCAGAAGGTGGGCACCTCGTTCCGCCTGCTGAGCCAGGCCTTCGAGATGGACCAGCAGCCCTTCTCGGCGGGGCTCAACCGCGCCATCGCCTTCACCGGCGACGCCTACGATGCTATCGGAGAACTTTTCGCAGAACAGCCCAAACAAGACATAGACCCGATCGTGGACTTATTAGCACTTTACCAGGGGCACTTGACCAACTTCCCCGATATCATCCACGTCCAGAAAGGTACATGTCCATCTCTTCCCGCCATGTTCTCTGTAGAAAACGTTGCATGCAAGCCACTTCATGTGTTGTACTTTATCGCCTTCAAATTTGAACTTGTCTTCCATTCCTCAACCCATCTGATCAAGGTCTCCATGTGCTCTGACTTAACTTTCTTCACTGTCCACTGCAAACTTACAAACCATACCAAATCACTTTTATATAAATGAAAAAGCAGTGGACCCAGCACCGGTCCTTGTGGAACATCTCTAGTCACGGGCCACCAGTCCAAAAACAAACCTCACCACAACCTTATGTCTTCTATCTTCAAGCCAAAACTTTGCATCCAATTGGCTTACTCTGAGTTCCATACAATTTAACCTTGTGAGCAAGCCTCCTGTGCAGAATCCTGTTCAATGCTTTGCTGAAGTCCATGTAGACCATATCTATCCCTCTGCCATCATGTCTTTTTTTGTCACCTCAAATAACTCATCCAAGTTAGTGAACACCATTTTCCACGCTCAGTCATGTTAACTATCACTAATTGGTCTTTCCAAATGCATGCAAATCCTGTCTGTCCGAATCCCCTCCAACAACTTACCCACCACTGACGTCCGGCTCAATGGTCGACAATTCCCTAGCTTTTCCTTACCATCTTTCTTAAGTAATGGCACCACATTAACCACTCTCCAGTCTTCTGGCACCTCACCTGTGTCTATTGATGACATAAATATCATTGCTAGGGGCTCCGCATTCACTTGCCTATCTTTCCACAAAATTCTAGGATGCACCTGATCAGGCCCCAGGCATTTATTCTACCTTTTTTGTGTTTTAAGATCTCAATGGGTGACACAGTGGTTCAGTGGTTAGCACTGCTGCCTCACAGCACCAGGGTCCCAGGTTCGATTCCAGCCACTGGCAATTGTCTGTGTGGAGTTTGCACGTTCTCCCCGTATCTGTGTGGGTTTCCTCCCACAGTCCAAAGATGTATAGGTCAGGTGAATTGGCCATGCTAAATTGCCCATAGTGTTGGGTGCATTAGTCAGAGGGAAATGGGTCTGGGTGGGTTACTCTTCAGAGGATCGGTGTGGACTTGTTGGGCCGAAGGACCTATTTTCTCACTGTAGAGAATCTAATCTAATCCAAATACCACCTCTTCTATAATATGGATACTTTTCAAGACATTACCGTTTATTTCCCCAAGTTCTCTAGATTCCATGCCCTTCTCCACAGTGAATACTGATGTAAAATATTTCTTTAGTATCTCACCCATTCCTGTGGTTCCACACAGCTTCATTGAGCTTTAAGGGATCCTATTCTCTCCCTAGTAACTTTTTTTGTTTTTGCCCCTAATGTAAACATAGCATCTCTTTGGATTTTCCTTAAATCTCTATTTGCCCAAGTTACCTCATGTCCTCTTTTTGTCTTCCTGATTTCCCTTTTGAGCATACTCCCACTGCCTTTTATACTCCCTGTTAGAATCACTCAATCTTAGCTGTGTGTACCTGACATAAGATTCCTTTTTCTTGACCAGAGCCTCAATTCTTGTAGTTGTCCAGCATTCTCCATACCTACCAACCTTGCCCTTCCTATTAACACACTTTATCTCATCTCTTGTTACCTAATTTTTTTTTTTTGGAAGGTTTCTTACTTTCCAACGATCCCTTTACCTGCGCACAGCCTTCCCCAACAATGTTTTGGAAGTTCCTGCCTAATAGCTTCAAAGTTGGCCTTTCTGCAATTTAAAGTTTAACTTTTAGATCAGGCCTATCCTTTTTCCAGAGCTATTTTAAATCTAATAACGTGCAGTAATAATCAATCCCCACTACTCCCCGAGCTGTATTAAAAGTGTAAATGCCTTGTTTATTACCTTTTTTTAAAAAAAAGGTCTGTTTTGTTTCTCTTTTGTACTATGATCTGGAATAACCATGCTTCTGTAGTTAATCATGGTGGACCACAAGTCCAAACTCCATCATATCATATGGCAATAAAACAGGGCCAAAAAGATAACCCAAGTACAGAAACATTTGAGAAGCAGTAGATGGATATAAGAATATGCAAATTGGGAAGGGAATATTCTAAATTGGTTGACTTATTGTTTTCATAGAAATACATTTGAAGGAATAAGCTATTCAGTTCCTTTTGACTTTGGGGAAAAGCATTTCAGATTTTTACTTTTTTTTAATTTTCAAATTAAAAAAAATTTAGTGAGGCCAAATAATGAATTGGTAAGGAAATCAATTAATGCAACAGGATGTTTTGGGGGAAAAAGGCTGCCAACACTGAAGGAAATGGTGAAGTATTTCATAAACTGATAAGTAAAAGAACAGTGCTAGACCAAGGGTTATGAGAGGAAAAGGAAAATCTCATGGATAAAGAAATGTCAGCGGTACTAAAATGAGTAATTTATACTGGTTTACAGAATTGTGATAACAGGAATGGAAGGGAACAGGAGGAAGCAGTGGCTCAATTAGATAGAATAACGTATTTATAAGGAGGTAATATTGAAAGAAACTGATTGAACTAGGCACAAGGCACTGATTTGTGCAGTAAATCTGAACTAATAATGCTATATCCACAATCTACTTTTTTTTTAAAAACCTTCAAAATATGTTAAGAAAAATCAAAGATTCCCAGTGCAACACCTGTATTTTAAAAATTGAGAAAGAACTGATTAACTACAGAGCAGTCACTTTGTGTTGTGGATTAGCTTCTTGAAGCTATAACATACTAGATGAAATCAAAAAGTACTTGAGGTTTTTGATGGTTAGTTAATTTGGATAAGTTAAATTAAATCCTGACTGATACATGTGAATTCTTTTAAGAAAATTGGTGCATAATTGAAATTCAGTCAATTTGTACATAACTTAGAGGCTAAAAAAAAACTGCAGATACTGGAATCCAAAGTGGACAAGCAGGAGGCTGGAAAAACCACAGCAAGCCAGGCAGCATTAGGAGGTGGAGAAGTCAATGTTTTGGTTGTAACACTCCTCCCACCCTGAAGAAGGGTTACACCCAAAATGTTGACATCTCCACCTCCTGGTGCTTCCAGCACCTGGCTTGTCTAATTTGTACGTAAGGGCATTTTAAAAATATAAACATCTTATGGAAATTCTAATGATGCATGATATAAGATTTTTAGGGCAGGGAATGAATATATATTGTAATTTATCAGATTTTTTCCTAACTTGTTTGGAAGAATGTAAGTAATGCTGTTGCCAATGGGTCAATGTATAAGATTCATCTATCGTTAAGATATCTAATCAAGTAGAATTTGTCAACAAAATTGAGTGATTAATAAGAGGCCTGTATGAAACTTCAAAAAGTTAGTAGGTTGAGCAAATTGATAAACTTTAATGCATGTGAGGAGCTCCTTTTTTTTTGTTTAGGAGGAAGAAGCAGGAGAGGAAAGTGTTAAAATTGAGTGGAGAAATTGTCAGATGTTAAGTTTTTGGCAATGGCTTTACTATAATGATAAAGAAAACAGAATCCCGAGGGTCATGATTTAAAGACACAAGTGAAAATAGAAGTAATATTAAACCTATCCAAATCATTGTTTTAAATGTATTTTGAATACTATTGGAATTTAAATTTTGAATTTAGGACAAAAACTGCCAGGATTTAGTGCAATTTTAAATTGTTTGTTAGACTCGGCATATTTGGTGGAACAATATTACTTGAGTGTTCCTCGGCTGATAAATGGAAAACGAGGAACACAGCAACTTCATAGGAGAAAATATTGTTTAACTGGGGAATGAAAGCTATTTTGAGACAAGATTCACAGAAGCTTTGAAGACTCTTAGCGTGGTCAAAAATAATATCCTACATACGCGACAATGATTACAAATAACAGTTACAATCCACTGAGGTAGTATGCTATAATTCAGCTCAGCTATTCCCTGGGTCATACTAAATAGTCTTTTTCCTTAAGATGCACATAGTCCCTCCAATTTACCTGACTTTCAGATCAAAATTTATAGAAAGAACAGCCCAGGTTTTAGTAATGGATAAAAACTATATTCACTATAGTAATTAGACTATAGCTACACACAGTTGTAAATGATTGGCATATACTACTAATTAAAATTTTAATCCCTGTTTAAACTCTCCATCGCACACGTGCACATAGCGAAACTGAGAAAGTAGATTATTGTTGAAGCTAGGAAAGAGAATTCACTGGTCTTTGCTAATTTTGAACTCTTATTTGACCTGGCAAAGCCTTGATGTTCAGCTGTCTTTCTGGAAGCTTCAACTAGTTTGTATGAAATACAGAGCGACTGATTCTGGATCTGTTGTGCGTGCTTTGCTTTTCTGTAAAGTGCTTCCAGTTCCAACCTGCTCATTAAGCTTGGAAGAACCAACATCACTTGTAACCTGCTGATGGGCTTTGCCGTGTCTGCACATTGAAGAAACTCAGCCACAAAAAAACAGCTTTTACAAGGCTTTGAATTCCTTGCTGTGAAATTATGCAACCACCTTAGAATAGAATAACCTTTTTTTTATTGTCACGTACTCCAATGTAAAAGCTTTTCACTCTCCTACAATGTCTGCCTCTATGGTGCCATCTTGGGTACAAGTATCTGAGTACAAATCTTGGATACAAAAGAGGAATAAAAAAAGAAATCCTCCTTTTTTTTTCCTTTTTAAAAAGAATCTTTTTTTTTTCCCTTTTTTTTTCAGTCCATAGACTTTTTTTTTAAACCGACAACAAAAAGACAGTTCTTATATTAGGCAGCACTTTGGAATGAGGAAGAATGCCAAGATTGGACAGTTGTAACAACAGCAATTTTAATTCAACTGTATTTTATGTCTATTCCCAACAGACCATAGCACATTGCCACTTTAGTAAGGGGGCTGTCTGCAAAGTATTGGCCCTGTCTTGATTTCCCTTTTCCAACTATTGTGTCATTAAAGCTGCAGTACCAATCACATGTTTGGGAAAAAAATTATCTTGTCTAACAAGTTTTATGAACTTAGACCAATAAGTCCTGAAATTAATTGCATACTTTTGTGTTCATTCTTATAACAACAGATTAAAATGTGTACTGGTCATTGGGTTGCATTTTAACATTCTAACTGTGACAATCTATTCTGCTTTTACGGGAAGGATGTGCAATTCCTGGAGAGAGAATGTAGAGCTTAGGACAACACCACAGATGAGAGTTCACTTGACTGGAAAGATTGGCTAAACTAGGATTGCTCTCCTTTCGAGCATGGAGGGTATTCAAAATAATGACAAAATGTATAGAGATAAACTGCTTCTTCTGGTTGATAATCTGAGATCATGTATTTAAAATGGTAGATGGATGAAATAAGAAAAACCTTCAATCGGGACCGTTAAGATACGTAATGTGCTATCTGAAAGTCTGGTGGAATCCAGTTTCGTAGAAATCTTCCCAATGCAATTGATCACGTACTGACAAATGAGTAATTAGTGGAGGTATGAGCTCTGAAGGGCTCTTGCCGAAACATTGATTTTTTTTTTTCTGCTCCTTGGATGCTGCCTGACTGGCTGTAAGGCAATTGATCACGTACTGACAAATGAGTAATTAGTGGAGGTATGAGCTCTGAAGGGCTCTTGCCGAAACATTGATTTTTTTTTATTTTTTTCTGCTCCTTGGATGCTGCCTGACTGGCTGTGCTTTTCCAGCACTACTCTGATTTCCAGCATCTGCAGTACCCACTTCTGCCTAATACAATTGGACAGTTCATTCTTCCTAATCAGCTATATAACCCCCTCTCGTGTGCATCTCAGGTGAGCTGGCAGCTATGGACTGAAGTAACACAAATAGGTTTGTACCTCTTGGGTGATGATTCTTCCCCTTCATAATTGGATGGGATGTGAATTTTGAAGGTAACAGAAATGGACAGGATAGTGGGGATTAGATGCATAATGTTTATGATCAAAGTTGTGCAGTATTGAGAAGATTACAATCATTAATTTAAACAACTGGAGTAAAAGTGACAGGAGTTGATGGTTGTACTAATTTTTTTGAGCAAGGTTATTCTATCCCTCCCTCTCTATAGCACTACAGCCTGACGTGCAGATGTCTGTCGAATGAGAGAGCCCTACTCAAATGCTAACATCTTGGTCCCATAGCTGGCAGTCCTTACTGTGAAATTATGTAATGTGGGTGATTGAAGACTTTCTCAGAACTGTGGAGCAGAATTCAACCCGACATGTTTAATTTGAAGTTCCTGACTGATGTTCACTGCAAATGTTTTGATGTTGGTCTTGTTCCCCAGAAGCCGAACCCTTTGTCTTTCTGATGCTTGGGGTAGTGTTAATATTGTGGACTGGGTGAAAGCCATAATCACCTTGGAGTGTTAAGCATTGTGAAGGTTATTCTTTTGTTGTTTTCATATATACCTTTTTGATGGAGTAGAAGTTTTGATCAGTCATATTTACCAAATGGTAGTGTTAGTCATCTTGGTGGCTATGTGGTTCCCGAGGTGCAATTCAGAGAAACTACTCACTTTACTCCAGTGTTCTGGTGTGGCTTATTTTTTTGTGGAGTAAGTAATTAAATGCACACCAGACAAACCAAACTTTTGATTTTGTTTGGAGGAATAAAGTAGATTTTGTACTGAGTATTCATACTTCATGTTGTCTGACTTTTTTTTGAAGTATATACTACTTTGACCTTGTTGCTTATAGATAGTTACTATTGCACACCTGTGGAGCAGGTGAGATTTGAATTCTGGTCTCCTGGCTCAGATTGTGACACTACCACCTCCATTAAAACTCTATCTTACAACACACTAAAATATTTTGGTGTAAGTAATATTCAGTACTAACCAGCTGGTTTTGAAAGGATTGTTATTTATAGAGTCATAGTCATAGAGATGTACAGCATGGAAACCCGTCCATGCCGACCAGATATCCCAACCCAATCTAGTCCCACCTACCAGCACCCGGCCCATATCCCTCCAAACCCTTCCGATTCATATACCCATCCAAATGCCTCTTAAATGTTGCAATTGTACCAGCCTCCACCACCTTCCTCCTCTTCAGTAATATCATTTTAGCTTTTGTTGGCATTGGAGCATTGTTAAAATGAATACTAATGCAAGATTTAAACATGTATTTCCAGAGACATTTTCATAAAAGTTGTCACCTTTTCCCATTCTACCAATTCTTTTTAACTTGTTATTCATTAGAGTTTAAGTATTATGCCTGTTCTTGCCTGCTCAAAATACATTTTATATTTTGAATTACCTCCTTTTTTTTTAAGTTTGTATAAGGCAATTTTGAAGATAACCATATTGGAGTGAGATTACTGCTCATTAGTGAATGAACCAATATAATTAGGTTGTTGAAATCATGTGGTGCAGTGATATGTCCCTATCTCTGAGCCAGGAGGTCAGGGTTCAAGTCTTACCTGCTCCAGAGGTGCATTAACAACACTTCTGTATAGGCAGATTAGAAAATAGGGTTGTTAATGTACTTTCATCAAAAGGCTGGTATGTCCTGACATCAAATGCTAAGCAACTAAACATTGGAGGTAATTTTGAGTGTTGAAGTTTGTAGATGCTCCTTTCTTTTGGGCACACTTCCACTCAGTGGGGCCAGTCTTAGTTTCAAGGATATGCAGGAATTTCTGGCTCCTTTTGGCAAACCATCGTTTTACTGCTGGTAAACATCAAACTTGGTGATAAAAGCATTTAGATCCCTGGTGTTGTGACTTGCACTAGCATGTTTTTGTTTTTTGTGAATGTAGTATATTATAAGTAGCATGTTTTAACTGTCTTTACTGTACACTGGTTTTTAACCTGCTTTCTTTCTTTGTTTGTTTTTGCTATTCTAACTTTACGTAATTACAGTTAAGATGCAGAAAGACGCCATTTGGCCCATCGTACCATTGGCTCTTCAAATGAGCATCAATATCTAGTGCCAGTCTCTTGCTCTTTCCCCATACCTTTACTACAATCTTTTGAAAGCCTCAGTTGAACCTGCCTCCACCACTTTTCCAGTCAGTACATTCTATATCCTAATTACTCACATGAGAAAATCTTTTCTCACACCACCCTTTCTTCTTTTGAGTCTTTTAAATCTATGCCCCCCTTGTACTTTTTGCAAGTGGGAACAGCTTCTCCCTGTCTACTTTGTCCAGGCCTTTCATGATTTTGAAAACCTCTATCCGATCTTCTGTCAGCCTTTTTCTTTTTCCCAAAGAAATCAAATCCAATCTCCAATCTATCATCAGCTGAAATTCCTTTATTCCTGGAACTATTCTTGTATATCACTTCTGCATCAACTTTGCAGTCATCTTTGTATAATGTGGCACCCACCACCGTACACTGTTCTAGCTGAGCTCTAGCTGAGTTCAACAACATCACCTTGTTCTTGTAGTCTATGCCCCACTAATAAAGCTTTATTTACTGCTCTCACCAGTTGCCGTGTCACCTTTTTTTAATCTGCGCACATAAACACCTAGGTTCTTCTGCTCCTCCTGAGCAACTGACAATTTTTGTGAAAATTGTGTTTTACAATTTACATGTTACTGTATTTTTTAAAGTCAGTAAAATTTAATTTTGGATAGTTTATCTGTCTTCTTTGATCTGAAATCACAATACTCTGCACACTGTGCATCTGTCATTTCACTTAAACTGTAAGAACAGCTGTTTTGAGAAACGGTCAACGATTATGACAATTTGTTTTCATTGATTTACCAGGTGATTTGAGTGAGACATGCAACTTTCTAATTGTGCTAATTTTCAACCCACAGATCTTTGGGCACATTGGACAGGACGTTACTTGAAGTATTGAATGCAGGATTGATTTCAATTTCTTTAGTCTTTGATGCCACTCTTTCTCCTCATTAAATCATTGTGCTTGATGGGCAAGTTTTCACTGCTTTGAAGAATTGGTCAGTAAGCTCATTTTTAATATCCGGCTTGCTTTCTGGAGAGCTTCAGATTGTCTTAAGAATGTTTTCCTTTCTCTTCCTTGAAACATTCTTAAGACTTGAGTAAACTGGACCTGGTTAGAAAGACGCTTTCTGGTTACCTTGACATAGTGTCCAGTTTATTGAAGTTCATTTGCAGGGTGTTTGCCTGTGGAGAGGGTCATTAGCATTTGCTCGCTCCTCTCATTGAATCAGGATGATGTGACAGAGGATGGCTGATGGGACTCCTTTCACACTGTTTTATGTGGTACACACATTAAGTCTCATTGCAGTCTAGGAGTGTGCTGGTAGTAACTGCACTGTACAGTACAACTTTTGGCTTGCAGTAATCTTGTCAAAAATAGCGCTTTTTTTTTGTAAAAAGCTGAGTTAGCGCATCTGCTCCAGTGATGGATCTCGATGGCAGCCTTTGCTGGAAAGGCAGCTGTCAAATTACGGGAAGGACTCAGGAAGTTTGAGCTTTATGAAATTTTTTTTGTTTAACCTGTTGTAGACAGATATGAATTTTTTGACAACATTCAAGGAGAGCCCGAGTCTCTCTCATGTAGAGAGTCATTAAGCAGGGAAATGAACCCTTTTAACTCTTCAGTGCTGACCAGACATCCTTATCTGGCCTAGTTCCATTTACTAGGAATTGGCCCATATTCCCCTCAAGTCTTCCAACTCCCGTCCAGATGCCCTTTCAATGTCTCCTCCACTTCCCCTGGCAGCTTATTCCATAAACTCATGACCATCTGCATGAAAAATTGTCCCTCGGTTCTTTTTTAATATTTTTCCCCTCTGACCTGAAACCTCTGCCCTCTTACCCTAGGAAGAAGACCGTGGCTATTCACCCTATCCATGCCCCTCATGATTTTATTAACCTCTAAGAATGAGAGTTACTTGTGAATATGGTGAGCAGTGACTCTGCAGTAATCTGGAAATGTGGATCGTTTAACCGTGTAGTCAATTTAGTTTTGGCATGGATGCAATTGAAGCCATAGAGTTTTCCATCTAAGCAGTATTGTCCCCACAATCTTGACAGATTGGTTATCAGACTTGATAATCTGTCAAATCACAGTGACTGGAACCACCTGCAGCTGCAGCCACCTTTTTGCTGGAGAGACACACTGGCTTCCTCTTTGCTTTTTGAGGACTTTGAATACTGAACTGCAATTAGTTGTTGGGGAGATACTAAACATTGCTGGCGCAGAAAGCCCTATTAGGAGCTTCCATTAGGGTTTGCTTGAGATTGTTGGAGTAGACAAATCTCTCCTGTGTCCGCGTAGCAATCTGTGGAGAAAAGGCAACACGCAGGGGCAGTCAATATATCATTACTCTGAATATTATAACCCATTAGGAATATTTAATGCTGTAACAAAATGATCAAAGTGGGAAATTGCTTTTTATATTTCTCAACATTCAGGGCTTTCAAGTACAAGGGTTTATTTCATAATGTCCACTTTTTACAAATTAATTGTACAAACCTAAGTTGAAATCAGCTGATTCAATGTCTGCGGGTTACTGAGTCAAGCTGTTGGTATAATGTCTTCTAAATGCTCATGCTGTTTTTTCCATTTGTGATAACTAACTGAATTGCTGTACTAAAATAGTGTAAGTGTTAAGTGATGTACAACATGGTGTGCCTCCAATTATCTCATAAATCTTGCATGAATGGTGTTTTTCTTTTTAATCGTTAGCGTGCAGAAGGAAGCTCTTTTTAAACAAAGCCAAAACGTATTTTGTAAGTGAAGCATATTATAGTTCTCTAATAAACTTGTCAATAATAAATTGTTTATGATGGGGAGAGTGGTGGTGTAAGCACAGTTGAAGAAATATGTAATCTGTGTTGGTCTTTTGTTATGGCCAAGGAAGTGTTTGCACAGCTTTTGGGAAATGTAAACTCCATTCTGTTCGCTGTCTTAAGAGCTTTACTTTGGAAATAAGTCAGTACACCAGATGGGATGACATTGCCATGGGATGAAAATGACTTCACAATTGAGAACAGATGGTAGCATGATGAGGGGGAGGGGAGTCTCACCATGAGTTGAATGTGCATCAGTGAATTATTTCATTGTGAACTTAAAATCTTGTATACTCTGAAAAAATGCAAACCGTCAATGACTAGCACTAATTTACATCCCACTATTGCATCTTACTGACTTGACTGGAGTAGTTTTTCAGATTTGACCCACTTGTGGAATAGAGAGCAAAATCTGTAATCTATTCTCTGCATCTATTTCACTATATTTTTTAAAAAAAACTAGTAGATTTAATTTGCCTGTTTTGCATGCAATTTAGAATCCTTAACTAAGTGGTTGATTTAGGCAGAGCATTGCAGAATACTGACCAGCCACAGTAATGGAATATCTTGCTATTTCATGTGATTTCCTGGTATGTTTTTCATAGAAAACACATATTCCAGGAAATGGACTTTTCTTCCTGTCTGCCACATAGTGGTGTTTTCTAATGGGAGAGGAAAAATGATATTTGACTGTGGATTATCCGGTTGGCTACAGGAGGACCTTTTTAAAGAAATGCTATTTTAAATGAACACCTAGTGCTAGATTTTGATTTATTTGAGAACTATTGCTGCTTCATCTCCAAGCACTAAGTCAGGAAAAGAGATTTTTCATACAACACACTGAACAGCTCAAATTAATTATGTTGTATTGCTTTATATTGTGATTTTTTTTAAACTATTTTATAGATGAGGCTTGAACTTGTGCTTTTGTGGACTGTTTACTATAATCATTTATAAAGGCCAGGTGCAAATATGAACACACCTGTTCCCAGTACTAGATGACAGTTGAAATTAAGCCCTAATGGTTATAGAAATCATCTTGCTCGTAGTTCTGGATTTCTCTTTTTAACTATATGTTGGCAATAGACTACAAAGTGTTTTTGTTTTGAAATGGATCTGTCCAGAAGATGGATTTTTTTTTGTTTTTTTTTGTTTCCATGTTTACTGTAGTGTATGAGGGAAAAGTTGATTATCTGCAGAGCAATGCACTCTACCAGTTTTTTAGAGTGCTCCATATCCACATCCCAGTTGTTGTTGAAGTGTCTAATGCATCTGCATTTAAATAACTCACTCGTAACTTGTGTTCGGTGTTCATGCCAGAAAATACCTAGGGAATTGGCGAGCACTCGCATTATCAAGAAAACTAAGCTGTCAACCTTGTCTCCTGTATTTTAGGTCTAATTTTTTTTGAGAAAAAAAAGTATTGTTGCCTGTTATGTGCTTGGGTTTTAAATTTTGAAATGATTTCAAAAAGTTGTCTTTCAAGTTTTGCAGAGCAACATTGTTAAAACATGATGCTTTTCCTATCCCAGTTACATCAAGTCAGAAAATGAGACTGATCATTTACTGTCCAAAATCAATGAATAGAGAACAAAAATGAGGTTTAGTTTGCTTTATATATAGAGATGATCAACTGAATCAGGATTACAGAAACACAGGTTGAACTACCCACTGGACCCTTTTTATCTATTGTCTACAGTTTTTCTCCTGCTATCAACAATTAGGACTTTATAGCTGAGTGAGTGTGTTACCACCTAATTGCTCAGTGTTTCTCCTCTCTCTCCATTCTTCCCTTTTGCTGAACAATCTAGACTGACTAATTTAATTTAAATGTTTTCTAAAATCTTTAACTGAAAAGACAGACTTGGCAAGGATGATCCTTTGATAAAGAGGCTTGTAATGTTAAGAATGGTTCAATGCCTGAAGATGGCTAATATCTAAAACTCTTCCAAACATTGTTTTTGAGGACTTAACTATTTTATACTCTTGGGTGGTTCACTCCCATCTTTTTAAGTACTAAAGAGAAAAGACCAAAGCACTGCTGATGCTGGCAATCCGAAACCACAGAAACAGAAATTACTAGAAAATCTCAAGCCTGGCATCATCTGTGGAGAGAAAGCAGAGTTCAAGTTTTGAGCCCAGTAACCATTCTTTAGAATTGATTTGTAGTTAGAAAAAGACTGGTAAGGTACAGTTAGTTATCTAATACATAAAAAGAAAATTTGAGCTAAAATGTCCCTTGGCGATTGTAGACAGGAGAAATTCCAGGGAATAAAGAAATGACAAATATTGGGCAAATGCATTGTCTATTTTTACAGCAGATGCAAATAACATGGATTACCCTCAATTTCTAAGAGCAGTAAGAATTCAAATTCCTATATAAACTGAGAATAATATTGGAGAAACTGAACGTTGTTACAAGCTAGTAGGTGGATCCCAAGGATTTGACTGCCTATATGGAAGCATGCTAAAAGAGGTAGCTGCAGATTTAGTGAATACACTGTGCTTGTTTGCCACATGCTTAGGATTCCAGAATGATGCAAGAGGATTGGGAATGAACAGATGTGACACCTGTTCAAAAAAGGAGGGATGGAGAGGAAATAGGACTGAATCTTGGCTTGACATCATTCATTGGAAAAATGATGCAATCTATTGTTAAGGGAGTACTAACCGCTCAATTCAAGGGTCTTTGTATGGTCAGGCACAATTAGTATGGCTTATCCTGATGAAGTGCTTTTGCCCAAAATGTCGATTTCAAAGCTCCTATGATCCTGCCTGAACTACTGTGCTCTTCCAGCACCACTGATCCATTTATGAAATCATAGTTGACTGATTTTTATTTAAGACTTTTGAGGATGTAATTTGTAGAGTAAATAAAGGGGAACCAATAGATGTAATGTACTTGGATTTTGATAAGGAATCTGATAATCTGAATCCACAAGATTAATACATCATGCAGAGGGTGGTATGTGTATGGAATGAGCTGCCAGAGAAAGTGGTGGAGGCTGGTACAATTGCAACATTGAAGAGGCGTTTGGATGGGTATATGAATAGGAAGGGTTTGGAGGGATATGGGCCGGGTGCTGGCAGGTGGGACTAGATTGAGTTCAGATATCTGGTCGGCATGGACGGGTTGGACCGAAGGGTCTGTTTCCATGCTGTACATCTCTATGACATAAAGGCTCGTGAAATTGAAGATTTGGGGGAATAAAAATTTAGTTTGGATGGAAGATTAGTTACAGTGTAGTACTGGAGAGTATGAATGACCTTGGCATTTTCTGGCTTAACTTTGTGCATCTTTGACTCTGACGCTCCAGTATGGAAACCGACTCTTTGGTCTAATTCATCCATGATGACCAGATTTACTAACCTAATCTAGTCCCCATTTGCAGCACTTGGCCCATATCCCTCTTAAACACTTTCTATTTATGTACCCATCCAGATGCCTTTTTAAATGTTGTAATTATATCAGCCTCCACCACTTCTTGTAGTTCATTCCATACATGCATCACTGTGTGGAAAAATTGCCCCTTAGATTGCTTTTCAACTTTTTTTTTTCTCCCTCTCACCCTAAATCTATGGCCTCTAGTTCTGGACTCCCCCACCCAAGGCAAAAGACCTTGTTTATTTACCCTATCCATGCCCCTCATGATTTTATGAACCTCTATACGGTCACCTCTCAGCCTCATTCCTGAAGAAGGGCTCATGCCTGAAACGTCGATTCTCCTGCTCCTTGGATGCTGCCTGACCACCTGCGCTTTTCCAGCAACACATTTTCACCTCTCACCTTGGCCTATTTAGCCTCTCCCTATAGCTCAAACCCTCCAATCCTGGCAACATCCTTTTGTAAATCTTTTCTGAACCCTTTCCAGTTTCACAATGTCCATCCTATAGGAGGGTTGCAAGAATTAATACTGGATCCTTGGGTATTTTACAATCTATATTACTGGCTTGGATGATAGTGCAATAATCTCAATCTTATCTTCAATTTTGCTGCTGATATAAAGTTAGATGGGATTGAGCGCCATGAGACCCAAAGTGGGACCAGCCATTTGGCATTTTGAGACTGATCCACTCATCAATATGATCATGGCTGATAATCCAACTCCATATTCTTTCCCACGTTTTCTCCACATACTCTTTGATTCCTTTAGCCCTAAGAACTATTGCTGTCTAACTCCCCACTAAGTGTTTTGATCTCAACCGCTTTCTGTGGCAGATACCTCCATAGGTTCACCTCGCTGGGTGAAGAAATTTCTCCTCCTCTTGGTTTGAAATATCTACCCAATAGCATTAGCCTGTGACCCCTGGTTCTGGCCACACTGATATCAAGAACATTCTTCCTTCATTTGTCTTGAATAGTCCTGTTGGAATTTTACAGGTTTCTATAAGATCCCTTCATTTTTCTAAACCCCAGTGAATAGTGTCCTAACCAATTCTTGGTCAATTCATACATCAGTGCTGCCATCCCAGGAATCGGTCAGTAAACCTTTGCACTTGCCCCCATAGCCTGAATACCCTTTTGACAAAGGAGACCAAAATTGTGTACACCACTCCAGATGTGGTCACACCAAGGCCCTGTACAATTGGAACAAGACATCCCTGACTTGGCCTTCATAGAAAGTGGATTTGAGTACAGCTTACCGTTTGCTTGCTTCACTACCAGCTGTATGTGCAGGCTTGCTTTCAGGGACTGGTGTACAAGGACATCCGGTCTCATTGCACCTCATCTTTCCCAATCTATCACCATTAAGATAATCTGCTTTCCTGATTTTTGTAACCAAATTGGACAGCCTCACATTTATCCACCTTTTTATAGATCATCTGCTATTCATTTGTCCATTCATTCAACTGCTCCAAATCATACTGGAGCATGTCTGCATCTTGTTCACTGCTCACCATTTAATTCTTTGTGATCTGCAAACTTGGAGGCATTACATTTAGTTCCCTTATCAAAATCGTTATTGGGAAATGTGAATAGCTGGGGTTGAAGCACTGGTCCCTATGGTAACCCATTTGTCATAGGCTGCCATTCGGAAGCAGGCAGGTTTATTCATGCTCTCTGTTTCCTACCTGCCAACCAGTTCTCTTTGTCAGGACATGACTCCCAATCCTGTGTGCTTTAATTTTATATGCTAATCTCACGTGGGACCTCTGAAAGCCTTATGAAAATTAATTAAACCACATCCATTGGCTCCCCCTTGTCAACTCTACTAGTCACATCCTCAAACTTCCAATAACTTTATCAAGTACGATTTTTCTGTTCCTAAATCCATGCTGCCTCTGTCCAATCCTCAGTGTTTTCCAAGTGCTCTGCTATTAGGCCTTTTATAATGGACTCTAGCATTTTCCCCACTACCAACGTCAGGCTGATCGGCTGAGGAGTTCCTGTATGTCCTCTATCACCTCCATTTAAGGGTGAGTGAGGAATGCACCAGGTGTTTGCAAGGCAATGCATGAATTAGCTGAATGGGCAATACTGTGACGGTGGAGTATGTAGCAAAGCACTTTGATCATGAGAATTGAAAAGAGAGCTTTCATTTTAAGTTTTTTTTTACAAGTTTTGGAGACTTTGCTGTATTTGTATAAAGAACATTGAAGTTAGGAAAGCAAATGATACTATTGGCCTTCAGTGAAAAGTGATTTGGAACATGATTAATTAAGTCTTGTTTAATTGAGAGGGCTTTGGTGAATCACACCTGGAGTTTTTGTATCCATATCCCAGGAAGGACATCCTTGTAGATGGGATAGCACTTCACTCCTTGTCTGTGATGAGACTGAGCAAGTTGGACCTATTCTCTGCAGTTAGGCTGAATGAGAAGTGATTTGTGAAAGGGATTGTCAGGGTAGACATTGAGGTGTTTTTTTTTCCCAAGCTGGGGAAACTGGAACATGAGTACTTTCTCAAGGTAAGAAGTTAATCATTTAGGACTGAGATAAAGAGAAACATTTTCATCTGGAGACTTTGGGAATTCCCTCTCAGACTGAGACATTTTTACTTCTTTGGAAAACCAAAAGATTTGTGGAACGGGCAGGAAAATAGAGTTGAAGCAGAAGATCAGCTATGATCATACTTTGTAGTGGATCCGGCTGAAGTCACTTTTTTTTTCCTTCCCCTTTTATTTTAGAATTATGAACCAGTACCTTTTTTGACATGAAAAACTGAAATGTCCTCCAGATTCTTTTTGACTCCTACCAGTACCTACTGCTTTTAATGTGTGAGCATTTGATACAGTTCAACCAGAGCTCTGTTCCTTCCCCAAATCTGCCTTTACCACTCTTTGATATGAGTTCTGTCAATTGTTACTTTTGCCTTTATCTCGTCTTTGTTGCCAAAGATTATAACCCCTCAGTAGTATTTTGCTGGAATTCCCCAATCTCTCTGCATTATTATTCACTTAAAGCATGGAGCTCATTTTATCAGTTTAGAATATGATAGTATTGATGTCACCACAGTAATAAAATGTAGACCATAAATTTTCAAGTTTCATTACCTAGTTTTAACAATAAACAATACCATTTGGGAGCAAAAGTAGGGCATTCAGCCCATCTGCATCACTATTCAATGAGATTCTGGCTGATCTGATCATCCTCAACTCCACTTTCCTCTTAACCCTTTATTTCTTTCCTGATTAAAATGGTCTGTCTCAGCCTTGAACATATTTAATAACCAAACCATAACAGCTCTGTAGTGAATAATATTATAGATTCACTATCTTCTGAGAGAAGTTACTCCTCAGAGTCTTAAATGGTCGACCCTTAGTCTGAGATTATACCTTCCTTCATGAGGGAAACCTTGACTCCATCACCAGGGGCAATAAACTTTCGGCATCTATCTGTCGTCCTCTTGAATCTTATGTTTCAATAAGGTTGCCTTTTACCCTTCATAAGAGCTATCCATGGACTGAAAACTTTCTTTACATTTGGAAACCTACTTCAAAATTGTCATAGTAATCATCTAACTTAGGTTGTGATTAAAGCTTCATGAACCTTCAATTAAATAAGAATCAGTCTGAACTGCAATTGATATGGGGGGAATACTGAAACCAGTGTGATGCAGTGAAACCTTTATCTCCTGTTTTGATTTACACTTACATGATATATTTCATATGTTGGACGTGAAAGACAGCCTGACTTAAAATTGAGGATGTATGACTTGGGAATACTCAAATCTGTTGCATTTCATTGAATCGCTTTTGGAAGAGGATAGGAGAGGGGTTTCTAAGAAATGAAACTGGAGAAGTGCCTCTGCCTTCTAAGGAAGGCCAAAGACCAGTCACAAAGCAAATCAGCAAATTATCCAATCACAAAGGCCTCCCAAGATCTTTGCAGTAATCACAGCTATTCTTGATTCAACCACAAACCAACCATAGCCCCAGGTTTAAAAACTTACTTCCAAATTCTCATGATTTTAGTTGCATGTTCTTTTAGCTTTTTTGTAATGGATACTATCCTGTGTTAACTTTGTACCTGCGCACTTTGTGTTAGTGTTTGTTGCATCGGACTTATTAATGGCGAAACCAGAGGAAAAAATAAAATTGCTCTTTCTTTCACTCCTGAAAACCTTATTTGCTCCTTTTCTGTTTCTGGTGAACTTGTTAGCCACATTCTAATTGGAGTGAGGCATATAGCTACTGGCATTTTAAAAAAAAATTAACCTGTTAAACAACTGAGGAAGTTTAAAAGCTAGCATCTAATACATTCTTCCTTACCTGAATCTAACATACTGTAACAGTCTTCCCACTGAACTAAAATTCTAATTCCCTAGACTGATCCTTCAAAAAAATGTAAATTTGTGCTTGACCCCTTTTTGAGTACTTTAATTCAGTTTTTAAAAATTAATATGCAAAACAATTGTGAAGCTGTCCAATTGTTGTTACAAGTTTTTAATGTCATGAAGGAAGGAAGTTTGCAGCCCTTTACTTGGACTAGAATCACAAACCTGGTGAAGAGTCAAGCAGAAAACTATCCTTAGAAATGACCTAGTAAAACTTCAGTTACTTCAAACCGGCACCTACTCAGGGTAATAGCTCTGAATAATCCAGAGTTGCCCTGACTCTTAATGTTTACATCCTGCAAGAACAACTAGTTGACTCACACAACCCCCATGAGTGGACTCCTTTTTTGTTTTATTATTAAAAATGTTTCCTTCTGTAATCCCTCTCCCTCCTGAATTAGTGACCTCTTGTGTAGCCTTGCATCCACGTAGCCATCATATACAAAATGCACAAGCCTCAATGTCTCTCTCACTCTGCTGTTTTCTGATCTTGAACAGCAACAGGAGTTTTAAATCATTTCCTCAAAGCTTTGCTCTTTTCCTGTACTTTTTTTGCCATTTTATCCTTTTTTAATTTTTCCACTGACAAGTGTCTTTGCATCTGCATGTACATTGTATTTTTATGGTAACTGAAAGAAGATACCCAATTTGTTGTCATCTAATTGGGGTGCCTTCCTCTTACACCTTGATTGTACTCCTAAATGATCAACAATTAGCAAATTTGAGAATACTGCATTTCAGTTGCATCTGTATCACGTTTTATTTTCTTAGGTCATACTTTATCTAGAATTCTTTTTGTTTAAAAAAAAACATAAGACTGGTGATAGTATTGAGGCAAGGATTTGACCAAGAGAATATGCAAATTTATTGAGTGCGATGATTATGGTGTTCGACTAGAAACCTAGAGGTTATGCGTTCAGATTCCATCAAGGCAAATTTTAATAAATTTGGTGCTTTTTGTGTTTTTTTTTTTTTTTGAAAGTCATTTAGTTCAAGTACTCAACTTGAACTGATACCTTTTCTGAGGAGGAAACCTGGTATCCTTCTCTGGTCTGGCCTACATCGCAGTTTAGGAGATGAAGCTGTATTTAGTAATTTTTGCTGTATTACCTGTTTGTTGAAGTAAAGATGTTATCAGTTTTATCAGACTGAATTTAAACTATAACCCCAGTCCAAGTATGCATGGGAAAATGCATTGTGGTGCAACAATTATCTTTTTGTATATGTTTCGGTTACATTTCTTTTGTTAAGAGAGCAAAGTTATGTAAAACAAAGTTCACCGATGGAAACATTTTATGACCACTAGTGGTCAACTTTGTCGAACTAAAATGAAAGAAAACAGACTTGGTGTCCCAATTTATCTAATTTGAGAAGTGTGCTGGTTGGATCATGGTTTGCCTGAGGCAATAGCAAGGGGGTATAATGGATGGCAGTTGCAAGAAGGTGGAAGCATTTCACATGCATTCAAGAAAATAGTTCACCAGTTGGAATGGTTGGAGAAATAGACAGATCGTGCAGGGGTCTCTTGTAGCTATCCCCATCTCAAACATATATGCCATGTCGGGTACTGTGGGGTGGAAGTGGTAGCCACTTAGCTGAGTGTTAGCTTAGCAACATGCTTGCAAATCTTTTCTGAACCCTTTCAAGTTTCACAACCTCCTTCCTAATAGGAGGGAGACCAGAATTGTGTACACTATTCCAAAAGTGGCCTAACCAATGTCCTGTGCAGCTCCCAATTCCTGTACTCTATGCTCTGACCAAAAAAAGAAAGCATACCAAATGCTGTCTTCACTATCCTATCTGCCTATAACTCTACTTTCAAGGAGCTGTGAACCTGCACTCCAAGGTCTCTTTGTTCAGCAACACTCTCTAGGGCCTTACCATTTAAGTATAGAAGTCCTGCTAAGATTTGCTTTCCCAAAATGCAGCACCTCGCATTTATCTGAATTCAACTCCATCTGCCACTCTTCAGCCCATTGGCCCACTTGATCAAGATCCTGTTGTCCTCCTGAGGTAACCACCTATGCTGTACTCGACACCTCCAATTTTGGTGTCATCTACAAATTTACTAACTAAACACCTACGTTCGCATCAAAATCATTTTATATAACTGACAAAAAGCAGTGGACCCAGCACTGATCCTTGTGGCACACCACTGGTCATAGGCCTCCAGTCTGAAAGGCAACCCTCCACCATCACCCACTGTCTTCTACCTTTTGAGCCAGTTCTGTATCAAATGACTCGTTCTCCCTATATTCTGAGGTCTAACCTTACTAACCAGTCTGCCATGAGGATGCTTGGTTGAAGTCCATATAGGTCACATTCCACCCCTCTGCCCTTGTTGAGGATTATTGTGAGGCAGATGTTGTCGCTTAACCTTGCTGATTTTGTGATCTGCAGGTCAGAAAGTTGAGGATCTCCTTGCAGCAAGGGGAGAAAATTCCTAGGTCTCTGATTCTGGAGATTAGTTTGGTTGTAATTATGGATAGAGCTAAAGTCAATAAGTCACAGTCTGATGTCGGTATCCTTGTAGTCCAGATGCTGCAGAATGAGTGTAGGGCCAGGGAGATGGTAGCTGCTGTGGACCTGTTGGGACAGTCAGTGAATTATAAAGTATCAAGGCAATCTGGGAGGCTGGAGTTGATGTGTAACTTGACTAATCCTTGAGCCATAGAGGGATGCTACTTGATTTTTCATTGACACTGGGATGATGGTAGTCTTGAAGGAGTTAGGAACTTCAGATTGTAGTGAGGAGAGGTTAAAGGTATCTGCCATTTACTCCCATCAGCTGGTCCATGTAGGATCTGGGTACATGGCCAGGACTCCAACGGGGTGAGTAGCTGTCCACGAGTTCCCTCTCCGGAAGGCTGATCTGTTGTCTGCAGCGGTGACTGTGGGTAAAGGTGCACCTGAGGCTGTCAGAGCTTGTGACATCCTTTTGTTGACTTTGAAATGAATGTAGAATGCATTGAACACATTGGGGAGAAGTGTATTGTTGCCCAGGATTCTACCTGACTTTGCCTTTTGTAGCCTGTAATGTCATGTAAGCTTTGCTACAAATGACAGATGTTCATGTGGTTAGCCTGGCGTCTCTGGCATTCCAGACAGCTTTGTGAAGGCTATTCCTGGATTTCCTGTATAGGTCAGGGTCACACGACTTGAACATCTCAGACATGGACTTCATTTGGGAGTAGATCTCCTGGTCCATCCATGATTTCTGGTTGAGGAGCACTCTGATTAACTTCTTTGACAGTCTTCTAGATGTTTATTGATGAAGGATCTTCTCCAATAATTTCCCTACCAATACAGATCAGCTTTCCCATCCTATAAATTCCTGGATTATCCTTGTTGCCCATTTTAAAGGAACAATATTGGCTATTCTGTAGTCCTCTGGAACCTCTGCTCTGACTAAAGAAGATACAAAGATTTCATACAAGGCCCCATCAGTTTCCTTCTCTCTCAGTATTCTGAGATTCCCTCAGGTTTCTGAGAACTTGTCCACCTTTCCAAGACACTTCTACCTTTTTTTTTTAAATGTTGATGTGCCCTAGCATATCAATTAAACCCCTTCTTTAGACTTGCCATCCACCATGTCCATCTACTTGGTGAATGCAAAGCATTTATTAAAGACCTCCCTCCACTTTCTCTGTCTCTACACACAAATTACTTCCTTTTGTCCTTGAGTGGACCTACCCATTCCCTATCTACCCTCTTGCTGCTTTTATACACATGCAAGGTGCCTTGGGATTTTTCTTAATCCCATCTGGAAGGGAGTTTCATGGCCCTGTTTTTAACTCCTTGTTAAGTTCTTTTTTTTTCAAATATTCTATGGAGGGCTCGCTCTGACTTTAGTTTCCTAAACCACCACTTTTTCTTTCTGACCAAGCTCACAGTTTCTGTTGTCACGCAAGGTTTCTGAATTTTGCCCTCATTATCCTTCACTTTCAAAGGAACAGGCTGGTCCTGAACTCTTCAGTTCAGGCCTTCAAAAGATTCCCACATAACAGATGAGGATTTACACTCAAACAGCTAACTACATGGTGGCTCAGTGGTTAGCACTGCCTCACAGCACCAGGGTCCTGAGTTCAATTTTGACCTCGTGTGAATATGGAGTTTGCACATAGTGGGAACTCACACAGACAGACAGTGCTCCAGTTTCCTCCCACCGTCTCAAGATGTGCAGGTTAGGTGGAACTCAGTGTTCAGGGATGTGTGCGTTAGGTGCATGAGCTATGGGAAATGTAAGATGTCAGGGAAAAGTAGGGGGCCGGTTTGGGTGGGATGCTCTTTGGAGGATCAGTGTGGACTTGTTGGGCTGAATGGCCTGTTTTACACACTGTGGGGATTCTACGGGAAAAGAAAAACCTATTCATAGAATCCCTACAGTGTGGAAGCAGGCCCTTCAGCCCAACAAGTCCACACCAACCCACCCAGAGCCATTCCCCAACCCTATTATTGTATATCTATCCCTGACTAATGCACCTAATCTACATATCCCTGAACACTATGGGCAATTTAGCATTTCCAATTCACCTGTCTGCCATCTTTTCAATTGTGGGAGGAAACCGGAGCATCTGGAAGAAACCCATGCAGACACTGGGAGAATGTGTAAACTCCTCAGAGTTGCCAGAGGCTGGAGTTGAACCCAGGTTCTTGGTGCTGTGGCAGCAGTGCTAGCCACTGTGATGCCCCAATATTTTGGTAGTTAGCCTTCCCCAATTTAGTACTTTCATTTGAAGACTACTCTATCCTTATCCATAATTAACTTAAAACCTATGGAATTATGGTCACTTTTCCAAAATGGTCCCCATGGAACTTTAATCATGTGGCTGGGCTCCTTCCCTAGTTTTTGTTTTCAACATTTGTTATTGAATTTAAAATTCGCATCTACCATGGTGGGATTTGAGCCCACATGCACAGACCCTTTATCATGGGGTTTGCCATACTAGTTCAGTGTTACCACTAGGCTACTGCCTCCCTGCTAGTTACATTGTCATTAATTTGCAAGATTGTGGTGCTGCCATTTAAAGAATAGTGGGTGTTGCTGTAATCGGAGATTAAGAGCAAAGTGCAAGATTGTTGCTTTTCTTGAAAACTGGACATAATGATTAGAGTGCAGCTCCTTAAATCTGGATCCTTTACAGTTTGTAACACTGGATATCTGAACACAACAGCAGCCTTGACATATTTCCTGTGAATCAAAAAACTGCCTTGAATGTGAAACCATTAGTAATCTGAGGTTGGAAGTGGCTGATCAGAACAGCACGACATACTTAGACCAGTTCGGTGCCTGCTCAAAAGTGTGTTTTTTTTTTTGCTTTTCTCTCTTCAGGCTTTTATACCTGATATTCTATACCACACAGATACTTTTGTTTTTTTTAAAGATCTATTGCTGTATTATGGACTAAGCCAGACCACTCAAACCATTTTTAATCAGGCAGCTCCGAACATTAACTTTGCAATTTGTTTCAGTAAGTGTACAGTGAAAATTACCCAGATTAATTTAGCTACGTTGACGACTAGATTTTTAAAGCGCAGCAGGTCAGGCAGCATCCAAGGAGCAGGAGAATCAACGTTTCAGGCATAAGCCCTTCTTCTGAAGAAGGGGTTATTCCTGAAACGTTGATTCTCCTCCTTGGATGCTGCCTGACCTGCGCATTTCCAGCAACACATTTTTCAGCTCTGATCTCTAGCATTTGCAGTCCTCACTTTCTCCGACTAGATTTTAAAACAGATATATTTATTCACAAGATTACACAATGAAACACACAGAACAGAAAGAACCCTTACAGAACTCCGTCTATCCAACTAGACTTAATTATGCTGTTCAGAATATATACAATATTCCCAATAAGCAAACTCCCCTTTAAAGTCCAGTGTAAATGGACCACATGCTTACAGGTAGAAGTTAAGGGCAGAAAAGAGAGAGAGTGAGTTTCTACACAGCTCCCTGTTGAACTCCTTGTCAGTTCAAGACTGAACTAAAAACTGTCCAGCTAGAGAGCTGACCACTCCCCTTTCATTATACAGGTCACTTCTAAAACATGACTGCTTTGGCCTGAAGTCTCATCTGTTTACATATAAACGAAACGCCTCTCAAAATACTTTTTTTTGTCTGTACCAAACTAGGATGATCGGAACCCGGCCTGGTTTATTGCCCCTCTTTTTTTTTAAAAAAAAAGTAAAGGACAGTCTCCTTGAGCCAAGGAACAACTTTTAGAGGAAAAAAAGGAACTAGCTTTGTGACCGCTAACAGTGTGAGCTTTAAGATGATGTAATCAGTTGCTTCCACGTTTTTTTTTAGTAAATGTGCCAAATATATCATCTTTTCCCACTACACTCTTGGTCATGTACTATGACAAAGTTGCCTCCGACAGGTTAATCCTGATGAGGCTTTGTGTAAGCAGCCAGAAGTTATACAACAATACCCTTGTGAAAACCTCAATTACAAATTTCCTTTCTGTTGAAAGGCCTTTCCCTTCCTGCAATATTGTGTTTAAGATGAGCTCAGCTGAACTAGACAAATCCTGTAATGTTCCTCTGCATGTAAACACCATAGATACGTATAATCTTTGAACCTTTTGGCACTTAAACAGCTCAAGGCTTAAACCAGTTTTGTTTTTGATGGGCTACTGGATACGAACATGTCAATAAGGAGGAATAGTAGGCCACTCAGCCCTTCAAGCCTGCTCTGTCATTCAATACATTCCTGCAAACCCTTTAATAATCTTTCATCCCCTTGGTAATCAAGAATCTTTTTCTTTCCCCTCTGCCCTTTAAAAATGTTTAAATATCCTACATCCACTGCCTTTTGAGGAAGGGTGTTTTTTTTTTTTTACTATTTTTTTCCTCTGTCTTTAAATTCTAATTCTAGAATGTCCCTTTTCACATCCACCTGGTCAAGTCATCTTCAGATTTATGTTTCAACTAAGTCACCTCAGACCCTTTTGAAACTCCAGAGGATACAGGACTTGCCTGCCTAGTCTGTCTTCAGAAGACAATCCGCTCATTCCAAGTATTGATGAGTAAACTTTGTCTGAACTGCTTCCGGCATATTACTATCTTTCCAAAAGTAGTGTGATCCGTGCTACACAATATTCCTGATGCGGTCTCACCAGTGCCCTATATAACTGAAGCATGACATCCCTACTTTTGCAATCAATTCCCTCCAATAAATTGTAACATTTTTATTAGTTTTCATGGTTACTTGCTGTATCTGCAAACTGAGACCTATTAATAAGGACTTCAATTTTAGATGCTAATCTCTTATTGAAGTGCATGAGATTGGGGCTAGTGTACTGGGACAAAGTGTGGACTGCAGATGCTGGAGGTCAGAGTAGAACGTGTGGCTGGAAAAGCAAAGCAGGGCAGGCAGCATCCGAGGAGCAGGAGAATCGACGTTTCGGGCACAAGCCCTTCATCAGGAATGAGGACTCATTCCCGAAGAAGGGCTTATGCCCGAACCGTCGATTCTCCTGCTCCTCGGATGCTGCCTGGCCTGCTGTGCTTTTCCAGCACCGCACTCTCTTGGTAGTGTACTGGCACAGAGACTGGTTGTTGGTAGCAAACAGTAGGGATAAATATCTCTTTCGGAGTAGCCTGTAGTGACTTGTGGGGTACTGTAGGGATCAGCGTTTGGACCCTAGCATTTCACAATGGTTTAGATGAGGGAATTAAATGTAATATATCTATGTTTACAAATGGCACAAAGCTGAGTTAGAGGGTGACCATATTAGTGGATGCAAAGATGCTTCAGGGTGATTTAGGCAAGTTGAGTGAGTGGACAGATGTGACAAGTGAAGTTAAATGTGAGGTAGCCCACTTTTTAGTAGCAAAAACAGGAAGGCAGATTATTATTTGGATTGGGAATGGGGAGGTGCAACAAAACCAGTGCGTTCTTGTTCTTGGAAAAACAGTCACTGAAAGTAAACTGAGTCAACAGGCACTGAAGATAATAAAATGATTTGGCCTTCATAGAGAATTTAAGAGGAGCATGGATGTCTTGCTGCAATTGTATTGGGCCTTTTGAGACCATACCTAGTGTAACAAGTCCAATTCTTTTGGTCTCCTTTATCTGAGGAAGGATATTATGGCTATGGAGGATTATATTTACGAGAGTCCACAAAATGATGTGGATTTTTGAGAAAATCCTTAAATATCTAGATAGGATAGACATGGAAAGGATGCTCCTGCTATCTGGCAAGTCCAGAATGAAAGGTCCGTATCAGGATTAGCCATTTAGGATTGAGCTGAGAGAAATTTCTTCACCCAGAATCTGGTGAGCCTGTGGAATTCTCTGCTGCCGAAAGTGATTTGAGGTCAAAATACTGGATATTTTCAAGGAGGAGTTAGATATAGATTTTCAGGATATAAGGGAGAAAGTGGGAACAAGATACTGAGTTGGATCAACTTATCAAATGGTGAAGCAAATTTGGAAAGCTAAATGGCCTACTTTTGTTTTTTTTTCCCTATGATGCATAGTACAGGTTCAGTTCATCAGCCATATTATTAATTCACAGACTCGTTCTAAGCAGCCAATGTTTACTTTCCAGAAATTACCTTCTGAGGTTCTTAATTTGGTGCAGATCTCCTCCTCGCTGGCTGTGCAGAGCCCCTTTCCTTGTTCTACTTAAGTCATTTGGTGTCCACATGGGCTGTGACAAATGGATCCTCCCCTCCCACTGCAGATTCCTCTCCAGCCCTGAGCAGATGACCCTGGCACCAGATACAGTTGCCTTGACTTGCGTTCTTTGCAGAGACCTTCTTCTCTTCACTGTCCTTCCTACCATTGCATCCTTTTTGAATGACTTTCTGTATCACAGTGCCCCTAGTCATTAGCTCATCTATCCTCCAGCCTAATGCTCTCATCCAAACAAGCCATAAGGGCATCAAACCTGTGGACAATTGCAGAGGCTCGTACTCGTGTGCGCCTGTCGTCTGGCTGCTGCACCTGCGTCCTTTGCAGTTGCATCCTCCTGCCTCTTATCACAAACTATACCTGAACATCCTATCCTAAGAGGTGTGACTGTCTCCTGGTACAAAGAATCCATGATCATGCCCCTCCCTGATGTATCAGTGTCCGTTGTTAAGTCTCCAGCTGCAGCAGCTCAAATTTCAAATGCTTATTGCTAATACATTCACCCTGGATCACAGTGGTATTCTTGAACTCCCACACACTGCTTTGACACACTACCTGTGTTGCTATTCTTTTGAGGTTACCTTTTTTTTAGTTCACTCTTGTGTTGCTTTTTATACATGTTAGCTTTGTCACCAATGTGTATTCTATATTAAAGTTTGAGCATAAAATTTATTCAAGATGTATTCAACAGATTCTCTTCACGCTGCTGCCTCCATTCTCTAGTGGAGCAAGAATCATTTTCTCCAAGTCTGTTCTCTGCCTTGGCTGATGTTACTTTCTTCAGTCGTTTTGAATATTTGTGAGCTTGGGGTAGAAATGATTTGAGTGAGCTCAGATGCCACTACATAGAGAATGAACTTCTGACTTCCTGTGATGTTACTCTTGTTCTTTTTCACAAGAAGTGACTGCAGGGCATTTGTCGCTGACTGACTGTGGGACACTCTCTTTCCAGACTGCTTCACTAATCTAATTCACCCCACTACTTAGCAACCTTCTGTATGCTCCTCTTCACCTTTTTCTGCATTCTGCACCAGTAGCTGTTAATGCCATGAAAGTACACATTTTAAACTATCAGTGCTGAATTATACGCAGGCAGTTTCCGTTCAGTTCAGTAAACCTTTCTTTCGTTAAGCCTGGTGGTTGTGGGTGCCAATCTTGCTCCAAGAATCTCAAACACGGTCTTAGCTAGTACTTCAATGAAATATTTAGCAAGTGGTGCATTCCTAGCCAAGCACTTCCAGGGCAACTGTAGTTGCCCAGATATGTCCTGTGCACAAAAAGGAGCACAAATCCACCCTGTCAATTACCACTCCACCTGGATACTTTCAATCATCAATTAAATGATGGAACCACTATTAATGACATCTATCAAGCAGCATTTGCTTAACAATGAACAGCTACAGTCATGCAATTTGTGTTCTGCCTAGGCTATTCTGGGCCTCATTACAGCCTTGGTTCAATTTAAATAAAATAGCTGAATTTCAGAATTGAGAATGACTGCCCTGGATGTAAAGGTTGAATTGACTGAGTTTAGCATCAAGGAATCTGATCAAAACCGTCAGCAGTGGGAATTGGGGGAGAATTCTAAACTGGGAAAATGGGAAGTCATAAATAAGACTGCAGAAAACTACTGAACAGTGAATTAGGAGTTCTTGTGCATTAATCACAAAACATTCAGTGGGTAATAAGAAAAGTAATTGGGATATTGGCCTCCATTTCAAAGAGAATGGAGTATGAAACTACATGGCCCCAGTTTGGCCACTGCTGGAATACTGTCAACAGTTTTGGTCTCCTGACTGTCTCCAATACCAGTTTCTTCAGATAAGGTTAGTTAGGCTGAGCCCAGGAATGGAGAGACTGTCTTATGAGGAGACGTGGTACAGGTTGGAATATAGAAAGAGAGGCAACCTTATTGAAATGATCAGATTTTTCGGTGACTTGACAGGCTAGATGTGGAGAGGTTATAAACTCTGTGGGAAGAGTCTTGCACTGAGGGACTGCAAACTCTCTTTTCTCTAAGATTTGAGTCAGATGAGGAACAATTTCTTCTGAGGGTTGCGGAATTCTTTACCACTGAGCTGTCGAGGCTGGGTCATTATATATGCTGAGACTGTTTTTGTTTTTTTAATCAGGTAAGGGATTTGAGGGTTAGAGGGAAAAGCCAGAAGATTGGAGTTGAGGACTATCAGATCAACCATGAATGATGGAGCAAACTTGATGGGCTGAATGGCCTACTTCTGTTCCTCTGTCTTTATGGCCTGTACATTGGGTAGAGCTACATCTCTCTTTCAAATGTTTTCAGAATTCCAAGCATCATTTTGCGATGTAAATGGAAAATAATAGAAATGCTCAGCAAATCTGGTGCTGCTTGTGAAGAGAGCATCTGGCCTTTGTAACTTTTTTTTTCTCCCCTCGACAGAGGTTTCCAAATCTGCTGAGTCTTTGCAGCATTTTCTGTTTGTATGCCTACTTTCCAATAGCAGCTTTTCTTCTCCACTATGGTTTCACGTTACTTGTTTTTTGTTTGTTTAACATGGCAGTGTGGAATAAACCAGTTGTACTCCACTCTAGCTCGCATCTTGAAGTGAGGCACTCAGAACAATTTGCCAAATCTTGAAAATCATAAGTCCAAAAAATTGTTTGCACTAAATTTCTGTAGTAATGATTTGAGATGTGAATGAGAAGCCATTTAAGTCTGTGCTGTTATGCAAAAATAAATAATATATTTTGCATAATATACTGTTATTAGAAGGTGGTGATTGAGTCAGGTGACATTTGTAAAACATGCAATCATTAAATGAAGTTATGAAAAATAAAATCTCACCCGAGAGATTTGATAATTACATCTATTGAGTGATTTTATTTCCTTTTTTGTAGGCTGTGTGGTAGAGACAGAGAATGATTTACAATGTCTTGATTTACTGAGAATGGTTTGTTTGTTTGTGTCTTAAGTTTCATAGGGATTTCATATTTCAACTATTTAAAAGTTAACTTATGCTGGAGTTCACTGGCCTAATTTTTCTGGCACACTTTTATCTACAGTCATATGTAGTGTATATCATGAAACAACAGGCCTTTCAGCCCAATCACTGTACTGACAGCAGTTACAATTCACTTGATACTGCTTGCCTTCTTCCTCTTATTTCCATCTGTGTAATCTGATTCCCTGCTATCTTGCATACTTATCTCCTTTTAAATGCAACATACTATAGGTCTCAACTATTCAGTTTGGAGAATATCTGTCACGGAAGGTTATTACTGACATGCTATTTAACTATGCAGTGTCTCTCGGCAAGGAAACTTATATTGTATAAATCCTGTAGGGGAAGGAATCTTAGTCAGGAACATGTTGCTTTTCTTGTTTTGTCTGCACATGTGCAGCTGCTGGAAGTTGTCTGATTCTTGGCCTCAGGTTTGTCGAATGAAAATATGAGAAGAAAATGTAACAAAAAACTTGCTGAAGGAGCGAAGGCAAGGTTTTCATTAAACCTAAGGTACTTCGGTCTCTGATTTGAAAGATTGCATGGCTTTTCATCTTTTCTTCCACTGCCACACACAGTCCTGCAGACTTTCAGGTTATGATCTGATATCTTTTTTTGTAGAGCTCCTGCAGGTCTCCTGGCAATACCAAATTTCATCTGTCTTTTTGTTACTGCATTGGTCTGCCTACTATACAAAATAACCAAATGACATCTGTGTTCGCTGATCACTTAAAAACCCAGAATTGTTTAATGCTGTAACCTTCTCTGCTAAAATCCAGGGGTATAAAACAGCTGTTTGCAGTGGTTTCAGGGTGCTCCAATTGTACATTATCTTTTTAAAAGTAATTTTGTAACATTCTTTCATTGGCTAGTGGTGAATATCTCTGTTCACTCTGCCAATTACATAATTTAAAATAAACCCAATTGACCAATACCTGTATGATATCACCCTAATTGGAAATTTACTGTGTGAGGAAGTTGATGTCTGGATGTTTTATATTTTAAAAAAAAAACTGCCAACACTTACATTCTGTGGTTAGAAACAAATGTCATCTATCTCCACTGCTTGAGAGTCCTTTTTAACCTGCCTTTTTGTTCAAATATTTAAAATAGTGGATAAAATGAACATTTGATTGTTCATAACATGCCTTTTCCTAATTTTTATCTTCAGGTTTTCAAATTGAGATACAGCAATTAAATATATTTTTGGCCCAACTTTTTGTTAACTTGTGGAATGTGGGTGTTGCTGGTTGGCCACCATTAATTGGCTGCCCCTAGTTGTCATTTGAGAGGGTGATTAATGAGCAGCAGTCCATTTGCTGTGGGTAGACCCATAATGGCATTAGAGAAAGAATTTCTGGATTTTGAACTAGCAACAGCGAAGGAATGATTATTTATTTCCAAGCTTGGATGGTGAGTAGCTTGGAATGGAACTTGCAGGTGGTGATGCTTCCATATCGTTGCTGTCCTTGCACTTCCATATGGTAGTGGTTGTGGGTTTGGAAGGTGCTGTCCAAGAATCCTTGGTGATTTACTGCAGTAGACCGTAGCAGCAGCAGTGTGTATTGGGGGTTGGTGGTAGAGGGAATGGATGTGTGTGGATTGTTTTGTATTGCATTGCAACAGCGAAGGAATGTTTATTTATTTCCGAGCTTGGATGGTGAGTAGCTTGGAATGGAACTTGCAGGTGGTGATGCTTCCATATCGTTGCTGTCCTTGCACTTCCTTATGGTAGTGGTTGTGGGTTTGGAAGGTGCTGTCCAAGAATCCTTGGTGATTTACTGCAGTAGACAGTAGCAGCAGCAGTGTGTATTGGGGGTTGGTGGTAGAGGGAATGGATGCGTGTGGATTGTTTTGTATTGCATTGACTCAAGCTTGCGTGTTGGTAGCTGTACAGCTACAGGAAAGTGGGGTGTACACCCCTGGCAGTAATCTTTATTAATAGTTGCATAATTGGTATACCATATGATGTGAGCTGTTCTTTAATATTAAAATTACCATGTAGCTTGTTGCCAATGATATGCTAATTGGACACCAGTTCAGTTTACAAATTGTAGCAGTGGAATTGTACATTTGGCCCATTGAGAAGAATGAGTTGTTGGTGGATTTTGATTAGCAAAACAACTATGCAAAATGCACCTTCATATTTTGGTTTTTCTTGTTATAAAACTCCTAGAATTTTGGAGCAGTCTTTGAGAATTCCACATGTCACAGTTGGGCTCAAAATGATACAAAAAATGTAATACCTCTTAACTTTTTAAGAGGGCAGTTATACCATCCAAATGGAAAAGAAAAAGGCAAATTCTTGTGGCTTTGAGTGCCCTACTCTGTTTTTAAAAAAGCTCTTGCATTAAAACATGATTTCAATTTTAATAGGAATAGAGGTCCATGACCTCCAGTAGTATGGGAACTGGATTTTTGTGCATTTGGGACCAAATTGTTTGTCTTAGAACTGACAAGGGAGCAGATGGTCCTGATGAGGGAACATATTTTATAATAGTGTTGAATTTTGATAGCAAATTGAGGAGAGTGGATATTTGCAAACTCCAGTTTCAACTTTAAGTTAGGCAAGCTTCAGTTGGATGAGAGATTCAGTGCAAGAAAGTGGGCTGAACTGTCAATGGGTAAATCAACAAGCCGCATTTTGTATTCATCAGTTCTTGTCCCTAAAAAGGTAAAGATTCCATCTGCTAGTTAAATAGTGATGGCCGGCAAGTGAAATTTAGGAGACCCTATCAAACTAAAGGAAAGGCTTACCGAGTTGCTATGCTTTTTGGCTGCCTATTCCTAGAATTCCCTCTCAATGTCTCTGCGCATTAAGTCTATTTCTTCCTTTTAGCACACTCCTAAATACTTGTCTCTTTGACAAAGCTTTTGGTCATCTGGTGTAAAGTTTCCTTGTCTGAGTTTTGTTTTGCAATGTTCCTCAGAAGCGCACTGTGACGTAACCAGCTTGACAATATGTTAAAGATGGAATACAAGTTATGAAGCAACTTCTCTGTGAAAGCAATAATGGTGTCTTTCAGTTCATTAGGTAGCAAATATGTCAATGATATCATTTTAACACCTTTTAACCACGCTGCATTATTTTCAACACCTTCTGCTTTTAACCTCAGTGGCTGTGATGGGTCGCATCTTCTGATCTGTTACTCTGCTGATCTCAACTGCACTACCATGGTGCAGGTCAGATACTTTTCTCTCCAGAGACAATGGGGGAGGATGACTGACAGACTTAATGAATTTCTTTTAGATCTTCACTGTCAACTATGTACACAAAAGTATCTGACTGCGCTTAGGACGTTTGATCGTAAATGACCAAATAATTGGTTGCCATGAGAGGGATTTCTACACCTAGGAAATAAAAAATGAGGTGTTTTTTGAAAAAAATTGTGCTGATAGGTGCCTTAAATTTCAGATCTGTTGTCATTTTGACTTTCATTACTACCTCTGCAGCTTATGTTGTTACAATCAGCAGTCCATGTTTATTGCTGAATACCCTTGAGCCCCACACTCAACAATCTAATATTACATTTGTAATGCTGAAACTTGTGCTTTCTTTGTCTCATAATAGATTGTGGGCCCTAGTGAGATAAGAGAACTGAAACTCTGCATTTTATGAAGGAAGACTGGGTCTACTTACAGTTGTTCATATAGTCTGGGGTCTGGTGATGCTTGTAGAGAACTTCCTGGAATCTGAAATAATTGTTGCAGTGAGGAAGAGCGCAAAGCGTAGGGAGGGACAGGATGGAAAGAAAAGGTGTTAGCCTGCTTTATATAAATTTAGTGGCAGTTATTGATAGTTTAGCACAATTTAGCTAATAAAATGCTTACCCTTTATTCCCAGAATTTTGACCTACTTCAAGTTGACAAGAGGACATCTGTTACTATTGTGTTCCTCAAGTGAATTGAACTTTGACTGCAATTAGCTGGTGCCATCAGATTACAAAAAGTACAATGCTGCTAGGTTTGCTGAATTAGGATTTGAATCCTGAGTCTCAAGAACAGTGTACGTGTTCTCTTGTGTCTTCAGCAGTCACAAAGCTCGTGAGTTCTCAGTAAATAGTTGTTATTCCAAATTACTGTTTTGAGGTTGAGGGGGACAGGGAGAAGAGCTTGTCATTTCTTTCTTTCTTATCAGACATGAGGCTTTCTCTTTGCTCTAAAGCATGCTACAGAAACATCGTTCATTGATATAGTGTCAGAGATGTACAGCATGGAAACAGATCCTTCAGTCTAAATCATCCATGTGGCCCAGATATCCTAACTTATTATAGTCCCATTTTCCAGCACTTGGCCCATATCTCTCCAAACCCTTCTTATTCATATACATGTCTAGATGCCTCTTAAATGTTGTAATTGTACCAGCCTGCACCGCTTCCTCTGGCAGCTCATTCCATACACTCACCACCCTCTGCGTGGAAAAAGCTGTCCCTTTTTTTTAAATGTTTCCTCGCCCCCACCCTAAACTTATGCTCTCTAGTTCTGGACTCTCCCACTCCCACTTAGGGAAAAGACCTTGTCTATTTACCTTTTCAGTGCCCCTCATGATTTTATAAACCTCTAAGGTCACCCCTCAGCCTCTGACCCTCCACTGCAAACTGCCCCAGCCTATTCAACCTCTCCCTATAGCTCAAACCCTCCAACCCTCCAATCCTGGCAACATCCTTGTAAATGTTTTCTGAACCCTTTTCAAGCTTCACAACATCCTTCCGATAGGTAGGAGACCAGAATTGCACGGAATATTCCAATAGTGGCCTAACCAATGTCCTGTACAGCCACAATATGACCTCCCAACCCTTGTACTCAATGTACTGACCAATAAAGGAAAGCATACCAAATACTTTCTTCACTATCCTATCCACCTGCAGCTCTACTTTCAAGGAGCTATAAACCTGTACTCCAAGGTCTCTGTTCAGCAACACTTCCCTGGACCTTACCATTTAAGTGTACAAGTCCAGCTCTGATTTGCCTTTCTAAAATGCAGCACCTTGCATTTATCTAAATTAAACTCCATCTGCCACACCTTGATCCATTGGCCGATCTGATCAAGATCCCATTGTAATCTGAAGTAATCTTTGTTGTCCACTCACCTCCAATTTTGGTGTAGTCTGCAAACTTACTATTTATGCCTCTTGTGCTCGCATCCACATCATTTATATAAATGATGAAAAGCAGTGGACCCATCGCCAATCCTTGTGGCACACCACAGGCCTCCAATCTGGAAGGCAACCCTCCGCCACCACCTCCTGTCTTGTATCTTTTTTGAGCCAGTTCTGTATCCAAATGGCGTGCTCTGTGTTCCATGAGATCTAACCTTGCTAACCAATCCTCCGCGGAACCTTGTTGAATGCCTTACTGGCATCCATAGATCACATCCACCACCCTACCCTCATCAATCCTCTCTGTTACTACCAAAAAAAATTGTCAAGTTCGTGTGATGTAATGTTCCAAGTCTATCTCCATTGACTTTACCAAACTAAATACTTCACGGGTAATATTAACTCTCCATTGTCATGCAATTAAAATAAGAATTTAGTTTTTTGACATGAGTTTCAGTTCCCCTTGATTTACAATGGTAATTTCAATGCATCTGGTTTCCTTCTGTGGGTTGCTTTACCAATCTTGGATTTTCAAGTGAAATGAGAAACGTTGTTCATAATATCACCATTGTGAAAATGGAAAAGTGCTTTGGTTGGAGGTGGCTTAACATGGGCAGCCATACCCTAACTGGTCTAAACAAACAAATGGAAATTCTTAGAAAGCAAATTTTCAGTCATGTATAAAGTTGGTCCAAAATGAAAAGTACACTTGCATTGAGCAATTTTAATTTCTAAGTTGCAAGCAATTCAAGGAACCCGAGATGCTATCATATTTTGGGTTGATGTAAAGCTTTGGTACACTTTTTACATCGCCAAAGACCTTTTTTGAGATGCAGTCTTATAGTTTTTCTAAAAAGAAAAACTGTTTTTACTATCAGTAACTGAGCTGAAAATATTATAAGTACATCTGCATTGTGGTTGCAGCACTTTGGGGTTTTTTGCCCCCTTGGGAGTTCACTATCTTCCTCAGCTGCTGATATACTGATACACCTTCGTTAAAAGATCAGATTACAGTTTGCATTACGTTGGTAAATGACATTATCTTATGATCTTATGAACATAAGACATAGGAGTGGAAGTAAGGCCATTCAGCCTATCGAGTCCACTCCGCCATTCAATCATGGCTGGGCATTTCAACTCCACTTACCCGCATTCTCCCCGTAGCCCTTAATTCCTTGTGACATCAAGAATTTATCAATCTCTGCCTTGAAGACATTTAGCATCCTGGCCTCCACTGTACTCTGCGGCAATGAATTCCACAGGCCCATCACTCTCTGGCTGAAGAATTGTCTCCGCGTTTCTGTTCCGAATTTACCCCCTCTAATTCTAAGGCTGTGTCCACGGGTCCTAGTCTCCTCTCCTAATGGAAACAATTTCCTAGCGTCCACCCTTTCCAAGCCATGTATTATCTTGTAAGTTTCTATTAGATCTCCCCTTATTCTTCTAAACTCCAATGAATACAATCCCAGGATCCTCAGCCGTTCCTCGTATGTTAGACCTACCATTCCAGGAATCATCCATGTGAATCTCCACTGGACACGCTCCAGTGCCAGTATGTCCTTCCTGAGGTGTGGGGACCAAAACTGGTCACAGTACTCCAAATGGGGCCTAACCAGAGCTTTATAAAGTCTCAGCACAAAGTCACTCAAAGTAGTATTAAGTCTTAGTCTCCTCACTCCAAGATTCCTCTTTTTATTTAGTGGTGAGTCACACTCCTATATGGTGAGTGTACTGGATTCGTCATACTAAAACTGCTGGAGATCCAAAGGTTCATATGTATGCTGGCAAACCTTGTTCGTACCTGACACATGATTTTAAAGAGAAATAAACCTTCCATGTTCCAAATAGCCATAAGATGCAATCTGAGATTCTTTTTTGCAGAAATTAAAAAAAATTGGTCAATTTATTCATGATTAAAAAAGTTAATTTTACATCTGGAAGTTTAACACAAGATAAAACTGTTCTGTACCATTGATAGTGATATTAAAAATGTAGCATTTAATCTTACACTTGCTGATCCATGGATCATTTTGAACTACTTAAAAATTTGCCATGTTCTTCTCCTCTTGGTAGCAGCAGCTCTCCACCTATATTTGGACCTTTCTTCTCCTTCAGTTAGGTATCACAAGCTTTTTGCAGAGCTGGATTAAAATTAAACTTGTTTTGTTTCCGTTGAGCAACTCAAAATGCCAACCTTATGAATGATTCTTGTTTTTTTTTGTCTGGTTTGTTCTTAGTACTAGATGTTCAGTTCTGCGAATCAAGGGACTCAATGACAGCATGTAGTGGTCACGTCTTGTGTTTACTGCAGCTAATAATGACCTTTTTTGCTACAAATACTTGTACATGCAACACAAATTCAAATTTATATACAAATCTAGGCTGGGTGTTACTTTGCCTTTAAAATATCTTACGGTCAAACTTTTTTGCATAACTGGGCATATCGTGAGTGGTGGATGTTCAAGGGTTTGGGAGCATAATCATTACTACACTTTGTATACATTGTAAATTTGAGAATCTATGACTTTCTCCACTCCTCCTAAAGGTAACTGCTAATCTGGAAAATGTGTTAATTATAAATCAGCAACACAGATGCAGAAGTGGGTCTTGTGGACATGTCACTGCCTCGGGCCTAGAAGGCGTAGGTGAAAACCCCACTGAAGAACAGTTTTTGTGAACCAGGGAGGTGGGACTAACTCTTTGAACAGAGGTGGAAACCAGTGTCTGTACTAAAGAATGGGTTTGTAGCAAAGTCTGAGAGGATTTTGTTTTTTGGCAGGGATTTTTGTGCGCCATGGTAGTGTCAGTTTCTGCAGCCACCAAGGCCTGGGTTCAAGTCCCATCTGACCTGGAGATGTCATAACAGGTCCAAACAGATTTGCTTTTTTTTTGCCATTCTTGGAAAGTAGACCTGGAGCATCAATGATGTGTTATAAAAGTCCCTCAAAGATAATATCCCTACATCTTGGTCAGAAGGTGCAGTTCAAGTACCACCTACCACTCAAATATACCTGATATTGAGCGCTTCAGGCTGGACTGCGTAATCCGTCTCTGCATCCAAATTTTAATTTAAATATGTAACTTTTCTTCTGGGGATTTTCTTTTGTTACAGTTCTTTTTAAGGGATTGACTCCTAATTATTGTTTTTGATTTGATTTGGTTTAATCAAAATAGTACAAAAGCGGACTCTGACAAAAGATCATCAAGAGAGTAGGGCATCACGGAGGCTGGAGTGCATTATCAGCCCCAGGAATGATGCTTTTAATTTAAAATGTTATTTTGATTTAACCTTAGTTGCAGTGGCCCTTTTTAAGGTCTAGTTATTAAGTTAATTGGTTAACTTGATGTAATGGACTCTCAAAAACTGAGTGTGGGACGGGAGGACAGTGTTGTGCAGTAGCAGTGCCCTGACCTTTGAGCCAGAAGCCCCAGTTTCAATTCCCACCTACTCCAGAGGTGGCATAAACTAACTGAACAGGTTATTAAAGATCCTCTAAAGAGGGATGGGTTCCACAACTGGTGGGCATAGCAGGGGCAGGTGAAGTGTACATCAGTCTCCAAGAATAGGTTTGCTTTTAATATTGTTTAATTCCTAGTAGTTTTTTTTAGGGTTTTATTTTAGTTACAATGCCCTTTTAAGAATTTTTTTTTTTAGTGAATTGCACCCAGCACAGAAAAAGACCATTTTAGGCCTATTGTGTCTGTGGTGGCTAGCCAGTGAACATCTCATTTTGTGCCATACTCTTGCTATCTTACTGTAATCCTATTGTTCCTTTCCAAATAACCATCTAATTCCCTTTTGAATACCTCGATTGATAGTGCAATTACCACACTCTCTCAGGCAGTCTGTGGTGGCTAGCCAGTGAACATCTCATTTTGTGCCATACTCTTGCTATCTTACTGTAATCCTATTGTGCCTTTCCAAATAACCATCTAATTCCCTTTTGAATGCCTCGATTGATAGTGCAATTACCACACTCTCTCAGGCAGTGCATTCTAGAACCTCGCCACTGATTTATGTGGAAAATGTTTTCTTCTTCGTGTTGCATTTTACTGCTTTACCTGTTGTTATAAATCTCTGCTCTTTTTTGTTTGTGATCTTTGACTATAATTATTACAATTTACTCTTCCCAGACCTCTTGTGAGTTTGAATATTTCAATTTGTTCTCCTGTGAGAAGGTGGGGAGATCTATCTCAGAACATTAATTCCTCGTACATGGAGCCATTCTTCTCCAGCTCCTCTTGCACACAATCCAGTGTGCTCTTATACTTAGTCATAGAGTCCTAGAGATGTACAGCATGGAAAAACAGACTCTGCCATCCGATTTCGTCCACGCCGACCAGATATCCTAACCTAATCTAGTCCCTATATACTAGGACTTGGCCCACATCCCCCTCAACCCTTCCTATTCGTGTACCTATCCAGCTGCCTTTTAAATGTTGTAATTTGTACCAGCATCCACCACTTCTTCTGGCAGCTCCTTTCATACACTTGCCACCTTTAGCATGAAAAGGTTGCCTCTTAGGCTGTTTTTTAAATCATTCCCCTCTCACCCTAAACCTATGCCCTCTAGTTTTGGACACCCTCACCCCAGGGAAAAGACCTTGTCTATTTACCCTATCCATGCTTTTCATGATTATATAAACCTTCTGAGGTCACCCCTGAAGCATCGGAGGCTGAGGGAAAACAGCCCCAGCCTATTCAGCATCTCCCTATAGCTCAAATCCTCCAACCCTGGCAACATCTTTGTGAATCTTCTCTGAACCCTTTTCAAGTTTCGCAACATCCTTCCTATTAACAGGGAGACCAGAACTGCATGCAGTATAGTTAAGCCGCTATTGACCATGTCCTGTACAGCCACAACGTGACCTACCAACTCCTATACTCCATGCACTTCCTGAATTGTAGCACCTAGGATGGGATATAATAGTCTCCAGCTGAGGCTGATCTACTGATCATTCAAGTTCAACCCAAGCTCCTTGCTGTTGTATTCTTCACCCTTATTAACAAAGCTAAGAATACTGCTTGCTTTATTATCTGCACTCTCAATTTGTTCTGCAATTTTTTTAATGACTTGTGTACATGTGCACCAAGTATCCCCAACTCATGCATCTTCCTGAATTTACCTATGTCTTGAGTGGTCTATCCATGTTCTTCAGACCAAAATGTTTAGTTCAGAGGGTACCAGGGGATACAATCTGCCAACCATTTGTCAACTCCAACTTGTCTATGTCGTTGTGAAGTTTTATATTATCCTCCGTTTATAATGCTGTCAAGTTTTTTGCATAATGTATAAATTTTAAAGTTTTACCCTGCTGTTATGGACCAAACTAAACCCTTTCAAAATGCACCATGAAGACAGCCTCCATCCTAAGATTTCCTTGTTTTAAAGGCACTGCATTCCAGATGTGATTCAATTGGTCAAATGACTAGGCTTTAAGCAAAACACATGTTATTCTTATGCTATACTTCAAGTATTTTGACAGTGCTACAGTTATACCAATTTTCTTCACTTAAAATACAAGTGTAGCATAATATATTATTTAACTACTACTCATCAACTGTTCCAATATCACAATATTCATGAACACCCTTGGCAAAGGCAAGTTCAGCAAAACAGATCTCCCTCTACAGATATCTACAGACCAGACAAAAGGAAAAACCCCAAAGGCATGAATCCAATAGCAAAGAGAACTAAAGCTTTTGTAGTAGCAAAGAGCTACATCCAACAGCTTGATCCAAAACACACCGCTTTAACTATTAAAAAGCAAAAACTAAAACTCCAGGTCTGAAAAACCAGGCTCCACTCTGTCATGCTTCTTCTGTCTACTTTTTTTTCCAAAGAAAGTAGAAAAATTTGCTTTTTTTATGGAGTAGATGCCTTGCCATCAGGTTTTTAAAGCCCTTGTTTTCAAGCATCCCTACACTGTGAAAGTTGTCCATTCAAGTTCACATTAATCCTTTTGAAGTTCATCCCATCCAGACCCACACCGTACCCCGCATGTCCCATGGCTAATTCACCTAGCCTGCAATCCGTGGATACTAAGGGGCAATTTGGCATGGCCAATCCACCTAACCTTCACATCTTGGGACTGGAAGGAAATTGGTAATCCACATAGATGGTTGCCTGAGGATAGAATTGAACATGGGTCCTTGGTGCTTTGAGGTAGCAGTGCTAATCACTGAACTACCATGCCTCATAAGAGAAACAGGACAGAAGAAATCCCTCTTAACGGCACATCTTGTCTCACCGCACACCAAAGATTAGATTGTTATGTATGGAAAAAAAGCAAGAGTTCCAATACTGACCCTCGGGGAAACTTCACTGCAAAACTTCCCTCTGCCTGACAAAAATCCATTAACAATTACAGCATGTTTTTTTAAGACTCTGCTGATTTTCATCCGTGTTGGTACTCTTTGTTTGATTCCAATTTACTAGATCGGTTGACTTGCCTAAACAAGTATAAAGAAGGATGGCTGGGGTAATGGCAGAAGGCAGACATATGTAATGCAATATTCAATAAATAAACCAATTATCAAGAAAAGGATTTGTCTAGTTTCACGCATCACCATCTGGACTGGGATCTAATTAACAATACCATTGTATTCTCATTTAATCCTTTTAGAAGCTGTTGTACAGAGAATTTGTGATAAATGATTTGGATTGAATCAGTTTTGTATAGTAAATGAAGCCTTGTTTTTGTCAGTAGTTGCCAAAAGCATATGTAACCGATATCCAAATCCCTTTTGGAGGCAGCCTGGCTGACCACAACATACTCTATATTTTGAGGAAAGTTTACGATGTGGGAATTCAAAATTTGAAGCTTTGAGGATTTTATTAATCAGATGTAACTAAAAGGTTTTATTTAAATTTGAATGACCAAAAGATTAATCAATGTTCCTTCAAAAACATTTTGCACTCCTTCTGAACTGCTATGATGTGTTTATGACTGTTCATTTCTGTGCACAATTACCAGGATTTTGATTTGAATCAAATTTTTGAGATAGTCAGTGGTTGGACTATCTTAACCTTAGTTTTACTTTAAAGATAATATCTTATCTGTCTATCCGGTTTGCCTCCAAATCATTCTTGGGTCAAATCCCTATACAGGACATTACCCGATCAAAGTTCCTTGCGTATTTCATCTTTTTTTTTCTGGTAAATTCAATTAGATTATTTGATTTGTTTTGAGAATTAGAGAAAAACTTAAGTGAAAATGACTTGTGTGCCAAACAACATAAAAACAGCAAGCAATTGACAGCTAAGTTTTAAGTTCTGCAATCCTGCCACATTTTTGTTTTGAATGGTAATGGGTGATTAAGCAACTCTCTGGTGGAAGCTTTACATATACAGTGGAACCTTGATTATCTGAATGCCGATTTTATCCGAAGGAGATCTCTAGGTTACACCAAAGACTTTGTTTCCAACAGCGATTGTGTCGTTTGTTTACAGTGATTTTTAGACAGGCACCGTCTTCTCTCCCGGTCTCTCCCCACACTTTCCCTGGAGTTCTACAGCGTGTACCCTAACTGCCGCCTTCTTCTCCTCCTCCCCAGATAATCTCTCCAACGTTGTCGTGTACAGGGCAGAGTTGGAACCTGTCAAAGTTACATAAAAAGTGTGTGCGTGCACATGCTATTTGGAGACTTGCCCCACAAAGGCAGCAGCAGCATCAGCAGTCTTATTGTTGGTGTCCAGTCCGGCTGCCCCAGAGAGAGGGCAGAGTCCGTGCTGGATGGGGGTGAGTGGGTGGGGTCAGTGCTGGACAGGTGGGGGTGATGTTGGGGACCGGGAGATTTTGGGGATGGGGCCGGAGGGGCGTGTGGAGGGTGGGGCCAGTGTTGGACGGTTTGCGGGCAGGGGCGGTGGAGGTGTTGGCTATGGGCAGTGTTGGCAATGGGGGCTCGCGTGCTGCTGCAGTCCCCTGAGCAGGGAGCAGACTTTAAAACCTCCGAGCCCCAGAGGAAAGGCATTTAATCGATTTAACCGAATAATCCATTATCTGAATGAAATGGTGCCCGCCCACCTTGTTCAGATAATCGAGATTCCCCTGTTTCTCCATCATCCGTGATGGGGGTGCCCAGCATGTTAAGTGGAAAAGATAAGGCTGAAATATTTACAATCTTCAGCCTGAAGTATCAAGTGGATGATCCACCAAGGCCTCCCCTGGAGCTCCCCAGCATCCGGCATAAGTTTTCAGTCAAGTTGATTCACTTTGTGTGATATCGGGAAATTGTTGGAGACACGAGATACTGAGAAAGCTATAAGCCATGATAACATTCTGGCAGCTGTACTCCAGGACTTGCTACGTTCCTAGCCAAGCTGTCCCAATACAACTACAACATCTGCATCTACCCGGCAATGTGGAAAACTGCCAAGGTTTATCCTGTATCGAAAAAGCATAACAAATCCCATCCTAATATTACTGTTCCATCAGGCTATTCTTGATCATCGCCCTTGCCGATTTACTGTTTGGATCAATATACCTAAATCTGGCAAGATTCATTCATTTTTAATGAGCATGCATGACATGCTAAAGTATTGGAAGGAGTTTCCAATGCTTAGCATTGGAAAGATTGTCCTGCTACCAATACACAGCCAACCCAATTCCATGATTTTGGCCTGCTGGGAAACCAACTTTTGGCTACCTGTAGGATTAAGTGCCTCTGCTTTGGTTTGTTTCATCCTCTTGGTGCTGAGATTCTGCCCACAAGATTAGATTCCCTACAGTGTGGAAATCGGCCCTTCAGCCTAACATATCCATACTGACCCTCTGAAGAGTAACCCACCCCGCGTCTGACTAATGCACCTAACTTTATGGACAATTTAGCATGGCCGATTTACCTAACCTGCACCTCTTTGGATTGTGGGAGGAAGCCAGAGCACCCAGAGGAAACCCAGGCAGACACAGGGAGAATATGCAAACTACACAGTCGCCCAAGGCTGGAATTGAACCAGGGACCCTGGTGCTGAGGCAACAGTGTTAACCACTGAGCTACCATGTCACCCAAGTTTTAATTTTGGATAATTTATTTTTTGTGTAAAGAGTACTTGACACATTTTCACAAGGCATGTTTTGATCTGATGTGCAGTTGGATATGACCATGGCTACCACTGTGCCACAAGTCTGCAAATGGAGAGGCACTGCTGGTAAGTTGGAGATCCTAAATTCAAATTACAAGACAGATTCTTTAAACCTTTTGAGGCCACCCAGCAACTAGGCTAAGTATGTTGTGTATGCACTTTATTTTCTTTCTCAATCGGTTTCAACATTGTCAAAGATAGTAATGGGAAGTTGTGTGTGGAGTCGGGAGGTAGGGAAGGCACTAAATGAATACTTTACTTTTCGTCAGTATTCCCAATAGAAGAAGACCATGTTGTCAAGGAGAATACTGAGATATAGGCTACTAGACTGGATGGGATAGAAGTTCATGAGGTGTTATCTATTTTCACACTTTCCAAAACTGCTAGGTCCCCTTGGCTGGATAGGATTTATCTTGGGATTCTTTGGGAAGCCAGGGAGGAGATTGCTGAGCCTTTTGCCTTTGATCTTTGTCATAATTTTGTTTTCAGGAATAGTGCCAGATAGCAAATATTCCCTTTTTCAACAAGGGGAGTAGAGACAACCCTGGAAATTTATAGACCAGTGAGCCTTATTTCAGTTGTGGGTAAATGTTGGAAAGCTTTGAGAGAAGATATTTATAATCATCTGGAAAAGAATAATCGGGGATAGTCAACACTGTTTTGTGAAGGGTAGTGCCTCACAAACCTTGTTGAGTTCTTTGTGAAGGTGACCAAGCAGGTGGATGAGGGGGATGTGGTGTATATGGATTTCAGTAAGGCATTTGATAAGGTTCCCTACGGTAGGCTATTGTACAAAATTTAGAGGCACGAGGCATGTGATTTAGTGGTTTAGATCAGAAATTGGCTCTCTGAAAGAAGACCAGGGTGGTGTTGGTTGGGAAATATTCATCCTGGTGTTCCTGGTGGAATACTGCAAGGATCTATTTTGGGCCCACTGTTTGTCATTTTTATAGATGACCTGGATGAGGGCATAGAAGGATGGGTTGGTAAATTTGCAGATGACACTAAGATCTGTAGAGTTGGGGATAGTGACAAAGGAAATAGGTTATAGGGGGACATGGATAAGCTGCAGAGCTGGGCTGAACTGTGGCAAATGGAGTTTAATGCAGGAAAGTGTGAGGTGATTCACTTTTGGAAGGAGTAACAGGAATGTAGAGTACTGGGCTAATGGTAAGATTCTTGGTAGTGTAGATGAGCGAGGGATCTCTGTGTCCAGGTACATCCCTGAAAGTTGCCACCTAGATTGATAGGGTTGTTAAGAAGGCATATGGTATGTCGCTTTTATTGGTAGAGGGTTTGAGTGTTGGAGCCACAAGGTCGTCCTGCAGTTGTACAAAACTCTCTGGTGCGGCTGCACTTAGAGTATTGTGTACAGTTCTGGTCACTGCATTACAGGAAGGATGTGAAAGCTTTGGAAATAGTTCAGAGGGGATTTATTAGGATGTTGCATGGTGTGGAGGGAAGGTCTTACGAGGAAAGGCTGAGGGACTTGAGGCTGTTTTCAATAGAGAGGAGGTTGAGGGGTGACTTAATTGAGACATCGAAGATAATCAGAAGGTTAGATAGGGTGGACAATGAGAGCCTTTTTCCTCTGATGTGAAGGCTTGTATGAGGGGACATAGCTTTAAATTGAGGGATGATCGATATAAGACCGATGTCAGAGGTAGCTTCTTTACTTGGGGGTGTGGAATGCACTGCCTGCAACAGTAGTAGACTCACCAGCTTTAAGGGCATTTAAATGGTCATTGGATAGGCATATGGCGAGAATGGAATAGTGTAGGTTAGATCGGCTTCGCATCGGTTTCACAGGTAGCGCAACATTAAGGGCCGAAGGGCCTGTACTGAGCTGCAATGTTCTATATTTGTACCACAGAATGTAAACAGAGTAGGATACACTCAACCCTGTCTGGACGATCCAAGTCTGGAAGCATAATATCTAAAACCTTTCTTGAGGTTTTATTTTTAATTTGGAATTTGTGCGGACAAATAACAAGCTTATCCATGTACTAATAGCTTCTTGAGATTCAGTAATGCTAGTGTGTTTCTATATTGTGCAATGTTTTAACTTATGAAGCACAGGCACATTTTAGTTTTGCTGGGGAGAAAAAGGCACGTTGAAGCGTTTTGTCTTGCTCTCATCAGGTTGATTTGCAACAATTATCAGTTGACTGTCAATCATCATTAATTAGTGCATTCTCCATGACTGCTTTTACCAGTTAGCCCATTTGGTGTACTATTCTCATGCAGTATAAATGATGATGCTGTTCCCCTTAAATTTTCATTCTTGTGAAGTTGCTGATGTGGAATTCAAACGTTCAAACAAATCTTTTTTTTTTCCAGAAATTCTTTAATTTTGTACAAAGTACCATATTTGGTTTAATTGACTTGTATTAGTGCTGTTCCTGTTCAGTTGTTGAAATGTATGTAATAGATCACATTTTGTAGCCTCAATCTGGATTTCTACTAGAACTATTTTTGCAAGTGACACACAACATGATTCATTTTATAACCATTGACAATTGTAAGCTTGCAAAAATAAGCCAGATGTTCACAATTGCTGTAACAGCAATACATTCTACAACTGGGAGCACTGGTATGTTTTGCAAAATATACCACTGTCTCCTCTTCAGTGCCAGTAAAATTTTAAAGTGATCAGATGGAAAGTGTCACAGTTGAGATTTTTTTTTTAATGCCTTCACCCCCCCCCCCCCCCCCCCCCCCATCCAGGTACACAAGTCACAGACATAGTTTGGACCACAGCAGAAGAAATAAAAATGGTACACCCTACGGCCTCTTGCACTTACTCCACCATTCCATATAATCGTGACTGATACTCTGCCTCAACTCCACTTTTAACTTATAACACTTTACACTTTGGCCTGCATGTGACTCCAGATCCATAGCAATGCGATTGACTGACTCTTAACTGCCCTCTGGGCAATTAAGGATGGACAATAAATGCTGGCCTAGCTTGTGACACCCTCATCCTGTGAATGAATAAAAAGAAAGTATTTGGGGACCAAATAGATATTTATGTTTCCAATAGAGTGTCTCGCAGCCAGTGCTGTGTCTTGAACTGTAGTAATGTTGAAATATGGGGAGATTAATGTTCACCTGCATGTGACATGGTCCCACAAATAGCCATGTGACCAGATAATTTGATGTGGTGGCTAAGAGATTGTTGTTGGTTATGTTACCAGGACTGCTGTTTTTGGATAGTGCCATGGAACTTCAATATCTATCTTTCAGTGTAGTGTCTCATGTGAGAGACCGCATGCTCCAATAATCTATCTGATTCACTATACTGAAGTGGGGGCTTGAACCTATGACATTCTGAAGCACCAATTCTACTATTGAGCCAAGCCTAATAAGCAAGACTGTTGAATTATGAAGCACTTTAATTCCCTCATTCTGTTTACCCAAGCTTTATTTTCTGGTTAAAGGCAAGAAAGTTTGATTTTTTATTCAAAGCAAAGGAGAAAATAAGGGCTTTGCAAGAGAAAATAAGGGCTTTGTAGAATAGAGCTATGCATCCCAGGCTTTATCATAGGGTTTTCTGAACTTGGATAATATTGTGTTTCCAAACTCTCAAAGCATGATTGTGCTGAGCTGCGTATATCACTGAGAGCAGTGAGAGGGAGGGAAGCTATAGCCTGAACGGTCATCTGATGATTCAGAAAGTGAATGAAAGAAGCTATTTTTAAGGCTGAGAAGATTTTGATAAAACTATTCTTTGCCACACTCCATCTGGAGGAGGACTTGTCGATGCATACGATGTACCTTATATGTCCCCTTGGTTGTGAAAGATATCATGGTACTTGTAAAGAAGAGCAGAGGAGCTTTCCCAATGACATGGCCACCATTTAATCCTCAACTAACACCATGAAAATTATCTGATTACTTGTTTCCTTGCTGTTTTAAAGCTGGTTTTGATACATATAAAATCTATATTTGCTTTGTTTTAGACTTCTACTTTTCCCTTTTTTGGTTTCTCTCTCATTTTCTACTTCTCCTTTCTAAATTCTTGCTCAGCAGTTTTCCTTCCCCAACCCCCAGTCCAATTTTCTCTATCCATTTGATGTGATATTTAAAAAAAATTTAAATCATGAGAATGGCTGGGCCAGCATGTCAACATTTTATTGCCTGTTTCCAGTTGCCCTTGAGAAAATGGTGGTGAGTTTGAATTGCTGCAGTCCATTTGATACAGATATACCCACAATGTAATTAGGGAGTAAATTCCAGGATTTTAACCCAGTGACACTGAAGGAACTGTGGTGTATGTCCAGATCAGATGGTGATGGTCTTGGAGGGAAACTTGGTGATTTTCCTGTGTATCTACTGTCCTTTGTCCTTCTATTTGGTAGTGATCATAGGTTTGGAAGGTACTATCCAAGGAACCATGGTGAGTTTCTGCATTGCGTCTTGGTTGATGGCATACATCTCCTCTGAGTGCTGGTGTTAGAGGGAATGAATATTTTTGTGGATGTGGTTCCAATCCAACAGGCTGCTTCGTCCTGGATGGTGTCAAGTTACTTGTGTTATTGGAGCTAGACCCATCCAGACAACTGGGGAATATTTCATCACACTCCTGGCTTGTGTCTTGTAGATGGTGAACAGGCCTTGGAGAGTCAGGAAGTGAGTCAATCGCTGCTGTATTTTGGCTAATTCAGTTCAGTTTGTGATCCGTGGTAATCCCCAGGATATTGATAGGTTAACATTGACCAGAAACTGAAAATGGCAGGTATGTCAAGTTCCATGTTGGGATTTTCAGATTCGAGCTTCCAGTATCCTGTTGGCCAAGCCACAGACTACTTTTGTCATAATGAAAATCTAGTCCACAGTATCTTGGATGCCTCCTGTGGCTAGGGTGGAGATTATCAACTGTGGCCATGGATGCTGTTCTCTAAATTGTTTCTGCAAAGTACAGTCTGGGACAACTGAATCTCCAATTTGTTTTGTTTCCTTTGGTAAGTTTTCCAGTCTGCACTCTATCTCAGGTTCCAAGTAGCTCATTTAAACATGAAGCCAAGTTTGAGAAGGTGAAAGTGAAAGGCAACACCATTAGTGGGAGAAATATGGTGAGGTTTCCATCCCAGTGCATCAGATCTATATCGAATATTTCAATCACTAGAGTAATAGGGTCACAAGTTACTTTTGAGGAATGGTCAGATGAACAACAGAGAACCCAAACAATACTTTTTTTGAAATGTAGAAGATCAGCTTGTTGTTTGTGAACATTGCACTAAATTTTCATTATTATGAATGTTCTTACTTTGATGTAACCTACCAAAATATAACAAGACTCTCTGCCTAAAAGGCACACTTAGAAACAGCATCCATGTAAGTGTTGTATAGGGAAGTGAAATACACGTGTGTGTATATATGAGAGTGAGGACTGCAGATGCTGGATATTGGAGTTGGAGTGTTGCTGGAAAAGCACAGCCGGTCAGGCAGCATCTGAGGAGCAGGAGAGTCGACATTTTTGAGCAGAAGCTCTTCATCAGGAATGAGGGGGTGGCCTGGACGGGGTTGGGGCTGGGTGGAAGATAGGGTAGAGCGGATAGGTTGGAAGGAAAATATACAGGCAGGGCAGTTCAAGAGGTGGTGCCAAGTTGGAAGGTTGGAGCTGAGATAAGGTTGGGGGGGGGGGGGGAAATAAAGAACTGGTGAAATCTACATTGATTCCCCTGTGGCTGGAGAGTCCCAAGGCAGAAGCTGAGATCTTCTTCCTCCAGTCATCAAGTGGCTAGAGTTTGGTGGTGGAGGTGGCCCAGGACTTGCATGTCCATGGCAGAGTGAGGAGAGTTGAAGTGGTCAACCACATGACAGTGGGGTTGTTTGGTGTGTGTCTCAGATGTTCTCTGAAATGTTCCGCAAGTTGGCAGCTTGCCTCCCCAAGACCACACCGAGAGCAACGGACACAGTAGATGACGTGTAGCAGTACTAGAAAATCTGTCGGATGTGGAAGAATCCTTTGGGACCTTGGATGGAAGTGAGGGAGGAGGTGTCGGCACAGGTTTTGCACTACTTGCAGTGGCAAGGGACAGTGCCGGCAGTGGAGGGTGGGTTGGGAGGGGAGCATGGACCTAACAAGGCAGTTGTGGAGGGAATTGCCTCTGTGGAATGCAGATGGGTGTGGGGAGGGAAATATAACTCCTGGTGGTGGCGTCTGTTTTGTAGGTGGCGGAATTGGCAGAGATTGATGTGATATATGGAGGTAGGTGGGGTGGAAAGGGGAGCACCGGTGGGGCTCTGACCATCCTCGTGGCAATGAACAGTTTGACCTACTTGGCATGGGATCAATGTAGATGTTACTAATATCTTCTTTTCTCCACCCCCCCCCCCCCCCCCGACCTAATCTTATGACCGAATGTGCAGGTCAGGTGAATTGGCCATGCTAAATTGCCCGTAGTGTTAGGTAAGGGGTAAATGTAGGGGTATGGGTGGGTTACGCTTCGGCGGGTCGGTGTGGACTTGTTGGGCCGAAGGGCCTGTTTCCACACTGTAAAGTAATCTAATCTAATCTAAACATCGACTCTCCTGCTCCTCGGATGCTGCCTCACCGACTGCTTTCCCAGCACCACACTTCGACATGATCATACTGTGCTCAGTTATACGCTGTATACATTTGTAATTGGGCTCACATTTGATCATGATTTTTTAACAACTTGCATTCGGCAAATTGCTTTGCCACTGCAGTAAAGGATGACCCCAGGAGAATGCAACATTAAGCCTAACTGTAAAGATGCTTGCATTTGTAGACTTATCATCTTGTATCTCTAAGGTTTTGCTGTAGTTTGGGGATTTTGCGATCAATGTTTCCTGCATTATGTCATCATTTCTCTGTGGGGCCTCCATCTGGGAGCAGATTTTCTTTTTGGACAAACAGCTTTTTTTTTGAAATGGAAACCAGCTTACAAAAACATTCTTTTCATGTTTTCATTTTAATCGATGAGTAACCCAAATCATTTAAAGCTCTATATGAATTAGATATCCAGAGAGGTTTTAGTTGTAACGTTTGATAGTCTGCTGAATATCTTTGATTATATGAGCAATATTCGCTGAATAAACCCATAATCTCCTGTTAAGTTTAATTATAGTGATCTGAATTTGGTGAATAGCACTTGGATATCATGTACAATTTGATTTTTAAACCAAATCATTTGCGTTTGCATAAAAATCTGTTAATGTAATTGTTCTCAGCAGCTCAGTGCCTTGGTTGATTCCTCAGTAAATATATTTTTGCAGTTAAAGTCCCCACAGGGTTATAGGGTCTAATCAAACTGGTTTCCTTGAAAGTAACTACTTTCTCAGAACAGCTGGTCTTTTCACATTTTAGTCAGTTGAAGATTCTAGAAAATCTGTTTTTCTATTTTTGTATCTGCTAAGTTTGTCTTTCTAGTTTTGTTTTTAAAAGAAACAAAATGAAATGTCTTGTACTGGGCTTACTTCCATAATGTATTGATGGATGTTTTGTTCAGGATTTCTGGAATTTCCAGCATCTTATTTGTGAAGTCTGTCCTTTGTACTTGTCTAGGTGACTGACTGCAGTTTGTTTCTAACAGGTGCTCTAACCAAAGTAAAGGAGAGTAAACGGCATGTGGAAGAAGGGAAGATGGAGGTGCAGCAGGCAGATGGAGTCCGTGAGCGTTGTGACACTATTTCTTTTGCTACACTGGCAGAGATTCACCACTTTCACACGATTCGTGTGTCAGACTTCAAGGCACAAATGCAGCATTTTCTTCAGCAGCAGATCCATTTTTACCAGAAGGTGACTCAGAAGTTAGAAGAAGCATTGCAGAAATATGATGCTGTTTAATTTGTCAGTTTGACATTTTTTTTTTTTTTGTTGCCTTTTCACATCTGATACAGATGGTCAGCAGACTGTCAAAACACTCTGGAATCTCCCATGGCATTTACAGATAATGTTGGGACCCAGACTTGGTGATCTGGTTTCAGAATCAAAATCTGTTGAACAATCTTCAAAATGGAGTCAGTTACTTGGCAAATTATTCCAAGTTATGTGGGTGAGGGATTGGGAGGAAGGTCATTTAAGTATGTTATGTACTATATGCTTACACTACCATACTAATTTGTATGTGTGTACTATCTAACTTTGCTTTATTTAACAAAGTTATCTAGGATATACCATTGGGGCCCCAAATCCTAAAGCAGGATGGTTGGGTTGACTGTTCTCTATACGGCCTATTCTAACTGATGAAACTATTAGACTTTAATCTCTTCTGTGATAAATGAAATGCAAAGACTAAAACCTGTTTACAGATTCCAGCTGGAGCAGCTACGTTACTCGTGCCTTTTGAGTCACTGTTTCTTCTGTAGTTTATAATAGAATCTTATTAATGAGGGGGGGGGGAATCTCATACATTTCTCATGTTGAAATTGCAGCAGCAAGTGGGGGAAAATGATTTGGACCGGTGGATTATATTTTTTAAAAAATGTCCTTTGTGCCCCTGTGCTGGTAGCAATCGCACAAAATTCTAATGAAACTTACGATCTTCTCAGGAAAGTTGGAGATGCTATTTATTTCTGAACACAACCGTTATGCAGGCAGGAACCATGTATAAGTTTGAGTAACTTATCGACACTAGGTGCAAATCTCTGGCTGACTTCCCAATGTAAGGACTGGGAAGATTTATTTTAAAAATTCTGAAAGCTTAATGAAGGAATAAGACGACTTTCTTTCAAGTTCCCAGCAACTTGATTTTGTGCAGATTTTAGGTTACTAGAATACCTGACGTCTGACCTAGAACTATTATTTGAGGAAACTTTTTAAACCATGAATTACAATCAGTGACTGGTAAATGTGGCAATCACTTGACTGAATTGTTTCCCATCTTTCATGATGGAAATTAATTTCTAAGAAAATAGATAAGATAATTGGAAATAGAAGTTTAAATTTGGACTTAAAGTTGTCTGCTGAAATTGAGTGCATTTGACAAATCATTGGTCAGGTCACCCTGTCTTGCCTGCTGCTCTTTACTACCTTGTGGTGTGCTACAAGGCCTTGTCCTTCAAGAGTACTTAGCTACTGCATTCTGACGTTAACTGAAATGTGCTAGAGAGCAAAGTGTTGCTTGGTGAGGGTTGTATAGTTTGTGTGAGAACTGTTTGAATGCAGCAGCTGATTAAAAAGAGCTATTCTGAGCAAACCAACCAAAGAAATGGTGGCTTTTTGAGATTTTCTTCCATCTGGAAGTGGAGATTTTTCATCTTGACATTGTACATTTTAAGTTGTACAACCCATAAAGGCGTTTGATTATGCAACTAAAATTGTAAACTTAATTTGGCAGTTCGCTGCACTGAAGTTGGTCTGGCATTACTGATCAATATACCATAATGGAAGTGCTATTGACTCAAGGCAAAGCAATTGAAGATATTTTGCCAGTGGTTTAAAATGTCACTAATAATCTTGTCAGTAAAAGTCACCTAACTAGCCATTTAAAGTGTCTTTATGGGAGATACTGTGTAGATCACAATGATATAAAGATGTTTACAGCTTTTCTATTTACCTGAAATTATGTTTCCTCACTGTAGCAGTTTGTTAGCTATATAAAATAACATAAATGAATGCACATCCACAAGACTTGTACCAAAATGTCAGACTTTCTGTGAAAGTGCTCCTTATTGAAAGCATCAGCTCAGAGTAAATAGTTATTTCATTTGAATGTTATTGTACGCGATATTTAGATTAAAAAGAAAAGACCATAATGTTTGGTTGTTTCGTCTTTTTTTAATTCCTTTTGTAATTGTGTGGGTGTGACTACTTTTTTTGTCTAAAAAGTGGCAAATGCAATTTGTGTTCTATGCCTTAAGTTTTAGATATTAAGTGAAATGTGGATATACTGTATGAAGGACTTTTGCCCGAAACGTTGATTTTACAGCTCCTTGCATGCTGCCAAAACTGTGCCTTTCCAGCACCACGAATCCAGAATGTGGATATACTGTAGTTTGCAGAAAACGTGCCATCTTTGATAAGATGCCATGTTATGGAAAATAAAAACTCATGATGTGGCATACTGGCGTGGATGGAAGACTGGCTGGCTGATAGGAAGCTCAGTAGGTGTGAATGGATCTTTTCCAATTTAACAAATGGTATGCCACAGTGATCAGTGCTGGGACCTCAACTGTTCATAATTTATGTAAATGATTTGGACAGATGGAGGTATGGTATACCTGCAGTTCCAACCCACCTCAACATAGTACTCTGATTATGCAAATATTTGACACCCAAAACTTGCTCAGTACACATGTAAATTGCACATGTGCAGTCCCTTCAGTCCTGTCAGCAATTTTGCCTGTTTTGCTTATTTGGACACTGACAGGTTTCTCATTGGGAGAGCATTTCAGTGTGCAAGTGTTGAAATTTTCGCATCTGCAATGTCAGGGGTGTTAGGAGACACAGCCTTTTAATCATACCTCCTCTGTATTCCTCACACCAAACAACATTGAACTGTAGCTGACATTAGACTATCCTGAAGTTGCCTAATATCTGTGTGGGGGTGCAACATTTTAAATGTTTCTCTTCTTTTAGGGGTTGATGAATACCTGCTTTTCCACCCACTTTCTTTCTCTGTTCTCCCCTGTCTTCTTCCCCCCCCCCCCCCCAAACATTCTTATACCCAAAATAATTCATTAGTTTGCAGTTGAAAAATTTCCACGAGCACCTTTTTACCCCCACTAACAAACCTTTTGTATTGAGATTAAAGTGGCCATGAGATTTGTAAGACGACATTCTCCCAGCACTATCATGGTATGACTCCTTGCTTCCCCTCTGCCATTTGACTCATTGCTGCAGTGATTATAATGAGGTCAGACATGGACATCATAGAATCTGAGTTTCCTGACTGAGCCTGTTATTCTGGTCCAATCAGGGAGCCTGGTTGATGTGCTCACTCTCTGAGCTGGCTGTAGGGGAGGTGGCTCAGTGTCAAGGACACTCCAGGTGTAAATGAAGGGGAATTAGTGACAGGATACTGGCCTCTGGAGTCATTTCTATTGCCTTGTCTCATCTCCTATTCTTCTTGCCATGCCAGTGTCTTTCTGAATGCGTTTTTTATAGATATTTTTATTAGAAATTTAACATTTTTACAAGTTTACAAAAATAAACAAAACTCTCAGATATAAACATTGATATACAATTAGCTCAAATATACAATAGCCAAAATTTAACAAAAAACAAAACAAATAAAAACCAAAAAAAAAACTAAACTCAACTATCTACTAATCTAATCTACAACTAACCAGTGTGTATATTTAAGTCTCTTACATGCTCGGAATGTGTTAGCAGATGTAATAAAACCCGTATTCGTGCGGGATTCCTCCCCCGAGGGGCCCCGGACCAGCCAGGTTTGTAATCTCAACTAAATAAAAGTCCTCGTTAGGATAGCCGAAATATCTGTATTTATGTAATTCAAGAAGGGCTGCCATATTTTATAAAATAATTCGGTCTTTCGGTGCACCATGTTTGTAAGGAAGTCAAGGGGAATACATTCCATAATTAGTCTGTGCCAATTTGAAAGTCCAGGGGGCCCCTCAGCTGCCCAGTTCACCAAAATATTTTTCCTTGCACAGAAAGAAAGAATAGAAAATCGTCTCTTCCCGTACGTGTCCAGGGAGGGAAAGTTCGAAAAGCCCAAGAGGAGAGATACAGGGTCCACTTTAATTTTTCCTCCTAAAATTTCTGTCAGGGTACTTGCTACTTTAGTCCAATATCTACGGATCTTATGACAGGTCCATAAGCAATGTACAAGAGTGCCCACCTCTATTTTGCATTTAGGACACATTGGAGATGCTCCTGCCTTAAATTTTGCCAATCGAACCGGTGCTATATGGGCCCTATGAAGTATCTTCAGCTGGATAGCCTGGGTTCTGTTACAAATAGTAATTCTTCTAGCATTTTCCCAAATATCATTCCAAGTTTCTATAGAGATTTCTAGTCCCAAATCCTGATCCCATGATTTAGCAGATTATCCATATCTCCCGATACTTCAGCATGTAGTAAATGATAAATATTACTGACGGAAGATACCCCCACTGGTCGTAGGACACTACATTCTCAATCGGATTTATAAAGACTATCTAATAACGTAGTCTTCTTCTGTATAAAATCTAGAATTTGGAAGTATCGAAAGAGGTCTCCATTGCGTAATCCGAATTTCTGACGCAGCTGTCCAAAACACATCAGGACCCCATCTTTAAATAGATCCCCTAAACATGAGATACCCCTGGATCTCCAGAGTTTAAAAGTGGCATCTCTTAACCCCGGTTGGAATCCCCATGCTCCCACTATCGGTGCATAGGGGGATGTTTTATGTGAATTACCCTCATTTTGCCGCATTATATTCCAAGCCTTGATTGTATTCAGTATTATAGGGTTTTTACAGTGATCTGTAATGATTTTCCTCTTGTCTGAGAATAAAAGGTTAATAAGTGGGTATTTTACTTGAGAAGCCTCGATGTCCAACCAGATTGATTGTGGATCAGACAAGACCCAATCAGCTATATAACTTAATAGGGAACTTAATTGATATTTCCTAAAATCTGGGAAGTCCAATCCACCCCTTGCCTGTGGAAGCTGTAGCTTCTTCAGCTTAATAAGGGGCCGCCTATGGTTCCAGATAAAGGAACTCAGCCAGCCGTATAATTTACATAAAGCTGTCCTCGGCAGCATCACCGGAAGCACTCTCATAGGATATAGGAGACGGGGCAGGACATTCATTTTGACTAATGCTATTCTACCCAACCAGGAAATTGGCAGGTCTCCCCATCGCTGGAGGTCCTGCCTTATCCTTTCCAATAAATACACAAAATTAGCCTTATACAACTGACCAAATACTGGAGTAATAAAAATGCCTAAATATAAGAAACCCTCCAGGGACCAGCGAAAGGGAAAAAGGGAACCGTCCGCTAAGCGGGGTATCACAGCAAGGCCACCCATTGGCATAGCCTCCGATTTTGAAAAATTAATTTTATAGCCTGAGAATGCACTAAATGTATTAATAACTTGGATTAAGCGAGGTATGGACATCAAAGGGTTACTGAGGAATAGAAGAACATCATCTGCATAAAGGGTAATTTTATGTTTACCTGTACCAATCCTTGGGGCCACTATACTAGGATCAGCTCGTATAGCTTCTGCTAGTGGTTCAATTATTAGCGTGAATAACAATGGCGAGAGGGGACATCCCTGACGGCAGCCCCTACCCACACTGAAGCTATCCGAGCCTAATCCATTGGTAACCACAACTGCTTTGCGATCACTATACAGTGTTGAGATCCATTTGGTAAACACCCGTCCAACACCAAACCTCTCCAATGTGTAAAACAAATATCACCA
>NC_057710.1:67864841-67868879 GCF_004010195.1 Chiloscyllium plagiosum
GGAAAGGCAAACCAACATCCATTATGTCTTACAGTTTATCTAAGAGAGTCCAAGAATTCCTTAGCCTTTTCTGGCGATCCGAAGTTATACACGGATCTCTCATGGTTAAAGCGTAGTGTTGCTGGGTAGCGTAAGGAATACTGAATATTTAAGTCCCTTAAACGCTTCTTCGCCTCGTCGAATGCCTTCCTCTTTCGGACCAGAGCTGGGGAAAAGCCCTGGCATGACATGATCTTGGATCCTTTATAGATCATAGCTTGGGGTTCTTTTCCAAGATTTCTAGAGGCTTCCAGGAGTATCTGCCTCTCCTTGTAGCTCTGCAGCCGGAACAGGACCGGGCGTGGGTGCTGGTTCGGGCCGGGCCCGAGTATTGCGACCCAGTCGGCCCATTCTACCCTTACCTGTCCTGATCCAGCTTCCAGATTTAAAAGCTGTGGCATCCACTGCTGGAGGAATGCTGTAAGCTGGCGTCCTCTTCCCGTTTGGGAAGGCCCAGCAAACTAATATCTTTTCGGCGACCTCGATTTCTTTAATGTCTCGGTCGTGCTTCTGCAGCGCGGCCGAGAGTGAGTCCCATCGATTTCGGGACTCCTCAATAAAAGCGTTGACCTTCGTATCCAGCATGGAGATCATCTCCACAAGGCTTGTTACTGTAGGTAAGTACCCCGGGGCGGCTGTGGACGCCTCTGCTGCAGCTGGAGAGGGTGGGGGAGGGGTTCCTGCTTGCTGAGAGCTGCGGGCTCCATTTCCTTTTGTCATTTTTACTTAGGATTAAATTGTTTAAATGTAACATTACACAACTAATTAAATTACACAACTATTATAAATGATTTGGTGAGCGTGGTAGGGGGTGGGTGACCCACTGTACCCAAGTCTTGGGAGGAGCACTATAGACTCAGTCTTGCTGGGTCGCCGCCATCTTGGATCCCCCCCTGAATGCTTTTAAACGGAGACCCGACCCAAGCTCCCTCCAATCACAAGGTGACCCACTGTACCCAAGTCTTGGGAGGAGCACTATAGACTCAGTCTTGCTGGGTCGCCGCCATCTTGGATCCCCCCCGAATGCTTTTAAACGGAGACCCGACCCAAGCTCCCTCCAATCACAAGCTGATTCTTTCCCACGTTTGCTGCTCATAAGCTCAGCTGTAAACCTGGAGCAGCACACAGGAGAGAAAGGGCCTCTGTTAGGAGGAGCAGCTTACTTTCTTTCCCTCTCAGGTTGTGATCCTTGTGTAAGGAAATGTAATTATGAATTCTGCAAACACTGAGCTGTATGTTTGTTGACCAGTAAAACAGCCTTTGTCACAAAAGCCAAAATATTCTGGTGGGGGATGTATATGGCTCACAGATCTATGTTGGGTCCCAGTCTATATCCTTCTGCAACTGTCCTGATCACAAGTTATGAAGCTGCTGAATGTTTTGTGTTGCCTGCAAAATTGGAAATGGTATACCTCATGACCAATTCCAGGTGATCTTACATAGGTAAGAAAAGCAATGGCTTTAATGTCTATCCCTCTAAGGTGGAATTGTGTAAACTTCCTTATCAAAAAATATAATTTTTAACACATTCTACCTCCAATTCCTAAACCAATTCTCCTTTAATACTGTGTCATACAACATGGAAACGGACTCTTCGGTCCATGCCGACCACAATCGCAAACTAAACCCTTGCCTGCACCTGGCCCATCTCCCTCCAAACCTTTCCTATTCATGTACATATCTAAATGTTTTTTAAAATGTTGTAATCGTACCCGCATCCACCACTTTCTCTGGAAGTTCATTCCAGACATGAACCACCTTTCTTCTGTGTTGTTTTAAAAGTTGCCCCGATGTCTTTTTTTTTTAAATTTCGTCTGTCTGTCTGTCTCATTGAATATGGTTAAAAATCTCACAACACCAGGTTATAGTCCAACAGGTTTAATTGGAAGCACACTAGCTTTTGGAGCGACGCTATCACCTGATGAAGGAGCGTCGCTCCGAAAGCTAGTGTGCTTCCAATTAAACCTGTTGGACTATAACCTGGTGTTGTGTGATTTTTAACTTTGTACACCCCAGTCCAACACCGGCATCTCCAAATCATTGAATATGATTTTTTGAACAAATCCAACTATAGAACATTACAGCACAGTACAGGCCCTTCAACCCTCGATGTTGTGTCAAACTGGGGTACCAATCTGAAGCCCATCTATCCAACACTATTCCATTCTCTATCTAATCACCAATTAAATGCCCTTTAAAGTTGGCGAGTCTACTACTATTGCAGGCAATGTGTTCCACGCCCCTACTACTGAGTAAAGAAAGTACCTCTGGCACCTGTCCTATATCTATCATGCCACAATTTAAAACTATGTCCCCATGTGCTAGTCATCACCATCTGAGGAAAAAGACTCGCTGTCCAAACTATCTCTGATTATCTTGTGTCTGAATTAAGTTTGTTCCCCACCTTCTCTCTATTGAAAACAGCCTCAAGTCCCTTAGCCTTTCCTCGTAAGACCTTCCCTTCATACCAGGCAACATCCTAGTAAATTTCCTCTGAACCCTTTCCAAAGCTTCCACATCCTTGCTATGCGGTGACAAAAACTGCACGCAATACTCCAAATGTGGCCACAACAGAGTTTTGTACAGCTGCAGCATGATCTCATGGCTCTGAAACTCCATCCCTCTACCAATAAAAGCTAACACACCATATGCTGCTTTAACAACCTTGTCAACCTGGGTGGCAGTGTTCAAGGATCGATGTACCTGGACACAGAGATCCCTCTGCTCATCTACACACCAAAAATCTTACCATTAGCCAGTACTCTGCATTCATGTTGCTCTTGCCAAAGTGAATCACCTCTCACTTTTCTGCATTAAATGCCATTTGCCACCTCTCAGCCCAGCTCTGCAGCTTATCTATGTTTCTCTGTAACCTACAACATCCTTCATCATTATCCACAACTCTACCGACCTTAGTGTCATCTGCAAATTTGCTACCCTGTCTTTCTAAGCCCTCATTCATATCATTTATAAAAATTACTACAGATGACCCAAAACCAGATCCTTGTGGTACCCCACTAGTAACTGAACTCCAGGATGAATATTTCCCATCAGCCACCACCCTCTGTCTTCCTTCAGTTAACTGATTTCTGATCCAAACCGCTAAAACACCTTCAATCCCATGCCTCTATTTTGTGCAATACCCTACCATGGGGAATCTTATCAAATCTGAAAATGTGTTGCTGGGGAATCTTATCAAATGCCTTACTGAAATACACATACACCACATCAACTGTTTTACACTCATCCACCTGTTTGGTTACCTTCTCCAGGAACTCAATAAGGTTGGTGTGGCACTACCAACACTTCACAAAACCGTGTTGACTATCCCTAATCAATGCTGTGGTTCTGTTCACCGAGCTGGAAGTTTTTGTTGCAAACATTTCGTCCCCTGGCTAGGCGACATCATCAGTGCTTGGGAGCCTCCTGCGAAGCGCTTCTTTGATGTTTCCTCCGGTGTTTATAGTGGTCTGTCCCTGCCGCTTCCAGTTGTCTGTTTCAGCTGTCCGCTGTTGTGGTTGGTATATTGGGTCCAGGTCGATGTGTTTGTTGATGGAGTTTGTGGATGAATGCCATGCCTCTAGGAATTCCCTGGCTGTTCTCTGTCTGGCTTGCCCTATGATAGTAGTGTTGTCCCAGTCGAATTCATGTTGCTTGTTGTCTGCGTGTGTGGCTACTAAGGATAGCTGGTCGTGTCGTTTCGTGGCTAGTTGATGTTCATGGATGCGGATCGTTAGCTGTCTTCCTGTTTGTCCTATATAGTGTTTAGCGCAGTCCTTGCATGGTATTTTGTACAATGGACCCAATATACCAACCACTACAGCAGACAGCTGAAACTGACAACCGGAAGCGGCAGGGAAGACCACTATAAACACCGGAGGAAACAACAAAGAAGCGCTTCGCAGGAGGCTCCCAAGCACTGATGATGTCGCCCAGCCAGGGGACGAAACGTTTGCAACAAAAACCTCCAACTCGACGAACAGAACCACAACAACGAGC
>NC_057710.1:67869354-67885842 GCF_004010195.1 Chiloscyllium plagiosum
TTCTGTTCGCCGAGCTGGAAGTTTTTGTTGCAAACGTTTCGTCCCCTGACTAGGTGACATCATCAGTGCTTGGGAGCCTCCTGCGAAGCGGCAGGGACAGACCACTATAAACACCGGAGGAAACATCAAAGAAGCGCTTCGCAGGAGGCTCCCAAGCACTGATGATGTCGCCTAGCCAAGGGACGAAACGTTTGCAACAAAAACTTCCAGCTCGGCGAACAGAACCACAGCAACGAGCACCCGAGCTACAAATCTTCGCACAAACTTTTATCCCTAATCAACTTAAGATTTATAATCATCTAGAAAATATCTCTTCTAACCCTTTCTAACACTTTACCCGCACCCAAAGTAAGGCTCACTGGTCCCCTTCTTGAACAAGAGAACAACGTTTGCTCTACTCCGGTCTTCTGGCACTATTGCTGTAGACAATGATGACGTAAAGCCAAAGGCTCAGCAATCTCCTCTCTGGCTTTCCAGAGAATCCTAGGATAAATCCCTTTCAGCTCAGGGGACTTAGCAATTCTGGAAAGTGTAAAAATAGATAACACCACCTCACTATGCACCTCAATCCCATCTAATCAAGTGGCCTGAATCTGTCTCCTCTTCGACCACATTGTCTGTCTTTTTCTAGTGTGAATACTGACACGAGTATTCATTTAACACTTTTCCTATCTCCTCTGACTCCACGCACAACTTCCTACTACTATTCTTGATTGGCCCTAATCTTAGTCTAGTCATTCTTTTATTCCTGATATACCGATAGAAAACCTTTTTGGAGTTTTCCTTGATCCCATTTGCCAACAACTTCTCATGTCCCCTCCTGGCTCCTCTTAGCTCTCTCTCGGTCTTTCCTGGCTAACTTGTAACTCTCAAGTGCACTAACTGAGCCATCATATATCCTAACATAAGTCGCTGCCTTCCTCTAGGTGACATCCTCAGTGCTTGGGAGCCTCCTGTGAAGCGCTTCTGTGGTGTTTCCTCCGGCATTTATAGTGACCTGTCCCTGCCGCCTCCGGTTGTCAGTTTCAGCTGTCCGCTGTAGTGGCCGGTATATTGGGTCCAGGTCGATGTGTTTGTTGATGGAGTTTGTGGATGAGTGCCATGCTTCTAGGAATTCCCTGGCTGTTCTTTGTTTGGCTTGCCCTATAATGGTAGTGTTGTCCCAGTCGAAACACCACAGAAGCGCTTCACAGGAGGTTCCCAAGCACTGAGGATGTCACCTAGACAGGGGACGAAACGTTTGCAACAAAAATTTCCAGCTCGGCGAACAGAAGCACAACAACGAGCACCCGAGCTACAAATCTTCACCCAAACTTTGTTTGCCTGTCTACATACTGTATCAGGAAACCCCCTTGCACACATTGGATGGGTCCGTTTTCGTCCAAAGTACATGAACTATCGTATTCCCAGTCAATATTTGGAAAGTTAAATTCCTCCATAATAACTACCCTGTCACACTTGCTCCTCTTGAGGATCATCTTTGCTATCCTAACTATGCTGCCTGATGCTTATTAACTTGTGCTTCTCCAAGAGTGAACTAATTTTGTCCTTGGCAATGGTCTTTAATAGTTTTCCTATCACTTGGCATTAGACAGACCTTTGGTGCACAGTTTTATCCGATTCAATTTAAAATTCACAAATCCTTCAGTCTTTTACCACTCTCCAAGAAGAATTGAAAGATTTTATCTCCATCTGAGATTTTTCACAGCACCACAAGATGCAACATACCTTGACAGATATTAAGTCTGATGCCAATTGATTGCTGCTAATTCCTTTCTCTTTTACCAATCCAATGTCTCTGCCTCACCGGAGTGTGTGCTATACTTAGAATTGTGTAATCACCAAATTTTGAAATTGAGGCCTGTAAATCATGTCTCGGCCATTTGGCATATCCAGGGAGTCCAATGTATACCTGCCTAAATGGGAAAAACAATAGCAAGTAGTCAATTTCTTATTATTTCAGTCAGCCTCAAATTCCATATTTCCTCTGTCCCCCTTAAACCTTACGCTGCTGCAAAGCCAATTTTATGATGCTTTTGAAAATACTTTGGGAAGTCCACGTACATCCCATTAACTGCATTGCCCTCAAAAATTTTCCTCGTTACACAATCATAAATGAAATAAATTAGTTAAACACAAATTTAACAAATCCCAATTGATTGATTTACTCCACTTTTTTTCTCCAAGAGTCATTTAATATTGTTCTAAATTGTTTCTGAAAACTTTGCTATCTCTGAGAAACTGGCCTGGCGTTGCTGGATTGACCCAGTACTCTTTTTCCTCAAGAATATATTGTGTAGTTTTTTTTTCATCCTATGCCACAACCTCTATCTAAAGAGGATTAGCAGATTCTAGCTTATATTCCTATGATTTCCTCTCTTTCTTCCCTTTAGAATTTTGGGATGCAGCACATTTGATCCTGCTGCCTTTTCATTTTTAAGGACAGCCAGCCTTTCTCCTCCATATCTTTGCCGCTATATGACCTGCAGAATGCACCTTGTAGTGTGATTAGTATCTCAAACATTTCTTAATTCTCACCAACTAGATTCTCTTCTTGGACCCCTCTAGTCATATCTTTGGGCTGTTTATATTCTCCATAATTCTGCCACATCTCCCTTTTACGCTTTCTCCATTTCTGAATACCTTGTGTCAGGAAATATTTACTGTCAAAATCCTGGCCTTTATTGAGGCAGATGTTTAATATAGCTGACAGATTACATCTCCATGTAGTAAATTTTATGCCTGCAGTTCACCAACCTTGTTTACAATAATTCATTCATTCATTCATTCATGTATATGCACTGCAAGTTAATCTAGAGCTCTTTACATTTCCTCGGAGTCTACCTTCTGAGTACTCCTTTCTTAGTCCAGTTTTACCTAATTCTTCATGTGCTATGTTTCAAATGCTCCGTCTTTATACTGAACTCTGCCAAATTAGTTGACTCAGCCACCTTTTGTGAGAGACTGGATGACCATAGAACCTTCTCTTTTCAGTGTAATAGACATCCTGTTATATTTTTAAACAATACAATAGATATGTGGTCATTTTTTTTTTACTGAGTGTTTGCTATCTTGAGCTTTATTTTACCCAAGTTTAAATTCTTATGTAGCTATTTCAGTTCATTGTTTGTTTTTTTCTGGATTATTAGTTCTACAACGTGATCACAGCAGCATTGTATCCAATTTTACAGGCTATTTGTCTGTGGAGTCTGACATCACTGGCTGTCCTCACGTGAAACCTGATGGAATTTGTTGTTGCCCTACTTCCACCTTACTGAGGGTGTTGGTGGTATCACTGTCACTGCTAAATGCACCTGGACGAGGGAAGTGAACTTTAAAAAGTAATTTATCACATTTGTCTTGTTTTCTGATGTGATAAACAACTTGCAGTTGGGAAATAATTTGACTATTTAAACATGTGGAACAAATGGTTTTATAGTCTCCAACACCAGTAGAAACCTGCAAATATGTTGCTAAACTCATAAGGAACTGCATTCTATTGTTCTGTTGCCATGCTAATGGTGTTTTAAATAGGAAGCTAACTTCAAAGAAGATCCTAGCAAACTGCAAGATAACATCAGCTCTCCTGCTGATGTTTCCTGTTACAGCTCACTTTCCAAGATGAAATGCAGGCTGGTAACAATATAGCTACTGAACCCAACCCACAGCTCGTCAACCTACTTCAAAGGCAGTCAAAATAGAGCTGTTATGTTAAGCCAATCTGCTATTGGCCAGGCATCAGATAAGTGTGTTCCTCCACTCCTGTTCTGCAAGCTCCGAATGGGTATCATGCATTGAGTCGGATCAGTTTGGATATAGATAGGTTGGACCCTTGAGTGGAGAAATAACAGATGGAATTTAATCCTTCCAAATGTGACGTGATACATTTTGGAGGATTTAATGCAGGAGGGAAGTACATTGTATACAGTATATGGCAGAACTGTTAGAAACACTAATGTACAAAAGGATTTGGGTATACAGGTGCACAGTTCCCTGAAGTGGCAATGCCAGTGGATAAGGTGGTCATGAAGGCACATGACATGCTTACCTTCATTGATTGGGGCACAGTGTTTTTATTTTTAAAGAAAGGCAAGTCATGTTGCAACTATATAGAACTCTAGTTATGCCATATTTGGAATATTGTGTACAGTTCTGGATGCTATATTACCAGAAGGATGTCGAGGCTTTGGAAAGTTTACAGAAACAGTTTGGAGGCAATGAGAACAGATTGGCAAACTTTGTGTGTTTTCACTTGAACATCAGAGGTTGAAGGGTGCCCCAATAGAAATTTACAAATGGATAGTCATAATCTTTCTTCCAGGGTATAATTGTCAATTACGAGACGATACAGGTAAAAGGGGTAAGTTTTCCTTTTTAAACAGAGGGCAGGTAAGTGCCTGGAATATGTGCCAAAGGTGGTAGGTACTATTCAGATGTTTAAAGAGGCATCTTGTCATGCATGATTAGGCTGGAAATAGTGGGATGCGGATTATGTACAGGCATAAGGGTTTTGGTTTGGAAAGGCATCCCATCAGTGCAGACTTGGTGAGCCACTGGGCTGTCCCTGTGCTGGAGTGTCCTTGGTTCTTCTTTGTAGTTCATTTTAAATATGAATTGTTTTGTTCAGCAACAGTTTTAGGGTGTCATGGGCCAAAGCTATATGGAGTTAAACCACAGATCAACCATGATCTCATTGAATGGTGGAACAAGCTGGAAGCACTCAATGGTCTGTGTTTTGATGTTGCCATGTCAAATACCTATACCATGAAGTTCCATAAGCATTGTTTTGTTTTTCAGTGATATCACATTCACTCTTCTAAAACTCTGCATTAAAGGCCAAGTCTCTTATTTCTCATTCTCATCGCAGAAGACAGTCCAATGAACCTTTAAGATATACAGAGATGGAAATGTGTTGCTGGAAAAGCGCAGCAGGTCAGGCAGCATCTAGGGAACAGGAGAATCGACGTTTCGGGCATTAGCCCTTCTTCAGGAATGAGGAAAGTGTGTCCAGCAGGCTAAGATAAAAGATAGGGAGGAGGGACTTGGGGGAGGGGCGTCGGAAATGTGATACGGTTGCAGGGGAAGGTGGCGCAAGTCTTGCACCTCCTGCGGTTGCAGGGGAAGGTGGCGCAAGTCTTGCACCTCCTGCGGTTGCAGGGGAAGGTGGCGCAAGTCTTGCACCTCCTGCGGTTGCAGGGGAAGGTGGCGCAAGTCTTGCACCTCCTGCGGTTGCAGGGGAAGGTGGCGCAAGTCTTGCACCTCCTGCGGTTGCAGGGGAAGGTGGCGCAAGTCTTGCACCTCCTGCGGTTGCAGGGGAAGGTGGCGCAAGTCTTGCACCTCCTGCGGTTGCAGGGGAAGGTGGCGCAAGTCTTGCACCTCCTGCGGTTGCAGGGGAAGGTGGCGCAAGTCTTGCACCTCCTGCGGTTGCAGGGGAAGGTGGCGCAAGTCTTGCACCTCCTGCGGTTGCAGGGGAAGGTGCGGGGAGTGGAGGTTGGGTTGGTGGGGGGTGTGGATCTGACGAGGGAGTCACGGAGGGAGTGGTCTTTACGGAATGCTGATAGGGGAGGGGAGGGAAATATATCCTTGGTGGTGGGGTCCGTTTGGAGGTGGCGGAAATGGCGGCGGATGATGCGCTGTACATGGAGGTTAGTGGGGTGGTAGGTGAGGACCAGTGGGGTTCTGTCCTGGTGGCGGTTGGAGGGGCGGGGTTCAAGGGCGGAGGATCGGGAAGTGGAAGAGATGCGGTGGAGGGCATTGTCGACCACGTCGGGGGGGACATTGCGGTCCTTGAAGAAGGAGGCCATCTGGGATGTGCGTTTTTGGAACTGGTCCTCCTGGGAGCAGATGCGGCGGAGTCGAAGGAATTGGGAGAATGGGATGGCGTTTTTACAGGGGGCAGTTTTTACAGGGGGCAGTTTCTACTACAAACCAACCGACTCCCACAGCTACCTGGACTACACCTCCTCCCATCCTGCAGCAACACCTCATCAAACTCATCAACCAATTCTGAATGCAGCAAGTAACTCGGGACCAGATGCAACCAGAAGAGCTGAATATTATAGTTGAACATCCAGTCAAGCAGTTGGAGATGAACATACTGGGGCAGCATGGTGGCTCATTGGTTAGAACTGCTCCTCACTGCTAGGGACCCAGGTTCAATTCCATCCTCTGGCAAATGTCTTTGTGGAGTTTGCACGTTCTCCCCGTGTCTGTGTGGGTTTCCTCTGGGCGCTCTAGTTTCTTCCTACAGTCCAAAGATGAGTAGGTGGATTGCTTTGGCAATGCTAGTTTGCCTGTAGTGTCCAGGGATGTGTAGTTTAGGTGTATTAGCCATGGGAAATGCAGGGTTATAGGGATAGGGTAAGAATGTGGGTTTGGGTGGGATGCTGTTTGGAAGATTGGTGTGGACTTGATAGGCCACATGGCCCACTTCCACGATTCTATGAGAAGAGAGTGGAAGGCCTATATGGCAGAACTGCTGAATCTCTGACTGCTCTTGCTCCCCTAATGTCACAAAATAAATCATTGACCTGATATGAAGTTGATTTGGCCACATGATTAACTAGTTTAAGATCTGCTTATGATGTTAAGAGTTTATAACATTTGGAACTGCTCAAAGCATCGAATGACTAACTTGATGAGCCTCTGAGAAATTATCAGTGCAAAGGCTTTCACGCTTCATACATGAAATAGGTGAGGAATAGTTGGTTTTAAGACCGGCAAAGGGACATCAGTATTCAAAAAGCCAAGGGATGAGCAATTGTAGATATTGTTTATAGATGACACAAACTGCACAATGAAGGGCTGAGTGGGCTTGAACTGCCATGTTGCTTAATGTGGCGCATCAGGGACTTTACAAACAGGCAAAGGATGTGATGGGTGTAATTGGAGACAAGACAGAATGATTCAGGTAAATAAATCAAAAAAGGACAAGTGAGATTGTTTTCTCCTCAACCTTTTCTCTTATGGCATTGAAAAGTAATGACCAATGTCAGCTATAGTGGCATAAGACATCTTGGAGTCCGTACTGATGGTCAGAACATCTGGAATATCAGATATGCTGATGACCGTCTACAAATGACCCAAGATGAGCAAGAACAATACACAACGGCTGAAAAGTTCAGAAAATCAAGTCAGAAGTTGGGTTGAACATCAACTGTAAGATATACTATAAGCTTTCTCAGAAGGATCTTGTCAACAAGTGAGGACAAAGGAACAAACACTAATATCCTCCAAGTTGTAGACATGCTGTAATAATTTTGTAGCAGTTGAGATGGATGGGACATGCTTTCAGAAGGTCTGACTCAAGGTTGCCCAAACAAGTTTTCTCTTCAGAGGTATGCCAAAGGCATCTCTGACTTCTTTATTAAAATGTACAGCTTACGGCAACAAATGATGGGAAATGAAGTGGCCATTTTTGGGCTGGGGATGTTTTTTTTAATGCAGTGCAGAAACATACTTCCTTATATTCTGGATGTCTGCTTGCTTATGACCTGAATATTCCCACTCCCAAACAGTCCAGCTATCTAGCTGTTGGCAGGCAGGAGACCTTTGTCATCCATGACTGGTCACTAGTCCACACACCAATCAGCTACTTGTTGCTGGCCCTTAGCTCTGGCTATAACAAGGCTTTCCGCGCTGCTTGCACCGAAGGCTCTGTAAGCAATGGTTACATTGAGTAACAGGTGACTTGCTTTTAAAAAAAAATGCAGCAAGCCTTCAACAGTCTTTGGCTTTTAAACAGATTATTTTCCTATTTTAGTTGGCAGTCAAAAAATACAGAAAAATGAACAGATATAGTCTTTACCTATCTCTGCCCTTAAAGAATGAAACACCATTTCAAAGGGGCATACAAAATATGTGATATGAGAAAGTGAGGTCTGCAGATGGTAGGGAGACAGAGTCAAAACATGTGGTGATGGAAAAGTACAGCAGGTCAGGTAGCATCGGAGGTGCTGGGTGGAGAGTCAACGTTTGGGGCAGTGGCATGGAGAGGTGGGAAGGAAGATGGACAAGTAGGACAAATCAAGAGGGCAGTGCTGAGTTGGAGAATTGTATCTGGGCTGAGGTGGGCTGGGGGGAGGGGAGATTTGGGAGCTAGTGAAGTCAATGTTGATGCCGTGTTGTTGTAGGATCCTGAGGCAGAAGATAATGTATTCTTCCTCCAGTTGGTGGGTGGCTTGGATACTGTGGTGGAGAAAGGCCAGGACTTGCATGTCCTTGATGGAGTGGGAGTGGGAGTAGGAAGGGGAATTGATATGTTCGGCCATAGGGAGATGGGGTTGTTTGGTGCATATGTCATAGAGATGTTCCCCGAATGCTCCAGGAGTTGGCATCCTGCCTCTCTGACGTAGAGGAGACCACACTGAGAGCAAGGGACGCAGTCGATGAGGTGGGTGCTATTGCAGGAAAATCTCTGCCAGATATGAAATGATCCTTTGAGGTCCTGGATGGAGGGGTGGGGGTGGGGGTGAGGAGTGTGGATACAGGTTTTCCACCTAGTACGGAGACAAGGGAAGGTGCCAGGAATGGAGGTTAGGTTGTTGGGGGGCGTGGACCTAATGAGGCAGGCACGGAGGGAATGGTCTCTGCGGAATTCATATGGGGGTGGGAGGATATTGTGGTAATGGGGTCTGACTGTAGGTGTTGGAAATGGCGGATAATGCGCTGTATCCGGAGATGGAGGTGGCAAGTGAGGATTCGGGGGGCTTCTATCCTTGTGCGGTTGAAGGGGTGGGGTTCGAGGGTGGAAGCGCAGGAAGTGGAGGAGATGCACTGGAGGGCATTGTTGATCACTTGGAAGGGGAAATTGCAGTCCTTGAAATAGGAGGCCATCTGGGATGTTCCTCCTGGGTGCAGATACGGCAGAGGAGTTGAGAGTAAGGGATCACGTTTTTACAGGTTGGGAGGGTGGTAAAACACAAGAAGTACATTTTACTCATTAGCCACATCTTCTCCCTTCACACACCTTCCAACTTCATACAACCTAAACATTTTTTTAAACCTTTAACTTATTCCAAGATTTTACACTTGGGAAAATGCATCTACAATTAATTTTCTTTTTCAGCAAAGTGAGTAGACTTTACTTTAGTTGCAAAAAAAAATATTATCTGAATAGTCTTTCATTCTGAGATTTGAACATTTCAAAAAGGCCAGTGGATTGTGATCAGTATAAATTGATATGTCCTTGTTACCATGTCAGATATAGTCTTCAAAGTGCTGAAGAGCCAATAATAATCTCGCATTCTCTTTTTCTATAGTAGACTACCCTTTCTGATAAGGGTTTAGTTTCTTAGAGAAGTACCCACTGGCTTCTCCATTTCCAACTCCTCATCCTGCAACACAATAGCAACCCAAAATCAATAACTTTAAGTTGCCATTCTGAAAGATCTTGAAGAATCAGGGCAGCAATTTGGTTGGTTCATTTAAGAGGAGTGTTTTCATCATCTTAAAAGTGACCTGGCATTCTGCTGACAGCAAGGAAATGAAGAATGGACTTAGGAGAGCTAGAAGGTCGCATGATAAAGCTTTAGCAGGTAGGATTAAGGAAACCCTTAAGGCATTCTACATTTAAGTAAGGAACACAAGGATGGCCAGAGTTAGGGTCAATCAGGGATAGTGGAAGGAATTGTGCCTGGAATTGGAGGAGATAGGGGAGGACCTTAATGAATACATTGCTTCAGTATTCACTACTGAGAAGGTCCTTGATATTTCTGAGGACAGCATGAAACAGACTGACGTGCTTGAACAGGTTGACGTTAAGAAGGAGGATGTCTTGAAAATTTTGAAAATCATTAGGATAGATAAATCCCCTGGGCCAGACAGGGTATACCCTAGGTTACTACAGAAAGTGAGAGAAGAGCTTGCTGCACTTTTGGCAATGATCTTTGCACCCTCACTGTCCACTGGAGTAGTGCCAGATAATTGGAGGGTGGCAAATGTTATTCCCTTGTTCCAAAAAGGGAATAGGGATAATTACAGACCAGTCAGTCTCACATCTGTGGTGGGTAAACTATTGGAGAAGATTCTGAGAGTCAGGATTTATGATTAATTGAAAACGTAGTCAGTATATCATGCCTCACAAACCTTATTGAATTCTTTGAGGATGTGACTAAACACATTGAAGGTAGAGCAGCGGATGTGGTCAATTTTCACAAGGCATTTTATAAGGTTCCCCATGGTAGACTCATTCAGAAAGTAAGGAGGTATGGGATACAGAAAAATGTGGCTGACTGAATACAAAATTGGCTGGCTCATAGAAGACACGGATGGTGGTAGATGAAAAATATTCAGCTTAGAGCTTGGTGACCAGTGATGTTCTGCAGGGATCGGTTTCTGGGACCTCTGCTCTTTGTGATTTTCATAAATGACTTGGATGAGGAAGTGGGCAGGGGCAGAGTTAGTAAGTTTGCTAATGGCACATCGGTTGGTGGAGTGATAGTGTGGAGGGCTGTTGTAGGCTGCAATGGGACATTGACAAGATGCAGAACTGAGCTGTTAAGTGGCGACTGGAGTCCAACCTGGAAAAGTATGAAGTGATTCACTTTGGAAGATTGAATCTGAATGCAGAATACAGGGTTAAAGGCAGGATTCTTGGAAGTGTGGAGGAACAGAGGGATCTTGGGGTCCATGTCCACAGATCCCTCAAAGTTGCCACTCATGTTGATGGGGTTGTCAAGAAGGCATATGGTGTGTTGGCTTTCATTAGCAGGGGAATTGAGTTTATGCTGCAATTCTATAGAGCCCTGGTTAGAACACACTTGAAATACCGTGTTCAGTTCTGGCCACTTCATTATAGGAAAGATGTGGAAGCTTTAGATGGGGTACAGAGGTGATTTACCAGGATGCTGCCTGGACTGGAGGGCATGTTTTATGAAAAAAAGTTGAGGGAATGAGGGTTTTTCTCATTGGAGTGAAGAAGGATGAGAGGTGTCTTGATAGAGGTGTGCAAGATGATGAGAGGCATAGCCAGAGACCTTTTTCGAGGGTGGGAATGTCTATAACGAGGGGGCATAATGTTAAGGTGATTGGAGGATGGTTTAGGGGAGCTGTCAGAGGTGTTTGTGTGGAATGCACTGCCAGCAGTGGTAGTAGAGTCAGGTACATTAAGGACATTTAAGTGACTCTTGGATAGGCACATGGATGATAATATGATGAAGGGTATGTCGGTTAGTTTGATCTTAGAGTAGGGTAAAAGATTGGCACAAAATCAAAGGCTGAAGGGCCTGTACTGTGCTGTACTGTTTTATTTTCTAATGCTAATGCTTGTTTCTTTTAATAGATATTTTTAAAGGCACAACTGTCGTGCTGAAGTTAGACACAATTTTTCAGTAAAACTCTCACTTTTCCAAAATTCTAAATTTTTTATTTCCCTTAGAAACAGGAATTCTATTAGGAACTTCACTTTTGCTGTCCTTGGCAACTCTTGGGCTTGATCTAAAATATGTCCTCGGGAAGTTACTCTGCTTTGCCAAATTTATTTATGGCTAAATTTATCACTAAGCCAGCCAACTGTAATTCCTTAGAAATGTCTTCTACTTGTCTCACATGCTGTTCCTATGTGTTACTAAATACTGCAACATCCCCTAAATATACTACACAATAATGAATCTTAGATACAACTTGATTCATAAAGCTGTGGAATGTAGTTTGGGCATTCTTTAATCCAAGTGGCATCAAACAATATTAGTATAGCCCATTTGGTGTAACAAAAGCAGATAATTCTTGAGCCCCTGATGTCATTGGCTCTTGCCAGTATCTTTAGGTATTAGAATGTAATGAGCCACCGCAAACCTCATCAATACAGTCTTCCAATCATGGAATTAGGTATGAATTTGTCTTTGTGTCTGCATTTATCTTTCTATAATTACACAGAATCTAGTTGATCCATCAGTTTAAGAAATAAAACTATTGGTGAACTCTAGCTGCTTTGACTAGATTCAACCAAATCTGTTGAATCTTTGTTTCCACTTGAATTTGTTCTTCTGGGTTCAACTGATAAAAATGTCATTTCTTAGTCCCAACTCTCCTACATCCACCTCATGTGCTTTGTTAGCTACGCATGCGCTTCTTCAGTAGTCTTATAGGTTCTTCCTATTGTACCTTCTTGAAACACCCCGAGATCCCTCAGTTTCTCCAAGTTTCTGAGGGTCCTGGCGTTTATGGAGTACTCATTTGTTTTATTCCTTTCTCCAAAGTGCATCACTTCACATTTATCAGAGTTAAATTTCATCTGCCACTGATCTGTCATTTGACCAATCTATTTCTATCCTCCTGTAACCTAACATCTTGCCTCTCACTGTCAACCACCTGGTCAAACTTTAGCTCATCCAGAAGTTACTTATCATTAATCATCATATTTATAGAGGGGAGCTAAGAAATGGCTGACCATTCCTTTTTTGTTTTGTGTAAGCAAAGGAGAACACAATTAACACAACAGAAATAGTGGGGAGCACAGGGTTTAAAGTGAAGGTGGCAGGACAGGTTATTAGGGTGGTTAGGAAGGCATAGAGGGCACTTGCCTTCAACAGACATGACAATAAGCAAGAAGGTCATGTTGGAGCTGTGCAGCACTTTGGTTTGGCCACAGCATTGTAGGCAGTTCTGGTCACAACACTAGGAAGGATGAGATTGCACTGGAGGGGGTGCAGAGGAAATTCATGAGATGTTGCCTGGGATGGAGCATATCAGCTACAAGAGAGACTGGATAAGCTTGGGTTGTTTTCTGTAGAGCGAGAAAGTTGAAGAGGGACCTGATAGAGATGTATACGATTATGAGGGGCATGTACATGGTGAATCAAAAGCAGGTGTTCCCCTTAGTCAAAGGGTCGACAACAAGGGGTCATAATTTTAAAATGAAAGGCAGGAGTTTTAGAAAGGATTTGAGGAAAGCCTTTTTCACCCAAAGTGAGGTGGGGATTTGGACTGCATTGCCTGGAAAGGTAGTTGAGGTGGCAAACCTCACAATCTTTAAAAAACTTCAAGTGTCGTAACATTCAAGCCACATTCAAGAATGTGGAACAAGTGTAGGTTGTAGTATATTTTTGTCAGTACAGGCTCGATGTGCCGAAGGGGCTCTTCTGTTCCATATATACAAAAGAAATATAAAGTTCTTATACCGGAGAATGAAGTAATTCCATGTGTTAGTGTCAAACCAATGGCCATGGTAAATGAGACTGCAGTGATTTAAGTGGAAGCCAAAACACCATTCTGAGCGGGCAAAAATCCAGACTTGATAGTGGCATCCACATACTGACAATGGATTTTTGTGATTAAAGAATATGTGTTGGTAGCATATGGTGCTCTTTTCATCTATGGATGTGTTCAGCTTCTTCGCTGGTTATCCATGGTAAAGCAGCCAAAATCACACCCGTTAGTAAGTAGTTTCGGCAACAAAAAAAAGTGAACTATGCTCCAGAAAGGCTTTCAAAGACAACACTTCTATTATCTCAATGAGTATTAATTGTCACAGTCTGTATTTTTGCCCATTGTCCTATTAACAGTTATGCTAGGTCATGGCTGATGCCTGAGTGTTTTCGTTAACCTAAGTTGTCAGGCAAGTGAGCCATGACTACAGTCCCTGGAAGTTCAAGCCCACCAAAAGAAATTATTTCTGTTTCAAGTGAGAACCAGAGCATTTTGTTCTCTAAACATCATTCCTACTGCCACTTACCAGCCACCACTGAGCATCTAAGCTCTCCTGTACAGACAAGGGAAAGCTATTTTATATTTGCCGGTTGGTATAAATTTATGCCAGCTGATAATATCATCTTTAGTCATGACTTTAAAACAGCTGGATATGAGCAAATTGCAAAATAATGAGCATAAATCTGACATTTTAAAAAATATCTTAGGATTATATAAATGCATAAAATGGTACCATTGGTTCATAAGTTATCAAATGTACCTCCAGACTTGATTGATACAAGCTAATTTTAGGAGAATGGGCATCTGGCCAACAGGCAATAACTGCTGTGGGAACCCTGGAAAGCAAAGGGAGATTGAAGTTGGGGCTATAGTTGAGGAGGAAATGAAAAATAAAATGCTGCAGGAAGCTGTAAATCTGAAACAAAAATAGAAAATGATGGAAATGCTCAGCATGTTAGGCAGCTGAAATATTAATAAGTCAGTTTGGTCTACGGGTATTGCCTAACCGAGAGGGAGGTAGGGAGGATGGATATCTTAGATGATCTGATAGGATATTACAAAGGTATAAGTGATAGTGCCTAAGGAAATGGAACCATTGAAACTGCCAGCCAACATGGTGATTTGAATAACCAGTGGTTGAGGGAGCAAGGGAGTGAGACCAGGGAGTGGATGTTCACAGTGGGTGAGAAAGGACGAGAAAGTTTTAAAAAATGGTATGCTGGGCGATGTGGATCAGTGTTTGAGGACTGGGATGGAAAAGAGCTGCAAAGGTGACCTTGCAATTGCTTTTTAATGTGATGATGGGAGACAATCCAGCATCAAGTAGGTTATTCATGCAAAAAAGGAGTCAAAGATAAGCTTTGTCCTTGATGGTGAACTTAAGGTAATTGGTGATTTCACAGCATTGCTTTATGTTATCAAGCCAGAGTTTATTTTTTATTTAAATAATATTTTGAGATGTTTAAATATTTAAATAAGAGTAATCTCCCCACTTCTACTCTGCCTTTTAAACTGAATTTTTTTTTACTCTGTGCATGCATTTATGGAAAAGTGTGTTCATAAAAGAAATGCTGATTAAATCTGAATCGTGATAGCAAATTGATTTGTGCATACTACATTTATGATTAGGAAATCAACAAGGGGTTTTTCTTTATTTCAAATGTTTGCATTATCCACCCTGAATAGGAGATTAGTTGAGGAAACATTTCAAGGTGTTGACAAAATAATACTTAACCTCTAGCACACATCACATACACCACTAATGTAGTAAATACAGTGCTGCCAAATTGGAGGTAATAACAAGATACAATGAGAGTAATTTGAATAGTTTACAAAATATGTGACATTGAGTGTTTAATTTTGGGGGACACAAAAAACCTGAACTAATCTGAATCAGCAATCAAAATAATTGCCACAGTACTACAAGAGGTGATTTACAAAGGTGTTTCCTGTGGTTGTTGGCCATAAAATGTTAATTTTAATTAATTTATATCTGTATATGATGTAATATTGGGAGTTGTGATAATCACATTTCCAGTTGGGAATTCCAGTAATCACAGTAAAAAGTGCAATTGGAGTAAACCAATAGATTAGCCTTTAGGTTAGCCCCTAGACTTCTGGCAGTACAGTTTCTTGATCTTATAGCTCTGCTCAATGACACCAAGGAATCTGTCATTTTTACAATAATGATACAGATTAACTGTTGAGGTAACCTAATTTATATTATTAGTTACATTAAAATAATCACATGAAAATTTAACAAAAACTAGCTTTCCAAAAAACTAATACCTACTCTTCCTCTTCCCCTATTGACCCAGTTTTGCAAGGATCACCCTAGTGGAGGATCTGAGGAACACAACAGAAAGTGGCAGCGGCCTAGTTGCATTGTGTCTTCCTCCTTCTGGGAATTACTCGCTTGCATGAGCTGTAGCAGCTCTGCCCTCCTTTAACAATGCAAATATTTTCAGGTTACCCTTTTGTCCTTAGTATATTTATAAAAACCTTTGGATTCTCCTTAATTCTATTTGCCGACGCTATCTCATGTCCCCGTTTTGCCCTCCTGATTTCCCTCTTAAGTATACTCCTACTTCCTTAATACTCTTCTAAGGATTCACTCTATCTATCCTGTCTATAGCTGACATATGCTTCCTTCTTTTTCTTACCCAAACCCTCAATTTCTTTAGTCATCCAGCATTCCCTATACCTACCAGCCTTCCCTTTCACCCTGACAGGAATACACTTTCTCTGGATTCTTGTTATCTCATTTCTGAAGGCTTCCCATTTTCCAGCTGTCCCTTTACCTGCGAACATCTGCCTCCAATCAGCTTTTGAAAGTTCTTGCCTAATACCGTCAAAATTGGCCTTTCTCCAATTTAGAACTTCAACTTTTAGATCTGGTCTATCCTTTTCCATCACTATTTTAAAATGAATAGAATTATGGTTGCTGGCCCTAAAGTGCTCCCCCACTGACACCTCAGTCACCTGCCCTGCCTTATTTCCCAAAGTAGGTTAAGTTTTGCACCTTCTCTGGTAGATACATACTGAATCAGAAAATTGTCTTGTACACACTTAAGAAATTCCTCTCCATCTAAACCTTTAACACTATGGCAGTCCCAGTCGATGTTTAGAAAGTTAAAATCGCTGACCATAACTACCCTATTATTCTTACAGATAGCTGAGATCTCCTTACAAGTTTGTTTCTCAATTCCCTCTGACTATTAGGGGTCTATAATACAATCCCATTAAGGTGATCACCCTTTCTTATTTCTCTTTTCCACCCAAATAACTTCCCTGGATATATTTCCGGGAATATCTTCCCTCAGCACAGCTGTAATGCTATCC
>NC_057710.1:67886234-67908463 GCF_004010195.1 Chiloscyllium plagiosum
TTGTACAGGTCACTTCTACCCCAAAAGAGATTCCAATGATCCAAAAATGTGAATCCTTCTCCCATACACCAGCTCCTCAGCCATGCATTCATCTGCTCTATCCTCATATTCCTGCCCTCACTAGCTTGTAGCACTGGGAGTAATCCAGATAATACTACCTTTGAGGACCTTATTAAATTTCTGCCTAACTCTCTGTAATCTCCCTTCAGCATCTCAACCTTTTCCCTTCCTATGTCGTTGGTTCCAATGACCTCCTGCTGGCCCCTCTCCCTCGTGAGAACATTCTGCACCCTCTCTGAGACATCCTTGATCCTGGCACCAGCGAAACAACATACCATTCTGCTTTTTCTGTGCTGGCCACAGAAACATCTGTCTGTACCTCGGACTACAGAATCCCCAAACACAATTGATCTCTTGGAAGCCGACGTACCCCTCGTTGCATTAGAGCCAGTCTTAATACCAGAAACTTGGCTGTTTGTGCTACGTTCTCTTGAGAATCCATCACCCCCTATATTTTCCAAAACAGCATACCTGTTTGAAATGGGTATATCCACAAAAGACTCCTGCCCTAGGTGCCTACCTCTCTTACCCTTCCTGGAGTTAACCCATCTATGTGACTATATCTGAGACTTTCCCCTTTCTGCCATTCATCACACAGTGTTGGTGTTGCAAATTCCTCATTTCTTCTATCTGTCTCTCCAACCGATCCACTCAATCTGATAAGATTCACATCTTCCCCGCATAATCCGCAGTAACCCTTAAACTCTCTTTAAACTCCCACATCTGACAAGAAGTACATATCACTGCAGAGGCCATTTTTGCTCCTTCACAATCTACAGACCCAGAAAATAACACCGTCTTATTCCTCTACAAGACACTGTACCAGGTTAAATTAATAGCTATGGCTTATATTTTAAGTTTAATCAAGAGACTTATCTCCAAAAACATATAATCAAGAAAGAACCCACTGTATTCACTAATACAGCCTTTCTCTTGGACAGACTTAACACAACAATTAACTTATCTGATTCTGTGTTGTGAACTTCGCCCAAACCGGTTTCTCCAAGATTAGTTGTGAAATTCACTGTTTGTTAATTTTCCCAGATGCACTCCGATGTCCAGCGACACATGAATTCAAAAACAGCAAAAGCAGTAACTGTGCAGGTTCTCTCTCTCTCTCTCCTGCAATGAACTCACCATGTGCTTCCTTTGTCTGTTCTTCTCCCTTTTAAAACTTCTGTTGTTTTGACTTTTTTTTCCAAAGTTCCAAAACAATGCAACAGCATATAATACAGTAATTGCTGCTCCTGGAATTCGAGGAAATCACCTCCAACACCTAAAATACCTCAAAAAAAGGAGCAGCTGTTACAGCCAAAAAATTTTCCCATCCTCCATCTTGGATAACTCAGAATCCACATCTATTTACGATAAGATAGATCATGTTAATAATGTTTCCACAGACTGACATTCAGTCAGGAAACAGGCATGGCAATAGATTCATTTACCAGGAACCACAAAACCCTTCAGCTATTATCTAAAAAGACAAAGGAATCATAGCAGCTTCATTCTCCAAAAATAAAATGTGAAATATACGTGTCATTGCACATACAGAAAAATTAATGTGCTTAAGTAGATCCATTTACTTTACAAAGATGTAACTTTCTCCTAATTCATTTTTGTCCATCATTTTGTTTTGTATGTTTTGTATGATGTAGAATAACTTTGCCAACAGTATCAAACATTTTTTAAAACTATGTATTCACAGAGTGTTGAGATCACTGGCCAAATCAGCATTTATTCTCCATCCCTAATTGGTGGTAGTTTTCCTAGGTATCTGCTGCCCTTGTTCTCCTAGATTGTACAGGTGTGGGTTTAGAAGGTGCTATCAAAGGGGCCTGGGTTCATCATCCTGCAGCGCAGCCTGTGAATAATAAACACTGCTGTTTCTACAATGCAACTCTACATATTACTCCGAAGGGTAGCAGAATAACATATTACAGAAAAGAGACACTGTGCACAAATGACTGGAAATGCAAACAGCGCTGGACATTTAAAAAAAAAATTCAGAAATAAATGGAAAGATGAGTCAGATGAGGGTGGAGTGCACGAATAATGGAAAGTGACAATATTGAACTGTATTCACTAATTGCAACAGGAGATCATGATGTAATGAAATAATGGAATATAGAGCAAGGGTGGGACTGGCTACAACTTTGTTTGTGGCACTATATAAATTTCAATAAAATCACCAGGATTGACTATGCAGTAAGTGCTACTTGCATGGTAGTTGTAATAAGTGACTGAGTAAATAGGTGTATATTTCCTGGAGTTTAGAAGAATGAGAGGGGTATGATGCCATTAATGGTAATTTTACTGGACTCTTAAACAAAGGGCTAAGCTACTGCTGTGGCGATACTGGTTCAACTCCTGCAATGGCATCTGGTGGAATTTAAATTCAATTAAATGATTGATCAAGAATTAAAGGCTACTCTCAGAATTGGTGTTGATGAAACTAGCAGACTGCTGTTCAAACCACTCTCGTTCACTGATACGCTTTAGGGCAGGAAATCTTCTGTTCCGTAGATGCAGAGCAATGTGAGAAACTGTGGTATGCAATCCACAAAAGAAAAGACAAAAAGAAATGAAACCAGATGGACTACCCACCATTGACCTATGCACCAGAAAAGAATGATGATCTTGCTGAAATAGACAGGAGTTTAGAGAAGCTGAAGTGGGAGATGAAATGAAACATTTTTCAGCGGGAAAGAGTATTTGGAAACTGAGGACATAATGTAATAGGTTTTGAAAAGTTAGAGAAAAGGTCAATAAACCACTAAACGTGAAAATATTCAAGTGGAAGACTAATAATTTCGGTGAGGTTAACAGACATAGGTCAACAGGCAACATAGATTGGCAAGTAAAAGAATAGTGGGAGATCTTCAAACAGAATATGGTTTGAGTATAGACAAAATGTGCTCACATGAAGGGGCTCAAGGAAAGGCAGTCAGTGTTGGAGTGTTTAGATAGAGAAAGATTGAAATTAAACTGGAAAAAGGAGGCCTATGATAAATGTTAGATTCATAATACAATAGAGAACAAAACTGAATATTTGAGGTACAAACAGAATTGAAAACTAAATAAGCAGGGAAATAAGAATAGATTAGTGGGTACCATAAAAAGGAATAAAACATCTTTTATGAAGATATAAATATGAAAAAGAGAGTCATAGCAAAGGTGGAGCTGATTAGGAACAAAAACAGGATTTTAATTTAGAGGCAGAGGACATGGCTGTATAATAAATTAATATTTTGCATCTGCCTTCGCTAATGAAGAGGATGCTGCCAACACCAGGGTAAAAAAAGTGGCAGTAGATACACCGAATGGGCCAAAAGTAAAGACCACAAGACCATAACATATGGGAGCAGAACAAGGCCATTCAGCCCTTTGGGCTGCTCCACCATTCAATCATGGCTGACATGTTTCTCAACTCCATTCTCCTACCTTCTTCCCACAACCCTTGATTCTCTTACTAGTGATGTCTCTGCCTTAAATATGTTCAATGACTTGATCTCCATAGCCTTGTGTTCCACAGATTCACTAGCCTATGGCTGAAGAAATTCCTCCTCATCTCAATTCTAAAGGATAATTCCTTCAATCTGAGGCAATGCCTTCAGGTTCTGGTCTCTCTTATTAGTGGAAACATCTTCTTCATCTCCACTTTATCCAGGCTTCTCATTATTTTGTAAGTTTCAATTGATCTCCCCTCTTCTAAATTCCGTCGAGTACATAACCCGAATCCTTAATCTGTCCTTATATGGTAAGCCTTTCATTCCAGGATGGTCCCTGTGAACTTCCTCTGCACTCCCTCCAAGGCCAGCAAATCTTTCCTTGGATATGGGGCCCAAAGCTGGTCACAATATTCCAGATGTGGTCTGACATTTTATACAGCCCCAGCAGTACATCTCTGCTGTTGTATTCTAGTCCTCTTGAAATGAATGCTAACATTGCATTTGCCGTCCTAACTGCCAATTGAACCTGCATGTTAACCTTAAGAGAATCCTGAACTGAGATTCCCAAGTCTCATTGTTCTTCAGATTTCAGAAACCTTTCCCCATTATTCAAAATGCGGAGGAATGGGATTGTGGGAGACAGAGCAGTTTGGATCAGTAATTGGCTTGCTGAAAGAAAACAGAGGATTGTAGTTGATGGAACATGTTCATCTTGGTGTCCAGTTACTAGCGGCGTACCGCAAGGGTCGGTGTTGGGTCCACTGCTGTTCGTCATTTTTATAAATGACCTGGATGAGGGCTTAGAAGGGTGGGTTAGTAAATTTGCGGATGACACTAAGGTCGGTGGAGTTGTGGATAGTGACGAAGGATGTAGTAGGTTGCAGAGAGACATAGATAGGATGCAGAGCTGGGCTGAGAGGTGGCAAATGGAGTTTAATGTGGACAAGTGTGAGGTGATACACTTTGGACGGAGTAATTGGAATGCAAAGTACTGGGCTAATGGTAAGATTCTTGGGAGTGCAGATGAGCAGAGAGATCTCGGTGTCCATGTACACAGATCCCTGAAAGTTGCCACCCAGATTGACAGGGTTGTTAAGAAGGCATACAGTGTTTTGGCCTTTATTAATAGAGGGATTGAGTTCTGGAACCAAGAGGTTATGCTGCAGCTGTACAAAGCTCTGGTACGGCCACACTTGGAGTATTATGTACAGTTCTGGTCACCGCATTATAAGAAGGATGTGGAAGCTTTGGAAAGGGTGCAGAGGAGATTTACTAGGATGTTGCCTGGTATGGAAGGAATGTCTTACGAGGAAAGGCTGAGGGCCTTGAGGCTGTTCTCGTTAGAGGGAAGAAGTTGAGCGGTGACTTAATAGAGACATACAAGATAATCAGAGGGTTAGATAGGGTGGACAGGGAGAGCCTTTTTCCAAGTATGGGAACGGCAAACACGAGGGGACACAACTTTACAGTGAGGGGAGATAGGTGTAAGACAGATATCAGAGGTAGTTTCTTTACTCAGAGAGTAGTAAGGGTATGGAATGCTTTGCCTGCAACAATAGTAGATTCGCCAAGTTTAAGTGCATTTAAGTCGTCATTGGACAGGCATATGGACGTACATGGAATAGTGTAGGTGGGATGGGCTTCAGATTAGTATGACAGGACGGCGCAACATCGAGGGCCGAAGGGCCTGTACTGCGCTGTAATGTTCTATGTTCTATGTTCTATTTAGAAAATAGTCTATGCTTCTGTCCTTCCTACCAAAGTGCATAACCTCACACTTTGCCATGTTGTATTCCATCTGCCACTTCTTCGCCCACTCTCCTAACCTGTCCAAGTTCTCCTGCAGCTTCCCTGCTTCCTCAACACTACCTGTCCCTCTACCTATCTTTGTGTTAAAAAGTGGTTAAAATGTAGGCAGCATTTAAAATCGAAAAGTCAGTGATTCAGATGGATTCTGAGGGAAGTAGGAGTGGAAAAGATGGGGAGATCTGACCTCAATCTTCTTTTGAAATAATAGGATTGCTGGAGAACTGAAAGATAGAAAATGTTTCCACCCTGCTGACAATTACCAGCCAATCAGCCTAAAGCTGGTGTTAGGACCACTTTTAGAGACAAATATCTGAAACAAAATAAATTGTCACTGCCAGTGAAAGTGTCAATACAAAAGTAATTAATGACATTTACTCTTGTAGGCATTGCTGTTAAAAAGGCATTTAGGATCATTAGCTTTCTAAAGGATGACATAGATTTTGAAAGTAAAGAAGCTGTGCAGGGGGTTTATATATTAATGTTTGGGTCCTAGCTGAAATATTGGGTCCAATGTCCAAAGATCTAATTTTGCAGGATTTTAGTTTTTGGGCTGTTTTTGTTATCCATAGGCCACAGATGGACATCTTGAGTTTGATAAAGTAAATTAGGCAAAATAATTTATAATGGCAGAAGGGTTGTTAACCAGAGGACACAGATTTGTGGGAATTGGCAAAAAAAAGAAGTAAAATGAGGAGGGACGTTTTCTGTAGCAGCCCCCAAAAGTCTGGTGGGAGCAGAATTAATTATAATTTCAAGAAGGAAATTGAGTGCATATTTGAGTGGGAAACATCTCAGGACTTTGGGAAGGGCCAGCAAAAATAGTTGAATAGTTCTTTAAAAGAGTCAGCCAATATTAGGTGGGCCAAACACTGTGCGAAGCTAGACAAATGAGTGCTTTGCTATGATATTTGTATCATTGAAAGCCACAGGTATGGTGCAGGAAGACTGGAGGTTGGCTAACGTGGTGCCACTATTTAAGAAAGATGGCAAGGAAAAGCCAGGAAACAATAGATCGGTGAGTCTGACATCCATGGTGGGCAAATTGTTAGAGGAAATCCTGACAGACAGGATTTACATGTATTTGGAAAGGCAAGGACTAATTATGGATAGCCAACATGGCTTTGTGCATGGGAAATCATGTCTCACTAACTTGATTGAGTTTTTTGAAAAAATAACAAAGAGGATTGATGAAGACAGAGTGGTGGACATGTTCTATATAGACTTAAGTAAGGCAGTCAGACAAGGTTCCTCATGGTAGACTGGTTAGAAAGGTTGGATCACACGGAATAGAGGGAAAACAACTATTTTGATACAGAACTGGCTCGAAGGTGGTTTATCAGACTGGAGGCCTGTGACCAGTGGTGTGCCACAAGGATCAGTGTTGGGTCCACTGTTTTTGTCATTTAAGTAAATGATATGGATGTGAACATAGGAGTATGGTTAGTAAGTTTGCAGATGACACCAAAATTGGAGGTGGATTGGACAGCAAAGAAGGTTATCTCAGAGGATAAGGGATCTTGATCCGATGGGCCAATAGCTGAGGAGTGACAAATGGAGGTTAATTTAGATAAATAAAAGGTGCTTTTGTTTTTGGAAAGGCAAATCAGGGCAGGACCGATAAACTTAATAGTAAGGTCCAGGGGAGTGTTGCCAAACAAAGAGACCTTGGAGTGCAAGTTCATAGCTCCTTGGAAGTGGAGTTGCAGGTAGACAGGATAGCGAAGAAGGTGTTTGGTATGCTTGCCTTTATTGGTCAGTGCATTGAATATAGGAGTTGGGAGATCATGTTGCAGCTTTGGCCACTTTTAGAATATTGTAGCAATTCTGGTCTCCCTGCTTTAGGTAGAATGTTGTGAAATTTGAAAGGGTTCAGAAAAGATTTACAAGGATATTGCTAGGGTTGGAGGGAATGAGCTATAAGGAGAGGCTGAATAGATTGGGGCTATTTTCCCTGGAGCATTGGAAGCTGAGGGGTGACCTTATAGAGGCTTATAAAATCATGAGGGGCATGGATAAATAGACAAAGTGGGGGTGGGGGACTCCAAAGCTGGAGGGCATAGTTTTTAGGTGAGAGGGGAAAGATTTAAAAGGGATCTAAGAGGCAACTCTTTTGCACAGAGGGTGATGTGAGAATGGAAAGGTCTGCCAGAGGAAGTGGTGGAGGCTTGTACAATTACAACATTTAAAAAGGTATGGATGGGTATATGAATAGGAAGGGTTTAGAGGGATATGAGCCAAATACTGGCAAATGGGTCTAGATTAATTTAGGATATTTAGTCAGCATGGGTGTGTTGGACTGACAAGTCTGTTTCCGTGCTATATATCTCTATGACTCTATGACTTTAATTGCCTCCTTCTTTACTGTATGACTCTACGATTCTATAAGCTGGCAACTTCTCTTCCAGTTTCTTTAACTTTACTCTCCAAAGTGAGCATGTCACCTCGACTTATATGTCAATCACATACTTTGCTGGGGAAAGTTTGATGACATTTTCATTGCAAAGTTATTTCCTGGTTCACTTTATCTTTAATATTCCAATGGTTTGCCTTTACAATGAAAGATGTGCATTTAACTTCTTCAGTTATGTAAGGAAAGTAAATGGAATTGAAAAATAATTAATTCCCATGTTTGTGTGTGGTCCTGGAATGCTGTGCCATTGTTGAAAAATATCAAACATTCATTACTGAAAATGTGTTGCTGGAAAAGCGCAGACCTGCTGCACTTTTCCAACACATTTTCAGCTCTGATCTCCAGCATCTGCAGTCCTCACTTTCTCCTATTCATCATTACTGTCCAACATTCTGAATTTTCACTAAGTTAAATATATCTAAGGATACAGTGTTGTTAGATGGGGTAATCTTTTGCTGAAAATATCTAATTTGCTGTCACATCATTATTATGATTCACTTCAGATTAGATTCCCTTCAGATCCACACCGACCCTCCGACAAGTAACCATTCCTTACCCTATATTTGCCCTTGACTTGGCAATTTAGCACGGCCAATTCACCTGACCTGCACATCTTGGGATTGTGGGAGCAAACTGGAGCACCCAGAGAAAACCCACACGCACACGTGGAGAATGTGCAAACTCCACACAGACAGTTACACGAGGTGGGAATTGAACCCAGGTCCCTGGTGCTGTGAGACAGCAGTGCACCACCGTGCCACCCCCATTTCAGGTTTACAGAATTTTTCTAAAAGGGGCATTGCCTTTGAGAAACACATTTTTTGGCAAATACAGGAGCAATTCACATTGATAACTGCGCTTTCAAAATCCTAACTGCCTCACTTTTCACCTTGCCTAAACTAGGACATTTCAGCAGTTACCAATCTGCTCAACCACACCCTCCCCTTCATCACCTAGTTCATCACCTAGTTCCCACTAGAGCCATCACTTTTTTTCGCCTGGTACATTCCCCAGTATAGTGTTCGTTGCCACTAGTCAAAGGGATGCTGATTTGAATTGATGTGACAAAAACAGATCTGGCTGGACATCACAAAGCCTGATTGAGTCTAGTTGTCTGCCAAAACTGTTTGTTATTCCAAGATCATCCTGGAATGCAAGTAAAAAACCCAATTACTTTTCTTCAGTGCGAGTCACTAATGCCATGCCTTCTCCAACCTCACCTTCAAATGCTCATGGATTACTGGGATTGAGACAATCCAATTAGCTGTCTCTGATGCTTGTCATCCTTTCCCTAGCAACTGGGTCAAATGTCATCTGCTGCTCCTCCCGTAGCTGGGCTACTTTTGTTTACTTCCTCTCCTATCTCTCTTCAGATGTACTCTCTGAGCTCATCATCTCCTGCTCACTCAACCCTATTCTCACCAAACTGCTGACCTCCACTTTTCTGTCCTGGCAATAAAATCAAAGAATGCTGGAAAAATTCAGCAGGTCTGGCAGCATCTGTGGAAAGAGAAGTTGAGTTAATGTCTCAAGCCTGGAATGACTGTTTTATTTCAGGCTAAATCATTGATATGCATTATAGAAAGTAAGGGCCTAGTACTGAGCTCTGAGAACCATAATTGGATACAACCTTCCTGTCAAAAAAGGGCCCATTGAACATTCCTGCCACTGAGCCAAATTTGGATCTGCCTTGCCCCTTTAAATTGGATTCTTAGGACTTTTACTTTTGTTTCCGCTCTGCCAAATGGGATTTTTTTAAAGACTTATTGAAGTCCATGTAGACTATATGAAACATGCTATTCTCATCAACTTTCCTGCTTCAAACATTTACCACCTCAATGAACTAAATCAAGTTAATCAGACATGGCCTTTCCTTGACAAATCTATGCTGACTTCCTTTGGTTTATTTGGCTGTATGAAAATGGTGATTTATGCTGTCCATTAGAATTTCTTCCAATGATTTTCACAGCACTGAAATTAGGCTGACTGGCCTGTAATTAACCAGAATATCTTTTCCTCCCTTTGTCAGCAATATATAATATTGACAGTGCTCCAGCATCATGTCTATATCTGGAGAGGAGTAGAAAATGAGCCTCTATTATTTCATCCTTTGCGTGTCTTAACAGTCTGGTTTAAATTTGTCTGGGCCTAATGATATATCCATTTTCAGTGATGCTAAACACTTTAATTTTTCTCCCTTACAATGTTCATGCAATATTTTAGTCTCCTCCTAAACTGCAATGTCTGCTTTGTTAAAAGAACAGATGCAAAAAGAATGCCTGTATCTCTTATCTCCTCAATGAGCTATTTCTTTGGTCTCCAAATAAACCTTCTTCTGTATTTAGAAAACATCTTTTGATCATCCTTGATTTTATTTTCCAATAATTCTTCATTTCTTAATTTTGCCTTCCTAAATTGTTTTTTTTAATTTCACTCTTATATTTTCCATATTCCTCTCAGCTTTCGGCATTATTGAGATCAGTATTTGAGCATTGGTTTTCCATTTTTTGCCTTATCTTATTCTTTGAGCTCTTAAGTCATCCACTTATGGGCTGAGGACAGCGCAGGCTAGGCCAACATTTATTGTCCATCCCTAAATGCCCAGAGGGCAGTTAAGAGTCAACCACATTGATGTGGGTCTGGAGTCACATGTAGGCCAGACCAGGTAGGGAAGGCAGATTTCCTTCCCTCAAGGGCATTAGTCAACCAGATGGTTTTGTCTGACAATCAGCAATGATTCATTGTCATCCTTAGACCCTTAATTCTAGATTTTTAAAAATGAATTCATACTCCGCCATGGCAGGATTCCAAATCGGGTTCCTGGAACATTAACTGTGTCTCTGGATTCACAGTCCATGATAACATCATCAGGCCATTGGCTCCCTACCTGCTGCCTGAACTGCTGTGCTTTTCCAGCACCACTCTAATCTAGAACTACCTAAATAATGATCATGACCATTAAAGTGCTCTCTGGCTGATGCTCTTTCTTCCTGCTCAGATTTATTTGCTGAAAGTAGATCCAGAAGAAACACTTAGCTTTGGCTTGCTATCTGCTTTTAAAAACAATTCTCCTGAAAGTTCATTAGTTTTACACTGTTTTTATCCTCGTTAATAATAGGTAATTGAAATTCCCAGTTATTTTCTTTGTTCTTCTGTACTTTTAGGCAGTGTGTCCATATATTTACTCTTCAATACCCCCTAACTTTTGGAAGCAATTTATAACACACATTTAGCAGTGGATTTCTCCTTTATTGTTCTGCTCTTATTTGAGGATATAATTCCTCATCAAAATTTTGGTTGTTTCTTCAAACAGTATGATGCATCTCCAGCCTTTCGTTTTTGCCCCCCTCACTACCTATTCTGAAAACCCTGCGATAAGAAATTGTGAGCTGTCATGTTGTACTTCTAAACATCTCTCTGTGCCCTCAGCTCTTCTGCCTTATTCATTGGGCTCCTTGTATTGAAGTATCCAATTAAACATTGACTGTCTCCCTTTGTTGTCTATTTTCTTTGTTTCTCAGCTGTTCATATTTCTTACTGATTTTCTGCCTTCTTTTTCCAGCTTTGTTTATTTTCCAACAGAATCTGTCCTCACATTCCCATCCATTCTCAACAGCACTAACAAACCAAGATATTGGTTCCAGCCCCTTTGACTCATCCCATCAATGCCAGAACCAGTCCCAATGTTTACTCTCCACTTGCTGAACACTCTGCAGCAATTCAGTAACATCCTTGAACTAAGCACTAGTGAGGCAAATGCTATCCTGTTTTAACAGCGAAGTACTTTTGCTATTACTCCTTTTCCCTCTCCCCCCTGCCACCCACCCTCTCCTAATATAATACCTAGTTGCCATGGTGCTCAAGCCTAGCCTTTTCTGTGACTGCACTCATCAAAGGAGCCAATGCACTATCAGTATTTCAAACAGAATACTGGAGATACTACTTAGATGAACTTCTGTACAAACTTCTTGGCCTCCTGATCTGTTTAGTCCATCTGGTCTATCTTCGTCTATTCTCTCTTCGTCTATTCTCTCTTTGGCTGCACACTCTTAATATTTGGGTTGCCTAGCTTTTGTGTTATTCCTGTAGTTCTCAGCCCTCTGGACACACTGCAATGCCACCAGCTATTACCCAAGCTCCAAAACCTGAAGGTCACATCCACTAGCCCTCAACACTTCCTGTATAAGTGGTTTTCTGGGACACAAGAAGCTCCACAGAATGGAAATTCAATGGGACTGAGTCTATGTCATGCCACTATATATTAATTTCTGAACTTAAAATACTGCCCTAACTCACAGACAACAAATGCTGAGGAAATGACTACTTGCTGTGTTGTAGCATTCCTCCCCCTAATTTTTTTCTAGTATTTGGATGCTCTGACTACACTGCTGTAACTGCTTTCTCACTTTCTGCTTTGGTCTATGCTTTGTAGTACACTCATGCAATCAAGTATTTGTCTACAGTTTCTCAAATCCTCCAGCAAGTTCAAAAAGCATCACATTCTTGACAACTGAGAACTCTGCATATAGCTTCCGTGCAATGTCAAACCATGAAATGTGTGAATGCCTTGTACTGACTACCACAATCCTTCCTTTTAATCACAGAGTCAGATGTACAATTCTAATGCTGCTTTATGTAGTTAATACCACAAGGGCAGGAGCATGTGATATGACTGCAGCAGGCGTTGTAATTGAATGAGGATGCTTATGTGCCTTCAGGTCCTTATTCAGACGTCAGTGTGGGATAGGAAGAGGCATTCTTGCTTCCTGGGAGAATGAACAACATCCATGCATATTCCAACTCTATCCATGCTACTTGACACAGCATCACCAAAGCTATCATAGCAGCAGAACAAATGGTACAGTTATGTCAAGGAGTTCCTTCCAATTGCTGAAAATTATTGAAGTCAGAGACATATAAAAGAAAAGCTCTGCAGATGCTGGAGATCTGAAATTATCACACAAGGTACTGTGAAAACTCAGCAGGTCTGGCAGCATCTGTGGAGAGAGCAAAACAGATTCCTATTCCGAACTGGTGTTCTAAAAATAGCATCATATTCATCCCTGAGACCATATGACCAGAAAAAATAGGAACAGGAGTAGGCTGTTCAGACCTTGAGCCAGCTCCACCATTCAATAGGATCATGGCTTATCCAACACTCTACATGTCCATTTTCCTGCCCTTTCTCCATAATCCTTGATTCTCCTATTGATTAAGAATCTAGCTATCTCACCCTTAAGTATACACAAGGACTGTGCCCCACAGCTCTCTGTAACAAGAAGTTCCAAAGACTCTCAATCCTCTGAGTGAAGAAATTCCTCCTTATCTCAGCCTTAAATTACAAAATTATTACAGAAATATGGCTGACAGAGAGACAGGACTGACAGCTCAATCTTCCAATGTTTTGAAGCTAAAGGAAGCTTAGAAGGGGGCGCAAGAGAGGAGGGAGAGTGGCATTTTTGATTAGGTAAAATAATACAGCAATACCTAGAGAGAATATTCCTGAGAGATTGCCCAATTATGCTACATGGGTGGAACTAAGAAATAAGACGTGGGCGATCACTTTGATCGGATTGGACTACAGCCCCCTGTAAGGCAAGTGAATGAGGTATTATTGGGGGAGCACTTTGGGACCAATGACCATAACTCTATTAGTTTTAAAATAGTTATGGAAAGGGATAGGCTTGGTCCACAAATTAAAGTTCAAAATGGGGGGGGTAAAGCCAACTATGATTGTATTAGACAAGAACTTTCAAAAGTTGATTGGGGGAAGCTGTTCATGGGCAAAGGGATGTCTGGCAAGTGGAAAACTTTCAAAAGTGAGATAATGTGAGTTCAGAGCCAGTTTATTCCAGTTAGAGTGAAGGGCAAGGCTATCAGGAGTAGTTAACATTGGATGACTAGAGATATTGAGGCTCTGGTCAAGGAAGAGAGGGAGAAAAATGACAGATATAGACAGCTTGGATCAACTGAATGCCTTGAGGTGATTAGGGGGGTTTAGAAGTACACTTACAAGGAAAATCAGGAGGGTAAAAAGGGTCTTTTTGAGATAGCTTTGGCAGATAGAGTAAAGGAGAATCCAAAGAGATTCTGTAAGTATTGTAAAAGCAAAACTGTACTCGAGAGACAACAGGGCCCTTTAAAGATCAATGAGGCCATCTATGTGTGGAACCAAAGGAAATGGGTGAGGTCCTAAACTAATATTTTGCGTCAGTATTTACTGTGGAGAAAGACTTGGAAGCTAATGAACTCTGGAAAATTAATAGTATTTTTTTAAAAGAGTCCATATGACAGAAAAGTAGATGCTGGAGGTCTTAAAACACATGAAGGTAGATAAATCCACAGAACCTGATCAAGTGTATTCCTGGACGTTATGGGAAGTTAGGGGAGAAATTGTGGATCCCTAGCTACGATATTTAGTTCATTGAGCGGAGAGGTGCCAAAAGACAGGAAGTTGGGCAAGTTGTATGCCATTATTTAAGAGAGGCTGTAAAGAAAAGCCAGGGAAATCCAAACCAGTGAGCCTGACATTAACCTGACTGGTAGGTTGTTGGAGGGATTCTGAGAGATAGGGTCTACCTGCATTTGGAAAGGCAAGGACTGATTAGGGGTAGTCAGCTTAGCTTTATGCATAAGAAATCATGTCTCACTAACTTGACTGAGTTTCTTGTAGAGCTGACCAAAAGATAGATGAAGGCAGACTAGTACATATTGTCTACATGAACCTTACATGTCTTTGACAAGGTTCTCCTGAACTGGTTAGTAAGGTTAGATCACATGGGATCCAAGGAGAGCAAGCCAATTGGATACAAAATTGGGTTGAGGTAGGCGTCAGAGGATGGAGATGAAGGGTTGTTGTTTAGACTGGAGGCCTGTGACCAGCGATGTGCCACAATATTCGGTGCTAGGTCAACTGATGTTCATTATTTATATAAATGATTTGGATGAGAATATGGTAGGGATGGTTAGTAAGTTTGTGGTTTACACCAAACTCTTTGGTATAGTGGACAATGAAAAAGGTTATCTAACAGTACAATGGGATCTTGATGAACTGAGCCAGTAGGCCGAGGAATGTCTTCATTGTACAGAGCATTGAGCATAAGAGTTGGGATGTTATGTTACAGCTGTACAAAACTTTGGTAAGGCTATATTTGGAGAACTGTGCGCAATTCTGGCCACCCTGCTATAGCAAGTTATTAAATTAGAAAGCGTGCAAAGAAGATATATAAGAATGATACCGGGACTGGAGGTTTTGAGTTAAACAGAGAAGTTTCAAGGTGAAAGGAGGGAGATTTAAAAAAGACATAAGAGTCAAATATTTTACATAGAGGGTGTATTGTGTGTGGAATGAACCTCCTGAGGAAGTGGTGGATGTGGGTACAGTTACAATGTTTAAAAAACATTTAGTTAAGTACATGAATAGGAAAGGTTTGGAGGGATATAGGCCAACAGCAGGCAGGTGGGACTAGTTTAGTTTGGGATTACATTCTGCATGTTATGATTGGACTGAAGGGTCTGTATGAGTCTGTGATTCTATGACTATGACAGGGACGTTTCTTCCCGAGAGCATAGAAGACTGAAGGGTGACGTCACAGAGGTTTATAAAATCATGAGTGGCATTGATAAGGTGAATAGTCAAGGTCTTTACTGCAGGTTAGGGGAGTCCAAAAAGAGAGGGCATAGGTTTATGGTGAGTGGAGAAAGATTTAATAGGGACCTTTAACACTCGAAATGTGGTGCATATAAGGAATTAACTGCCAGAGGAAGTGGTAGAGATTAGTATAGGTGTAACATTTAAAAGACATTTGGACAGGTACATGGATAGGAACGGTTTGGATGGGTATAGGCTAAATGCAGGCAAATGGAACAAGTTCAGTTTAGGAAATCTGGTCAGCATGGACGAGTTGGACCAAAGTGTCTGTTTCTCTGCTGTTTGACTATGATTCAAAATTGACTTTATTCTGAGACCATGCCCTCTGGTCTTAGATTCTCCCGTGAGAGAAAGTATTCTCTCGGCATTCACCTTGTCAAACCCCTTAAGAATCCTCTGTGTTTCAATTAGACCACCTCTCATTCTTCTCAACTCCAGTGAGTAGAGTTCCAAACTATTAGCCCTTGGTCATAAGACAATCCTTCCTTACCCTGTTAAGTCTTAACACACAATCCAGGTCTTTTTCAATATATAATTTCAGTTGCATCACACTGTAAACTTTTGCTATAAATTCTGTATTATGATCTTATACTCCACAACCACCTGATGAAGGAGCAGTGCTCCGAAAGCTAGTGCTTCCAAATAAACCTGTTGGACTACAGTCTGGTGTTGTGTGATTTTTAACTTTGTCCACTCCAGTCCAATGCCAGCACCTCCACATCATTCCTTAAATAAAGTGACCAAAACTGCTCACAATACTCCTGATGTAACCTCATTGGCACTGTGTACTGTTACAATAGGACTTCCTACTTTTATATTCCAATCCCCTTGAAATAAGTATCAACATCCTATTTACCTTTCTGATTACCTGCTGTCCCTGTGTGCTAGCTTTCTGGGTTTTTTGCGGAAGTACCCTTTCTATTGCAGCTTTCTGCAATTTTTCTCCGTTAAAATAATATTTTGTTCTTTTGTTCTCTCTTCCAAAATGAACTATGTTAACTCTATTTCTCTCTCCACAGAAGCTGCCAAACTTATTGAGTTTCTTGAGCACTTTCTTAGAGAGAATGTTTGGATCATTCTGGTTCGAAGGCAGTAATCTGAGTATCTGTGGGAGAACCAGTGACTGCTCTGGACCTTTGGCATTTGAAATTCCTGTGCTAGTGTTGATGGGCAATGCATGTGGTTTTCTGCTGAACCTTATAACGCTCTTTGATGAGGTGTGAAGTGGCAGTAACATGGCTGCTATTATCTGTGCTGCAATGTATTATAGGTATTTGAATAGCATTGCATCTCCCCTTGAGCTGGCATCACTGAGTGTCCATATTGTACATCCAGCAAGTAGCTGCCGAAGTGTTTTCATTGTTCTTTATCTGATGCCAGTGAATGGTTCGTACCAAATATATTTCAACTATTTTTCAATGTTGACTAATGTTTCTGCTTTTAGCCTGAGCAATAATATGATGCAATGTTACTTTGGCCTTCAGAGATGAAACACTATGTTGTGCTTGCTACAGTCCAGTTAATTGGTTATAGAGCTAAGGGCTCGCATGTTATCTGGTTGTCACTTTTCCTGTATTGCTATAGATTCATGTATTCAGTCATTGGAGTGTGTGTCACTAGCAAGGTTTGGAGACTCTGGTGTTGGACTGGGGTGTATAAAGTTAAAAATCTCACAACACCAGGTTATAGTCCATCAGGTGGCTGTGGAGCAGCGCTCCAAAAGCTAGTGCTTCCAAATAAACCTGTTGGACTATAACTTGGTGTTGTGTGATTTTTAACTAGCAAGGTTAGCATTTATTGCTCATCCTTAATAAGTACATGCCAAAATAATTAAATTGGCTGCAAAGTATGCTGGAAAGTCATGAGGTTTTGAAAGGTGCTAGTAAATACAATATTTTTACAAATAACACAACATTTGAGGTAAGAAACCAAAACGGTATTCCCTATGTACTTGTGTAAAAGTCAAATTTTATTTTTTTATAGTTAAGATTATAGGGTTGACTATTACATGGATGCTACTTTTGAGAGGGCATAAGTTCATGCTACAGTCCAAAATACCGTATGATTAACAGAAGACCAACTTCTGAATAAAAAAAAAGAATTATGATAATTACTGGATAAAGACAATAGAAACAAAAAAGAATTAGTAAGCTTCTATTTATTCATAAAAAATGAAATAGAAATATAGTATGGCTTTAAACTACCAGATAAAGCTCCACAATCATCAGGATGAATTATATCATTGTATGGATCTTCTTTATCTTCGCTGTCTGTAGGTAGAGGTAGCACATCATCTGCTTCTCCTTCTTCGTCAGTGTCATCCAACAGATAATCGTACCATCCAAAGCTTTTGAAATTTCACATTTCTGAATGATTTATAAATAGTGTCAGCTTTTATTTCCTTCCATGAATCAACAATCCATCCACTTGCTCAGTTTATACTAATTATAGTGCTTGTTTGATCACGAACTTAAGAAATCTTTGGCCTAACGTTGGCGTCAATTGTAAATCAAAACACATAATAGCATGAAAAAGACACTCATTTCCTCATCGTAACATTTATGTACAAGATAGTTCCTTGGCCCACAAAAGTTGATCTGTTATCTGTGAAGAACTAGGGTTAACTTTTACACTAAGTATGTGGAAAATTCAAGACTTTTTGTCCAAAAATTGTGGTTCACTTTTACATGAGATCGACTTTTACTCAAGTATACATGGTATTTGTTTTCTTTAGAACATTCTTACACAGATTTTTCAACCAGCACCTTACATCAATCATTGACACTGGCCCTGGAGAAATCACGTGGTCCAATCTTGATGGTACTAGCTAGCCTGACAATGATTTCAGATCAGCTTTGTAAAATTGTATGTCTTATAAAGGAACTGATTAGACTTCATCTCCTCAATACTCATCCTGACTTACAATGATGGAGCCTGCATACTGCCTCCTTTTGTGCATGTTTTTTCTCCGTCATGCATCCAGTTGTTCCACTTCATTCTCATCATGCTCTTAACTGGTTTAAGATACTAACATCTATTGGTTGCAAAACACTTGTAAGTCTGCTAGGAATTACAGCTGCTTCAGTGTTATGTGATCAGATGTTATCAACAACATTCTTCACTAGATGGGATCTAAACTGGTCCCAGATGAACAGACTCTTTTTCTCTTGCGTAGCCTACCAGGTCGTAAATTCAAACTTTCTTTATTCATTTTCTAAATCCACCTTCATCCATCCAGCCTTGTGGATACATATAGATGACAATTCCTTTTGGAAATTTCTCCTTTTTACTTTAAAAAACAGCCATCGGTTTTAACTTGGTGCCATCAAAGAAAGAACTGAAGTAAATCTATTTTTCTCATGGCCAGTGATTCTCACCAATACTGTTTTTTTCTCCTTTTTGGTTCACAGTTCGATTCTCTGGCATGTTGAGAGTAATAAGCGCTTCATCCATGTTTCCAATGCATGATAACTTGTAGCCTTCCTTCTGCCAATTTCTAATTACAAACTGGTGAATTGGTAATATCTTCTAGTTCAGCAGACACCTTTTTTGCAATCTTAGCTCTTTGATGGAAGTACTAAGTCAGGCCTTCTCGTGAAACTTGTACACCATCCAGTACTTGCCTTAAAATCCAAAATTCCATCCTTCTTTCATTCATTTCCTGCATGGTTTCGGATAGCTTCACGCTAACACATTTTCCATTTTGATGACTTTCAGGAAACCACTCAGGAATGTTTTTCTCTAATTGTGGCCACTTGCTCGGTTTATACTAATTATAGTGCTCGTTCGATCATGAACCTAAGAAATCTGTGGCCTAACGTTGGTGTGAATTGTAAATCAAAACACATAATAGCACGAAAAAGACATTCATTTCCTCATTGTAACATTTTTGTACAAGATAGTTCCTTGACCCACAAATGTTGATCTGTTATCTGTGAAGAACTAGGGTCAACCTTTACACTTGGTATGTGGAAAATTCAAGACTTGTTGTCCAAAAATAGTGTTTCACTTTTACCTGAGATCAACTTTTACTCAAGTATATATGGCATTTTTTTCTGCCAGCACCTTATATGTATCAGCCATTGGCACTGGCCCAGGAGAAATCATGTGGTCAAATCTTGATGGTATTAGCTAGCCTGACAATGATTTCAGATCAACTTTGTAAAATTGTATGTCTTATAAAGGAACCGATTATACTCCATCTTCTCACTACTCAACCTGACTTACAATGTGCTGATTCATTACTTAACTTTTGCAGCTGCTCTTGCATGCTCTGAACAGCCTTCAAATGCCCCTGTTAAGGCCCTCAGGTTTCAATTACAGTCTGTTTTTATTTCATTGCAGTTACCTTAGCAGGACACTGCTTGGTGAATGAGCATTGAGTTGTTTCCAGCTTCAGTTGGTTCGTGACTTCAGCTGCAGAGTCAAAAAAATCATTGACCATGTCAGCTCTCTGTTAAATCTGCCCAATCAGCAATCACACAGTTCTGGCTCTCAAGCTGTGTGGTTAACAGCATCCTGTTTAGGGCTGAGTGCCTTAGTACAGTCATTCCCAGCATAGTATCTTGCCTGAGAACTGCCTTCTTGCTGAGGGTTTTCTTGCAAGACCAAACTCAGCTTTTGGTTATGTTATCAGATGACAGGGAGAGATGATGACAAAGTGGTATTATCACTAGACTATTAATTCATAGACTCAGGTAATGTCCTGGGGACGCAAGTTCAAATCCTGCTATGCCGGTTGGTGGAATTTGAGTTCAGTCTGGGATTATGACCATAAAAATAATGACACATGTGGTTTACTAAGATCCTTTAGAGATGGAAATCTGCCATCCTTAAGCCATGTGGCTAATGGCAATGTGGTCGACACTCAACTGCCTTCTGGGCAATTAGGAATGTGTAATAAGTACTGGCTTGACTATTGACCCTCAGCGGGCTCGTGGCAGGTCCTGGCCTGGTGTGTCAGTGGCTGTCAGCCTAGTCTCTTGGTAGTATGCCAGCTGGTCTCTGGGCGGCTCATGGCAGGTTTTGGCATGGTCTCTCAGTGGCTCAGTGGTTAGCACTGCTGCCTTGCAGCGCCAGGGACCAGCCTCAGGGTGATATCGGTGTGGAGTTTGCACATTCTTCTTGTGTCTGCGTGGGTTTCCTCCGGGTGCTCCGGTTTCCTCCCACAGTCCAAAGATTTGTGGGTCAGGTGAATTGGCTGAGCTAAATTGCCCATAGTGATAGGTGCATTAGTAGGGAGTAGGTGAATGGGTCTGGATGGGTTGCTCTTCAGAGGGTCGGTGTGGACTTGTTGGGCTGAAGGGCCTGTTTCCGCACTGTAGGGAATCTAATCTCTCGGTGGCTGATGGTGGGTTCCAGCTTCTCTCAGTGGTGACGACTCTCGGCCTGGTCTGTGGCAGGTCCCAGCCTGGTCTCTCGGTGATTCATTGGCAGGTCGTGGCCTGGTCTGTCGATGGCTCTCAGCCCAGTCTCTTGGTAGTATGCCAGCCGGTCTCTGGGTGGCTCATGGCAGGTGTTGGCCCGGTCTCTCGGTGGCTCTTTGGCAGGTCCTGGTCCGGTCTCTTGGTGGCTCATGGTGGGGTTCCAGCCTCTCTCGGCGATGACGGCTCTTGGCCTGGTCTGTGGCAGATCCCGGCCCAGTCTCTTAGTAGTGTGCCAGCCGGTCTCTCAGCAGCTCATAGTGGTGTCTCAGCTCAATATGCAAGTGGATTCTACCCGGGAATGTTCCTGAGGTACTGTGGAGATCGAAGAGACAGGAAATTCAGCAACAACAACAGTAGCTGTGACAGCGGAGGCAGGAACAGACAGCAGAGTTCTCCCAGGGAGCGAGATAAGCAGAGGACTCTTCAAAGGCAGAACTTTAACTTATTCTTTTATTTTCCTAGTTTAAACCACAAAAGGCTTTAATATTAAATATTACCTTATTTCTTTATTTTTCTGCTATTTTATGAAGTAATGTTTAACTTTTCAACTTTCCTTTCTCTTAATATTTTGTACCTAAGTTTTTTGCACCTTGATACCTCAGAAGATGCCATGTGTGGTGACATTGTACACTTTTCACTGTCCTCCCATATTTCTGTACTTGAGTACACATAACAATAAAATCTAAATCTAAAATCTGAATCTGATGTCCATATCCTATGAATGAATTAAAATAACCTCAGAGATCACATACTAGAAATTCCCTTCTGTGCTGCAGCCGATGTCAATGTCTTGCAATAGATAAGTTTTTAGGAATGTCTTAAAGGTGAAAAAGTTGGTGCGGGAGGTGGAGCGAAAAAGAAAGAGATTTCCAGAGCATTGGACTGAGGCAACTGAAGGCACAGCCACCAATGGTGAATTGATTAAAAATGGGATGCACAAGAGGTCTGAATGAGAAGAAGGCAGGTATTTTGGAGGTTTGTGGGGCTGGTGGAGATAGGAAAGGTGATGCCATTGAGCGATTGGAAAACAAGGATGAGAATTTTAGACACAAGATGTTGCTTGACTGGAAATCAACACAGATCTGTGAGCAAAAAAGGTAACATGAGGACAAAACTTGGTGTGAGTTAAAGGCATGAGTAACAGAGCATTAGACAATCTCAAATTTATGGTTAAAAATCACACAACACCAGGTTATAGTCCAACAGGTTTAATTGGAAGCACATTAGCTTTCGGAGCATTGCTCCTTCATCAGGTGGTAGTGGAGGGCTCAATCCTAACACACAGAATTCATAGCAAAAATTTACAGTGTGATGTAACTGAAATTATACATTGAAAAATTGATTGTCTGTTAAGTCTTTCATCTGTTTGAATACCATGATAGTTTCACTTCTTTCATGTGTAAATCACAAACCTTTTTTTAAAA
>NC_057710.1:67908642-67934920 GCF_004010195.1 Chiloscyllium plagiosum
CGCGTCTGTGTATATGTGTGTCCGTGTGTGTGTGTGTGTATAGGAGTGCCTGTGTGTGTGTGTGTGTAGGAGTGTCTGTGTGTCTGTGTGTGTATAGTGCAATGGTGGTCACCCCAGTTCAACACCGGCATCTCCAAATTAAATTTATGGAGGTTAGAATGTGGTGGCTCAGCCAGGAATGCAAAGCTTTCACAGCTAATCAAACAGCGGCTGATATACTATTGTGCAGCCTACTAAATTTTGCAAGATACAGTGAAATACATTTTGTAAGGGAAAGACTCCCAGGATAAGCAATGATGTCGGATGCTGCCTGAATTGCTGTGCTCTTCCAGCACCACTGATCCAGAATGAAGGCATGCAGGTGAGGATGACCTGTTAGACTTATTAGATCTCATTCCTGTGCTAGTCCTTTACTAAAAGTATGCAATTGCACTGCAGTTGTAGGAGAAATTGCTTAAATATAAAGATGTTAATCTAGAGAGATGAGTCTTTATGGCAGAGTTCCCTGTAGTAGCTCCAACACAACTTCTAATAACAGGTTTGCATGAATGAACAAAAGCAATATCAGCCTAAACTTTAATTTCTGAGGAGGAAAAAACAGGCCAGCAGAGCTGTAACTGACAGAACTATTATGAATCAGCTGTTTCCTGTGTAATTTGAAAAGGAGCAGATGTCTGGAAAGCAAAATCAAGGTTCAGCCCTTTTGGGCTAAATCAAGACGTGATCATGTGATGACTGAAATAAAATGCTCGAAAATACAAAATCAGCATCTCATTCTGTTAAGAATACTTTTAGTAGCAATGTTAAGTGGGTTATGAGTATGAAACTGCATTTGAGAAGATAATGTACATTCTGCCTTCCTGAATAATTCCACAATGTTCCCTTATGAGTTTTCAAAGCAAAGTTGAGTAAAACGTGTTTGTTTTCACTAACTTTATTTTGAAACTTCCTTCCTCCCTGTAGGCTGGTCAATGAGAAATAGCTTGTTTTAAGCTAGAGGGTTAGATGGTCTAGAGCCAATTCTCCATGATATAGGTCAGTTTTCCATTACTCTGCATTCAGTCAGCTGGAGTTCAGCCCATAATGGAGACAGCTGATTGAAACAACTCCTCCCTCCACCCCTTGGGCCATGAATCAAATATCCAATAATAGAGACACCCTGGCCAGAAACCTGATTACGTTGCTATTGGAAAGCTCAATGGGTAAGTGCACCATGCTGAGTGCTATGAGGCATCTATATTCTATAATAGGCTTTTGTTGCATTGCTACATCCTGTCATCGAAACCTCTGAAGTGGTGAAGCTGCAAAATAAGTGAAGTAACGCTCTTATCATTCAAAGCAGAGTGCAGCATTAAACTAATAGTTGCAAAAATTTAAATTCTTTAGATACTAGTGCATCCAGACACAGTGTAGTCAAAATCATGGCTGCTAACCTGGATCTCGTGCATTTTTCTGAAGAAATCAACAAAATGGCATCAGTACTGCTGAACTTTGCTATGTCTAGAAGTTATTTTAAACTACGTCTTGCCAACAAATGGCTTCTCTGCATAAATGTGTTGTTCCTGCAGCAATAGATGTTGGAGTTGGTTTACTGGAATTTAAAAAGAGTAGTGGTCAGTGAAAAGGGAAATTGAAATCAGAAATAAAGTGAAGGGGTGCAGAGGAAGAAAGTTAGAGGAAGTGCATTAACAGGGGAAAATAGTTATTTCCATTTTTTAAGACAGCTGTAAGTAGTGAATGTTATTGCATCAATCTCTCTAATACTATAAGAAAAGAATTGTGTGGGGCCATTGGTTCAAGTGAACTGTGTGAGAAAGTTAAAAATCACACAACACCAGGTTATAGTTCAGCAGGTTTAATTGGAAGCACACTAGCTTTTGGAGCGACGCTCCTTCATCAGGACAATCACCTGATGAAGGAGCGTCGCTCTGAAAGCTAGTGTGGTTCCAATTAAACCTGTTGGACTATAACCTGGTGTTGTGTGATTTTTAACTTTGTACACCCCAGTCCAACACCAGCATCTCCAAATGTGTGAGAAAGATGTGAGACTACTATGCATCAGAAAAGTGTCAGTGTCTAGTATCAAACACTAGTGCTTTCAAACCAGCTAGTGGGCATTGATGGTTTCTTTCATTGGTTGAGTGTTTAGCAAAAGAAGACCGTTCTACAGTCTAGGCTAATGTTATATCATTTGTGATGTGGGACCAACTCTTGAATTGTACAACTGAATGCAAATACACAAAGATGAAGGCTGAATGGAGATAATGTTTTGTGTCACGCTCACTTAGCCTGAAGGCACTTGATTCTTTTCTCAAATGTTGAAATCACCTGAATGACAGAGACCAGGGTCTTTCCAAGATTGTTTGTTTTCCCATGTATTGGGATCCAGCTGGCAAGGTCTGGGGTTGGCTTTCACATTGTCTTTACATTAAAGTTTGGGATGTCCTAAAGCGCAATGTCCTGTGCTTCTCAATCTCACATTTCCAGAAGGAAACTATTGTCATGAACCTTTCTGAAAGAAGTATACATAGAAAGTGACATCCTCAGTTCAGTACAAGTGTGTAAGTGTGATGTGAAGGAGCCAATGTTGGACTGGGGTGTACAAAGTTAAAAATCACACAACACCAAGATATAGTCCAACAGGTTTATTTGGAAGCACAAGCTTTCAGAGCGCTGTTCCTTCATCAGGTGGTTGTGGAGCAGGACCATACAACACAGAATTTATAGCAAAAGATTACAGTGTCATATGGTGATATATTGAACAAACCTAGATTGTTAAGTCTTTCATCTTTCAGAATGGGTTGCAGGCTTCAGTTCATTAATATGTAAATCCCAGAACTTATTTTAAGTCACCTTCTCACAATAACTTAAGGTTTTATAACAAAAGGTGACATCTCAGCTCAGACAATGCATTAAAGGTGTGAGATCAGAGTCTTCTGTATCCCAATCTTGAGTCAGACTATTTCCAAAGTGGATTTTACAAAATATTAAATGGATTCATTGCCTGCATTAACTGCCTGTATATTGTGCAATTTTGAGCAAAATAGAATGTATCTGCAAATGTAATTCTGCAAATACAAATTCACCCCATAAACTTATATGTGTGTGTGCGTGTGTATGCATGAGAGAGAGAGAGAGTGAGTGTGTGCGTGTGAGTGTGAGAAAGTGTGTTTGTGTGTGTGAAAGCTTGGTAAAATGTGTGTGGGGATATGATGGAGTATAAGCCTGTGAAAGGGTGTGTGTGTGGCTGTGAGTGTGAGGTTATATTTGTGTGTGTATGAGAGAGTGTGTGTATGAGAGAGGGTCTGGGTAAGTGAGTGAGTATGTAGGTGTGTGTGCACGTGCGAGAGAGGGAGAGAGACAGTGTATAGTGTAGTGAGGTCAACTGTAGTGTGACATGAACCCAAAGTCCCGGTTAAGGCCATACTCATTGGTACCAAACTTGGCTATCGGCCTCTGCTCGGCTAATCTATGCTATTGTGAATCCCGAAGTCCGCCTTGAAGGATTGTCACCTGAAGATCCAAGGCCGAATGTCCATGACTACTGAAGTGTTCCCTAACTGCGAGGGAACACTTCTGTCTGGAGATTGTTACATGATGTCATTCATCTGTTGTTGTAGAGTCTGCTTGGTATCACCAATATATCATGCCTCAGGGCATCCTTGCCTGTCGCGTATGAGATAGATAACGTTGGCCAAGTCACATGAGTACCTACCGCATACATGGTGGGTGGTGTCCCCACAGGTAATAGTGGTATCTGTGTCAACACTCTGACATGCCTTGCCGTGGTTGCCATGACAGGGTTGTATGGTGTTGTGGTCGATGTTATCCTGAAGGCTGGGGAATTGCTGAGAGCAGTCATCTGTTTAGGGTTTGGCGGTTGTTTAAAGGCGAGAAGTCGAGGCATAGGGAGGGTTTGGCGAGATGCTCGTCCTCATCAATAATGTGTTGCAGGCTGCGAAGAACATGACGTTGTTTTTCAGCTTATATACTCACACACTCACCCAGATCTTTTCTCTTACACACGTTCTCTCTCATACACATACACACATAAACCCCCTACAGTCACACCCACGTACACACCCTTTCACAGGCTTATACTCCATCACACCCACACACACAATTTACCAAGCTTTCTCACACTCAAACGTGCACTCTCTCACATGCACTCACACTCACACACACACACACTCACATACACACTCTCTCTCTGTCTCATGCATGCACACACAAATATAAGTCTATGGGGTGAATTTGCATTTGCAGAATTATATTTGCAGATACATTCTATTTTGCTCAAAAAATGCACAATCTGCAGGCAGTCAATACATATAATATTTTGTAAATTCCACTTTGGAAATAGAACCAGTCTGACTTAAGGTTGGGATACAGACAGACTCTGACCTCACACATTGTCTGAGCTGAGATGACACCTTTTGTTATAAAACCTTAAGTTATCATGAGAAGGTGTCTTAAAAAAAGTTCTGGGATTTACATATTAGTGAACCGAAACCTGCAACCCATTCTAAAAGACTTAACAATCTAGGTTTGTTCAATATATCACTGTATGACACCATAATCCTTTGCTATAAATTCTGTGTTATATGGTCCTGCTCCACAACCACCTGATGAAGGAGCAGCACTCCCAAAGCTAGTGCTTCCAAATAAACCTGTTGGACTATAACCTGGTGTTGTGTGATTTTTAACTTTGTCCAACTGCATAAGGTTAGTTCATAGAAAACAGACCAGCTAAAATCAAGTAATGTTGCAAAAAAGTAAGTTTAGTTGAAAGTTGCAAGTTTTCTAACCATTTGCTTATTCACCCTAGAACCTGGTATTGTGTTTCAATGAAGCTAATCACATTTCTGAAAACAGTTCAGAATTGATTTTCCATAGGGTGTTTCGAATCCATTGCCCTAAGATTTAGCTGAAATCCAATAAATGGCTTCTCATGCATCTGTTTTCAAGTGTTGTACCAATTAGAGAACATAGAACATTACACCACAGTATAGGCACTTCTGCCCTCAATGTTACGCCGACCTGTGTAAACCAGTCTGAAGCCCGTCTAACCTACACTATTCCATTATCATCCATATGTTTATCCAATGACCATTTAAATGCCCTTAAAGTTGTTGAGCCTACTATCCTGAACAATCTTCCACTTAAGTTCCATCAGTCGATCAGGAGCTCCCCTCCCCACTCCACCACTCCCAACTCTTTGATGGGAATTCCAGACAGGTATCTTTAACCATACCGTGTGTGCTTAATTCCTGAGTGACAGTAATAGTCATGTTAAATAAAACTAATAAAGCAGCTGTAGAAGCAAAGTGCAGAATATGCACAGAAATTGATCGATTACATAGGGGATTGCCTATTGTTCTGAAAAATATGATGGGGACAATAGGAAGGGGAGTCGGCTATTTACCCTCATTGTGTGTGTTTCATAATTTATTGAGATCTTGGACAATCTGCAACACATCTCCTGGTACCCATCTCTACCCTATAACTCTCAATACTTTTGGCTAAGAAAATCAAGTTCTGTTTTAAAATTAGCATATAATTTTTATTCACTCATGGACATGACTATTGCTTGCTGGGCCAGCAATTATTGCCCATCGCTTGTTGTCTTCGAGAAGGTGGTAGTGAGCTGAGGTCCTGAAAGAGGAATTCAAGGAAATAGAGAAGTTAAAGAGGAGGATCTCAAAGGTAGTGATCTCGGGATTACTACCAGTGCCACGTGCTAGCCAGGGTAGAAATGAAAAAATAGGCAGGATGAACACATGGCTTGAGAGATGGTGTAGGAGGGAGGGGTTCAGATTTGTTGGACATTGGGACCGGTTCTGGGGAAGGTGGGACTATTACAAAATGGATGGTCTACATCTGAACCAGACCAGAAACAATGTCGTTGGGGGAGTTTTTGCTACTGCTGTTGGGGGGATTTTAAACTAATGTGGCAGGGGGCTGGGAACCAGAAGAGAAAACAAGTAGGCAGCGAGGTGGAGACTGGAGACTGTAAGCATTATGAAGATAACATTAATAAAGGGAAGAGTAGGCAGAGGGCAGGTGAGCGCAAAAGAACTGGTGGCCTGAAGTGCATCTACTTTAATGCAAGGAGTATAGTGTGTAAGGCAGATGAACTTAGGGCTTGGATTGGTGCCTGGGAGTATGACATTATTGCAGTGACAGAGACTTGGTTGAAGAGAGGGCATGATGATTGGCAACTAAGTGTTCCAGGATATAGATGCTTCAGACAGGACAGGGAGGGAAGTAAAAGAGGGGGAGGAGTTACATTGCTGGTCAGGGATGATATCATGGCTGTGCTAAAGGAGGACACTATGGAGGGCTTGGGTAGTGAGGCATTATGGGTGGAGCTGAGAAATAAGAAGGGTGCAGTTACATTGTTGGGGCCTTATTACAGACCACCCAATAGTGAGCGTGAGGTAGAAGAGCAAATACGTAAACAGATTATGAATAGATGTAGAAGCAATAGGGTGATGGGAGATTTTAATTTTCCCAACATTGACTGGGATACACTTAGCGTCAGAGATCTGGATGGAGTAGAATTTGTACGAAGCGTCCAGGAGAGTTTTCGAGAGCAGTATGTCAATAGTCCGACGAGGGAAGGGGCCATATTGGACCTGGTACTGGGGAACGAGCCAGGACAAGTGGTAGAAGTTGTGGTGGGGGATTTCTTTGGGAACAGTGACCACAATTCTGTAAATTTTAGAATACTCGTAAATAAAGAAGAGAGTGGTCCTAAGGGAAAAGTACTAAACTGGCCCAAGGCCAATTGTATCAAAATTAGGCAGGAACTGGGAAATGTGGATTGGACACAGCTATTTGAAGGGAAGTACACATTTGAGATATGGGACGCTTTCAAAGATAGGTTAACGGCAGTGCAGGAGAGGCATGTCCTGTTGAAGGCAAAGGATAGGAAGGGCAAGATTCGTGAACCGTGAATGACAGGAGAATTTGTAAACTAGCCAAGAGGAAAAGGAAAGCATAAATAAGGTCTAGACAGTTAAGAACAGAATGGGCCCTGGAGGAATATCGGAAGAGTAGGACAAGTCTTAAACAAGGAATCAAGTGGGCTAAAAGGGGTCCTGAAATAGCAAGCAGAATTAAGAAAAATCCCAAAGCATTTTATTCTTATATAAGAAGCAAGTGGGTAACTAGAGAAAGGATTGGTCCACTAAAAGATAATGAAGGAAGGCTGTGTGCCGAACCTGAGAGAATGAGTGAGATTCTGAATGATTACTTTGCATCAGTGTTCACTGAGGAGAGGAACATGATGAATCTTGAGACTAGAGATAGAAGTTTGATTAGTCTGGATCACATTGGCATAAGTAGGGAAGATGTGTTGGGTATGCTAGAGATTATTAAAGTGGACAAATCCCTAGGACCAGATGGGATCTATCCCCGGTTGCTGAGAGAGGTGAGAGAGGAAATAGCTGGGGCCCTGACAGATATCTTTATGGCATCCTTAAATATAGGTGAGGTGCCGGAGGTCTGGAGGGTTGCTCATGTTGTCCCCCTGCACAAGAGGGATAGTAGGGATATTCCGGGTAACTACAGACCAGTGAGCCTGATGTCAGTGTCAGGAAAGTTGCTGGAGAGGGTACTGAGAGATAGGATCTATTTATATTTAAAAAAGAATGAGCTTATCAGTGATAGGCAACATGGTATTGTGTGGGGGAGGTCATGCCTTACCAACTTAATAGATTTCTTCGAGGAAGTGGCCAAGTTGTTAGATGAAGGAAGGGCTGTCGATGTCATATGCATGGACTTTAGTAAGGCATTTGATAAAGCTCCCCATTGTAGACTAATGGAGAAAGTGAAGTCATATGGTGTGCAGGGTGTTCTAGCGAGTTGGATAAAGAACTGGTTGAGCAACAGGAGACAGAGAGTAGTAGTTGAAGGGAGTTTCTTGAAATGGAGAAAGGTGACCAGTGGTGCTCCACAGGGGTCAGTATTGGGGCCACTGTTGTTTGTAATATACATAAATGATCTAGAAGAGGGAATTGTTGGTATGATCAGCAAGTTTGCAAATGACACAAAGATTGGTGGAGTAGCAGAAAGCATAAGGGACTTTCAATCCAGACAAATGTGAGGTGATGCATTTAGGCAAGTCTAATTCTAGAGCGAATTATACGAGATCTGGGAGTGCAGGTCCATTGCACCCTGAAGGTTGCTGCACAGGTGGATAGAGTGGTCAAGCAGCATATAGTATGCTTCCCTTCATTGGACGGGGTATTGAGTATAAGAGCTAGCAGATCATGTTAAAATTTTACAAGACATTGGTTCGGCCGCATTTAGAATACTGTGTACAGTTCTGGTCATCACATTACCAAAAGGATGTGGATGCTTTGGCGAGGGTGCAGAGAAGGTTTATGGGGATGTTGCTTGGTATGCAAGGTGCTAGCTATGAAGAGAAGTTGAGTAGGTTTGGTTTATTTTCACTAGAAAAAAGGAGATTGAGGGGGGACCTGATTGAGGTTTACAAAATCATGAAGGGTATAGACAGGGTGGATAGAGATAAGCTTTTTCCCAGGGTGAAGGATTCAATAACTAGAGGTCATGCTTTCAAGGTGAGAGGTGGAAAGTTTAAGGGGGATACATGCGGCAAGTACTTCACACTGAGGGTGATGGGCGTTTGGAATGTGTTGCCAGCAGAGGTGGTAGAGGCAGGCACGGTAGATTCATTTAAGATGGGTCTGGACAGATGCATGAGTAGGTGGGGAGCACCTTAGGAATGCTTAGGAATTGACTGACAGGTTTAGACAGTACATTTGGATAGGCTCAGGCTTGAAGGGCCGAAGGGCCTGTTCCTGGGCTGTAAATTTTCTTTGTTCTTTGTTCTTTATGATCTGTTGCACTCCATGTACTGTAGGTAGACCCACAATGCTGTTAAGAAGTGATTTTCAGGACTTTTGACCAACTGACAGTGATATATCTCCAAATCAGGATGGTGAGTGGCTTGGAGGGGAACTTACAGCTGGAGGTGTTACTATGTATCTACTACCTTTGTCCGTCTAACTAGTCCAAAATCAATATCCATTTGAATATGAGAATTTCAAATTTCAACCAACTTTTGCATGTGAAAGCATTCCTAATTTCACTATTTAAAAGTCTGACTCTAATATATTAAACTATAATATAATAATTTAGATATTGGGCTTAGCGCTAAACTGCTCAATTAGAAACAAAAAAACTCGACAAAAAACAACCAAAGATTTACAGCTGCTGGAAATCTGTACTGAAACAGAAATTGCTGGAAAATCTTAGCAGATCTGGCAGCATCTGTGGAGAGAAAAGAGGGTTAATGTTTCAGGTCCGGTGAGTCTTCCTCAGAATGGGTTACTGGGCCCGAAACGTTAACTCAGATTTCTCTCTACTGATGCTGCCAAACCTGCTGAAATTTTCCAGCAATTTCCATTTTTGTTTTAGAAAACATAGCTTCTCCCTTTCAAACTTATTCACTTAATACAATATCTTGAAACCTTTGATAAAGTCACCCCTTAACCTTCTAAACTACGCCATACAATTCTGGTTTGACTTAACACTTAGGGCTCAAGTATCTTTCATGGATAAACCAGGGTTTTGTGCTGCTGACGCATGGCTTCTATCCTCTTGTATTCTGTTGCTTTAGATATAATGATCAGCATCCAATAGCTTTCTTGATTATTTTCTGCTCTTGTCCACGGTACTTTAATGTTCTATGTATTTGGACACTTACGTTTCTCTTTGGATGTCCAGTTTCTATCTTTTCACTATTTAGAATATACATTATTTTGTCATTTTTTATCCAATCTGGATCATCTCTCATTTTTTCTGTATGGAAACCTAACTGCTACAATTCTGACCATTCACCTAATCTATTAATATCTCTATAATATCTTGCTTCTTTCTGCATCACTTGCAATGCCATACATTTATGTCATTAGCAAATTTGCCTATGTTGCTTTTTATCCCATCATCTAAGACTCAAATGAATTGAAGGAAGGGTTGAGGCCCTAATGCAGATCCTTTCAGGACATCACTAGGAAAATCTTGTCAATTAGATTCCTGCCCATTAGCCTTAGTCCATGTCCTTTTGCTCAGCCAATTTCCTAAGTAGGTCAGTGATTTGCTTTCTAAGGGCAAAATGTTCCAAAAAGCATTAAATGGCTAGAGGCAGGACTTCTGTCCTGCGCTTATTGTGAGGAAACCTCATCTCAGAGCTGGCAGGCTTTAGTAACTCCAACAGTGCTCCAGAGGGAGGTAACCATTGCTATATCCAGATTTTAACCAGCAGAGCACTTAGGCCAGGCTGGTGCAATGTCATGGGAGAGAAGGTACCAAAATGAGAAGAGAGGTTAGTGTGGGGGAGGATTGTGATGACAAAGCCAGAACAGAGAATAAAATTAATTAGAAATATATTTTTAAAGAAAGGTATGAGTGCTTAGTGGTTGCTGTTTGGCATATTCACTAATACTAATTGCACCAAACAAATCTTTACTTACTTCTCTGGATGTTATCCTAAGCCTTGTGTCATTATAGTCTCATACTAGTGACAAGTATGTATTTCAGGGGTCCCAATTCAGAAAGATTAATTACTTTGACTGCAGGATAATAGCACAATAAATGTTTCCAACCTAATCAAGACTGATGAAATATTAGCAGTGGTTTAGACCATTTCATTGTTCATTTAAAGGTCATTCATGTAAGTCCATGGCAGTATAATACTTAACAATGTTGAATGCTGTTCCTTCAAAGTTAAGTTAATGCATAGTTGGACTATTAAGGAAGATAGATAGTATGAGCCAAAGTAGGATTTTGGAAGCGAACAATGTCTGGTTCAGATTGCAAAAACCTGGAAACCTTAAGTAAGAACAGGAAGTTTTGCAACTCAGAATGCCAGGTTGGATCTGTGCTGAGAGAGATGTAACATTAACATTTCACATTCATGTTCCTTTTTTTCAGACTGGAATAGATGAACACTCATTTTTAAAATCTGGTTCTGATAAAATTTTATTTGGCTGAATTGTTAACTCTATATTTCTCTCTCCATAGATGCTGCCTGACCTATTACAAGTTTCCAGTGATTTCTGTTCTTATGTCTGACTTGGAAAGTTTGATCTGGCACAGTGATTTGGAGAGTTTTGCTGAATACAAAGGACCACAGGAAGACGGAAAATGAATGGAATGCATTACAATATTTCCTTTCCTTACAACAAATCTTTGTCTAACTTGTTTCTTTCTTCCCTGAAGAAGCTGACTGAGGCTGAGGTTTGATTCCAAAATTGTCAGCCATCACCTAATACTTTAATGACAAAATGGATGTAAGGAAAGAGCTTGGATGAAAAAAAATGACAAAGACACACAGCGTTGGATACAGCACAAAGGAATGGAGGTTAGTGGAAGGCAGAAGCACATTGGAATTGATGAAGCGGAAAGCTTATAGTTTTAACAACAACATTAAAGGAAATTTTGCATTTCCAAAGAACGTGAAATTACGTGTGCAGGTTGCATAACAACAAGCTTGATAGAAGACAGCTGGATAGTCAACTCTGAATATGCTGAGTGATAGAAGAGACACTTTTACAGAATAAGGCAGACTGAGAGATGGAATGAGTGATAGTGAAACCTGAGAGCTGAAGTCCAGAGGCATTAACTGGGTATGCAGGTATGTGCTTGGTGGTTTCATTTGTTTCTCTGTCTGGACTGAGGAACTAGTTTAAGCCATTGCTGAGAAGATCAAATTACTGTATTATGTTTATAGTTGATCATGGTAAAACAACTTGACATGTCTATAAATAACGGTTGAGTGATATTTTCAAACTTAAAATTCAAATTAGTTAAAGCAAATACAGTATATATGGCAAGGCAGATGATGTGTTGTAGCCATAGCATGTGCGAGATGAAAGATACTAGCGTGGTCTAGGGCAACCGCACTTGCAATTATTGTCCTCAGCTCGAAGAAACTTTGTTCAAAGTTCCTGAGCTAGAGTCTGAGTATTGGACACAGCAATTTATCAGGGATGGGGAAAGTTATTTGGACACATTGTTCCAGGATGTAGTCACACTCCTTTGATTAGGAACTTCAGGTTTGGTCATGAGCAGAGATAGAAAGTTGTGAATAGGGATGAGACAGACAGTTATATTTTGGCAAATGGAGGACAATGTTGGGAAATGTGAGATTATCCACTTTGAGAAGAATATGAAAGTAAAAGATAGTATGTGAAGAGAAAGAGTGCAGAGTACAACAGTACAGAACATAGGAAAAAGAAAAGGCCATTCAACCCGTCATGTTATCACATCATTCCAAGTCACAGCTGATTAAATACTTCAATACATTTTACCCCCACCTTCTGCATAATCCTGAACATCACTAGTAATCAGAAATTTATTAATCTATACCTTAAACATACTTAAGGGTGGAACCTCCATAGCCCTATGTGATAGGGAATTCCAAAGTTTCACAATCCTTGGGAAAAAAAACTTCTCATCTTGGTCCTAAATGACATCACCGTTATTTTTAAATTGTTTTGTTTCCTGGTTGCATACTTCCTCAAACAGGAGAAATATCCAATCTGCGTCTACACTTTACATCCCTTTAAGTATTTTGTATGTATAAATGAGATCACTATTCTATAAAACCCTACAGAATACAAGCCCAATTTGCCCAATCTCTTTTCAAAGTACAGTCCTGCCATCCTGGGATCCTGAATTTTTGTTGTACTCACTCTATGCCAATAATATATTTCCTTAGATGAGGAGCCTAAAACTGCTCACAGTACTCCGGATATGATCAAACCAAGCTCCAATAGGATCCCTACTGGGTGGGCCCAACTGATCCGCACTTACCCTCCAAAGAGTAACCCACCCAGACCTATCCTACCATATCCTAGTACTCTACATTTACCCCATACATCCTGCATCTTGAACACTATACATCCCTGAAAACTATGGGCAATTTAGCATGGCCAGTTCACCTAACCTGCACATCTTTAGATTGTGGGAGGAAACCGGAGCAAACCCACGCAGACGCGGGGAGAGTGTGCAAACTCCAGACAGACAGTCACCCGAGGATTGAACCCGGGTCGCAGGCACTGTGCGGCAGCAGTACAAGACTTCACTGTTGCTGTGCTCAAATCTTCTTGTAATAAAGGCAAACATTCTCTTAGCTTCCTTCTAGCTTCCTATACCTACATATTAGCCTTTGTCAACTTATCAACAAAGACACTCAGGTCCCTTTGTACATATCCACTATTTAACCTCTTACCATAAACTGCACATCTGTTTTTCCTACCAAAGTAGATAATCTACATGGGCATAGGACAATACCCTGAGGAAGTCCTGCAGAGACGTCTTAGAGCTGAGATGATTGATCCCATCCTTTATAAGCAATTCCAGCATTTCCCTACTATTGAAGTGAGTCTGTAACGTGTCTGTAGTTCATTGTTTTCTCTATCCTTCCCTTCTTAAGTAGTGAGCTAACATTTGCTGCTTTCCAATACACAGGAATCATTTCAGTACCTACAGAAATTTGAAGATAATCACCAATTCATTGACTATCTCTATTGGTACCTCCTTCAAACTCTGGGTTGTAGACCATCAGGTCCTAGGATTTATTAACGTTCAGTCCCACTATTTTCTCAAGGTCAATTATTTCACTAATGTTAATTTTTCATTAACTCCTAATTTTCACTAGCCTCTTAGATCTTTAGTTTTGCAAGATTTCTGGCATCTTTACTCAAAACAGACATAACATAATCATTTAACTTATCTGCCATTTCTCTATTCCCCATTATAAATTCTGACTGCTTGTAGTGGACCCACATTCGTTTTAGCCAAACGTTTTTTTTAAGTACCAATTGAAGCTTTTACAATCAGTTAGGATGTTTTGTGGTAGATTGAATTCATGTTTTATTCTCCCTTATCAGTTTCTTGGATCCCCGTTTTTGTAATCTATAAACATCCCAATCCTCAGAATTACTGCTGTATCTGGTAACTTTATAGAAAAGATCAGAGTGTTCTTCATCATTATTTGCAAGAAGGTCATCATGCAGGTATAGCATAATTTGGACAGCTATTTGCAATGTTTGTCTTGATTGCAAGGGAGATGAAGTCTAAAAGTAGCAAAGTCTTGCTCCCATAATACAGGACAATGGTTAAATTGACCAAGAAGCATTGCTGTGAGGAAAATATATACTTTCTTAAATATTGGGGAATCTGTCACTGTTGTTAAAAATATTTGAAAATGAATTTTGAGTTTGCATCAATTGTAAAAAAGATGAATTGTAAAAGAATGATCTGGAATCCGGAGACTCAGCGTGGAAGTAGGAGAAACAAGAATGAGCTCAAGAAAGAAGCCACAAGACTGGCAGACACAAAACAGAAGTACAGGTACAGATACAGAGGAGACAGAAGCCAAACAGCTGTGGGCTGCATATTTTAGTGCACGGATGTGGACATAAAGAGAAAGCAGACAGAGACAGAAAGAGGAACACAGGAACTCCTGAGAAAAGAAGAAATAACTCACTCTTAGAAACATGACAGATTTTTCTGTATAGCTGAAAAGGAGACAGGAGCTCTTGAAGGTTTTATGCAAGCTAACTGATTAAAAAGGTCTGACATTTGGAAAGTTATCTGAGCAGCTGAGAGAGACTGCTTGATGTTTTCCCAGAAGTGGACAAACCATGAGCTAGGGTGTTAACAATTGGTTGAAAAGGAACTATGGACAGGTACACCTTCAGGATTATCACGACTTGAGGCAGTATGAGTTTTTGGAAATGTACCTTCCAATTGTAGCTGGGACTCTGGTGGTTAGCGGTGAGACAGCAGTGCAGAGGAGTTTGATCCCAATGTTGGGGGAGAGATAGAGCCCTCATGAGGAAATAAAAATTAGATGTCACAGCTGAGGCATCTAAGGTACACAATTCTTTATCCGAAATCCTTGGGGCCAGTTGTTTTTCGAAAGTTGGAATTGTTCGGATTTTGTAATAAATGACATTTTCACAGTGAAAAGAAAATTACCTAACATAGGTGCACTTGTGAATCGTACAAGTGCTGAGACACAATTGATGCCTGCCAGTACAGGGCCACGCAGACACGTCCTGTCTGAGTGACATGGTTTGAGTGGGGGTGGAGTTGGGTCACCTGTTTGCTCGCCAAAATGATGCTCTACACTTCACGAACATATTTTTGATTTGGGAAATTTTCGGATTTCGGATAAAGGATTATGTAGCTGTAGTATCATATTTCAAACAGGAGTGAATTACATCAAGAAAGATAGAGAGGGACAGAGAGAAGAGTTATCCATGAATTGCTTCACTGGAGTAGAGCAAGTGTATCTTTCACCAGAAAATTCAAATTATTTCAAAAGGATAGTCAGGAGAAATTACATAATTGCTGACAATTAGTTTAAGTTCAAATGTTGGGAAGGTCCTGAAATATAAAACACCATGCTGCACTTGTCATTTTTAAGCACGTAAAAGTGTATGGGATCGGGGTAACCTTGTGTGACATGGTTATCAGATTGGAAACAGGCTACAGATGAATGTAATGCTCTGATTGGTGGAATGTAACAAATAGTTTTTCCAGGGTTGTGACTAAGCTGGACCCTCAGCTTTTCATTAGGTTAGAAGGTTGAGTGGTGATCAATAGAATCATACAGTACAGAAGATGTCCTTCAGCCCATCCATCTATACTATCAAAAATACACTAAATCTAGTCCCACTTTTCAGCACTAAGTCCATGGCCTAATTGAAGGATTATCAAAGGATTCAATACGGAACGTACAGTTTGTCTTGCTGGGGCATTCAGGACAAAAGGAGAGAAATCTAATGTTAGATTTAGATCATTTGTGAATTTCTGTGTGAAAAAACTAGCACTTATTCACATAGAAGGTGGTGAAAATCTAAAACTCTTGAAGGCTGAATAAATTGATATTTACAAAATGGAGATTGATAATTCCTTTGATAGGTGGCTATGTCAAGAGATGTGGGGTAAAGGCAGATAAAGGAACTGCGGTACAAATAAAAATGAATGGCAGATCAGGCTGAAAGATTGTTTATATGTTCCAATGAAAGGATGATCAAAGATATCAGTAATAATGGAAACATGAAAATGAATAAGGAAGGACAGAAGCTGTGACCTCAGTTGGAATCCGCTGTTGTCTTTGTTAAGAGTTCATCATTTTGTCAGTGTGTGTGAGAAATGAGATTGGGAGCAATCATATTACACAGAAGGCTGCTGGAGCTTGGAAAGTTTTGCTACAGGGAGTAGTTGAAACAGAAACAATTGCATTGGAATTCGTCCTAGAGAGGATAGCAAAGCAGTATGTTGATTTTGGATTGCTGCAACCAATAAACATCACACAAAATAATGGCAAATGTCTCATTCTATGAAGTGCTGTTGTGCCATGATGGATTTCCATATGAGTGAGAAACAGGTAATTGCTGACTTAATGATGATTGGTTTTCTTAATGTTAGAGCAACAGTAGAATAAACAAATAAACTGATCTTCCCTTTAAGTTAAACAATGATTCTAGTTAAAGGATTTAAATGCCATAGCAATAATCATAGTCATAGAGTCATACAGCACATTTTTTCACTGGAGCGTAGAAGGCTGAGAGGTGACCTTATAAAGGCTTATCAGATCATGAGGGGCATGAATCTGGATGGGGTGAATAGTCAAGGTTGTTTCCCTAGGGTGGGGGAGTTCAAAACTAGGGGACATATTTTTAAAGTGAGAGGAGAAAGATTTTAAAAAAGACATAGGGGTAACTTTTTTACACAGAGAGTGGTTTGTGTGTGGAATGAACTTCCAGAGGAAGTGGTGGATGTGGGTACAGTTACAACATTTAAAAAACATTTGGATAAGTTCATGAATAAGAAATGTTTGGAGGGATGTGGGCCAAGCGCAGGCAGGTGGGACTAGTTTAGTTTGGGATTATGGTCAGCATGGTTGAACTGAATGGTCTGTTTTCATGTCACGCGTGTGGAACTTTGTAAGACACTCCAAATATGGAGGATGCTTGTATTTTACTATTTAAATAATGCAAATTGTTGAGAATTTGTTACTAGTTGAAAAAATATTGTGAAGTTGGATATTAAAACAGTTCAGTATGGTGTGCAATGAGTCATTTGGCAAAAATGGTGCAATTCAAAAGAATTAAAAGAAAACTCTCATGCCGAATATAATTCAAACCATCCATTATGGAAACTAACTATATTGTGCATAAATAGTTTAACGAGATCATTACTAGTAACAAGACAGAAACAGCTATTTATTGAAAGAAGAGAATGTTAAACAAACTCTCTACAACATCTGCAGGTTCCATGGCCTGGAAAGTCCTTCTGAATTTCTGATTAATAGCATTTACTCTAAAATATAAAACTTCAGATTTTCAAGGCTTCTCCAACAGAAAAGTAATTTGATAATGCAACGCAATGGTCGAAAGTGTCAGACAATTTTTTTTTAATGCCCTTTCTTATGTGCCAGTTCTAAGCTCACGTACCCCACCTCTGAACTTTGACTTTTTAGCAAACAGTCTGTACTGCGTAATGAGTGTAGTCCCAGAAAATCTTTCAAAGATTCTGGCAAAGTTTAACTTATTTGAAGACTGCTGATCAATTGATAGGCTTATGATTTCTCTTAATAACAATATTTGCCTCTTTATTCACTAAATTATTTTTTCTTTGTTATAGTTAGTTCTGGTTAACTGTAGACAATGTTAATGTGAATTGAGCAGTAATCACACATACAGCCACAGGATAATGAAAGCACAGTGGGAGGCCATTCAGCTTTGCATCTTTGTGCCATTATATTGCAAGAGGAGTTCACTGCCAGCCACACTCCTGCTTTTTGCTCATAGCCCTGCAATTTTCTTTCTCTTCAGAAAATGATCAGATTCTCTTTTGAATCCTCAAATCAATTTGCCTCCAGTACACTCACAGGAACTGTATTCCATACTCAAACCATTTGCTGCATAAAAGATTTTATTTTTATAGCATTGTTTCCTTTGCCAATAACTTTAACGATAATGTCTGGTTTGTCCAGGCATCTCATGATTTTGAACACCTCTACCAAATCTCCTGCATTCCTTCTCTTCCTCAAGGAGAACAGTCCCAGCTTCTCCATTCTGTCCATGTGACTCCAGTTCCTTATCCCTGGAACTATTCTCATGAATCTTCTCGATATTTCTCTAATACAATTACATCCTTCATAACGTGTGACTTCCAGAACTGGATGTAATTCTCTAGCTGAGGCTAAACTAAGGTTTTATAAATATTCAACATAACTTCTTTGTATTTATGAACATGCAAGTGTACAAATTAGGAACAACAGTCGGCCATTTTGCCCCCTCAAATCTACATTGCCAGTTGATAGGCATATAATCTGATTGTACTCCTGCCTATTTCCTATGCTCTTTCACTCCATTGTCAAACAAGATCTATGTAACTCAGTTTTAAAATTGTTCAATCACCCAGCTTTTATTGGTCTATGGCAAAACTGCCCTCATCTCAGTCTCAATCAAGAGAGGCCTTACTTTTAAACCATTCCCCTCATTCTAGTCTCTCCCACAAGGAGAAACATCATCTCATTATCCACCCTGTCAAGTCCCCTCAGGATCTTACATGTTACAACAAATTAATCTCTTATGATTCTAAACTACAATGAGTACAGGGCGGTTTGTCTGATCTTTCCTCATACAGCAACTCCTTTATTGCAGTAATCAGTCAAGTGAACCTTCTCTGAACTGTTTCTAATCTTGTTATGTCCTCTCTAAGTAAGGAAATCAAAAGTACTCCTAAAGTGGTCTCATGATCCCCTGCTCAACTGGAGCAAAACTTCCCTACTTCTATATTTTATTTTCCTCACAATAACTAACAATATTCCATTTGCCTTCTACTTACTCTCTCCGCATTTAACCTTTTTGTGTTTCATATACCAAGACACCTAGATGCCTCTGTACCACAGAGTTCTGTGATTTAAATAATACTGCTTTTCTATTCTTCTTGGCAATGTGAACATCATTCAAAACTTTTGCCCACTCACTTAATTTACTTATATCCCCTTGCAGAATTATTACGTTTTCTCCACAGCTTATTCTTCCACCTGTCTTTGTGTCATCAGGATACATTTTGACCTTTCATCCAAGTAACTGACACAGATCATAAATAGTTGTGTCATTCCAATTGGTAAATCTTGCCAACCTGAAAATCACCCATTTATCAATAGTCTCTGCACCAAGTTAGCTAACCAGTCCCCATCCGTGCTAAATGTTAACCCAAACACCATGTTTGAAAATTATTTCATGAGACATCACTGGCTAGGCCTATACTTTTGCTTATTCTTACTTGACCAGAAGATCATTAAGAGTCAACTATATCGCTGTTGGTCCAGAATCACATGTCGGCTATGCCAGACCAGGTAAGGACAGCAGATTTCCTCCCCTAAAGGACATTAGTGAACCAGATGAGCTTTTACAACAATCAAATGTGGTTAAATAGTCACCATTAGACTAGATTATCTTTATTGAATTGAAGTTTCACCATCTGTTATGGGAGGATTCAAATACCTGCATCCCTGAGCAATATGTCTCAGGATTCCAAGCCTAGAGATATCGCCACAGCAGCACCTCCTTGTGCTCAGACAATCCAACAATTGTACTCAGCAGCCTTATGCCTTCATAATCCCAGAAGAAGAATGCCCTCCTGCATTGCTGAGCATTTATTGGCCTCCTCCTAGCTGTCTTCAATGCCTGTCACCCAATGGCTGAGACCCCCTCTGCATCATTCAGTCTTTTACAGAGCTGGGCTCATTTTCTGCAGTGGCCATTGTTGAATTCTGTGCATGAATTAAAATAGGTTAGTATGCAGGTTTAGCAAGTAGTTAAGTTAATCAAATGTTATAATTAATTGCAAAAGGAATTGAATATATCAGTAGGGATGCTATGCTTCAGTTATGTAGTGCACTACTGTGATCCAAATTCAGAATACTATGTACAGTATTGGTCTCCTTACTTCAAGAAGGATGTAAATGCATTGGACACAGTTCAGTAAAGGTTTTCTGGAATAATACATGAAATGAGTGGACTGTCAAAAGAAGAAAGGTTAGATAGGCTAGGCTTGTATCTGCTGGAGTTAGAAGAGTGAGAGGTGACTTGATTAAAACATATGAAATCCTGAAAGTTACATTTGCTGTCTTCTAATCCATTGAGACTAATTTAGAATCCAAGGTCTATCTCTGTAACCACATTTCCAAAACTTCAAGATGTACGCTATCCGATCCAAGGGATGTGTCAGCTTTTAGTTTCATGAATTCTTCCAGAACTATATTTTAATTAATATATCCCTAAGGCCCTCTACTCACCATTACTTTTATGGAATGTTTGTTATGTCTTCTCTAGTGAAGACAGATACAAAGCTTTAGAGTCATAGAGTTGTACAACACAGAAGCAGAACCTTCAGTCCAACTCATCCATGCCAACCAGCTATCCTAAAGTAGTCTAGTCCTATTTGCCAGCATTTGGCTCATTTTGTTCTAAACTCTTCCTATTCATATACCCATCCAGGTGCCTTTTAAATGTTGTAATTGTACCAGCCTCCACCACTCCCTCTGACAGCTCATTCCATACACGCACCACCCTCTGTGTGAAAAAGTTGCCCCTTGGGTCCCTTTTATATCTTTCCCTTCTCATCCTAAGTCTATGCCCTCTAGTCCTGGACACCCCCATCCCTGGGAAAAGACTTTGTCTATTTACCTATCCATGCCCTTGTGATTTTATAAACCTCTATAAGGTCACCCTTAGCCTCCGACGCTCCAGGGAAAATAGTGCCAGCCTATTCAGCCTCCCCCTATAACTCAAATCCTCCAAACCTGGCAACATTCTTGTAAATATTTCTCATCCCTTCAAGTTTCACAACATCCTTTCTATTGCAGAGAGACCAGAATTGCATGCAGTTTTCCAAAAATAGCCTAACCACTGTCCTGTATAGCCATAACATGACCTCCCAACTCATACTCAATGCAGTGACCAATAAAGGAAAGTATACCAAACATCTTCTTCACTATCTTATCTATCTGTGACTCAAAATTCAAGGAATTATGAACGTGCACTCCAAAGTCTCTTTATTCAGCACCACTCCCCAGGACCGTACCATTAAGTGTATAAGTCCTGCCCTGATTTGCCTTTTCAAAATGCAGCACCTCACATTTATCTAAATTAAACTCCCTCTGCCAACCCTTGGCCCATCCTATTTTGATGTCAGCTGCAAACCTACTAACCATATCTCCTATGTTCACATCCAAATCATTTATATAAATGATAAAAAGCAATGGACCCAGCACCAATCCTTGTGGCACACGGTTGGTCACAGGCCTCCAGTCTGTAATGATGCTGCTTCTTTAACTTTGTTATGCTGTCCTTGGCTTTTTTTGTCAGAGAGGTCATAAAAGACACAGACTCTGAAAAGTCTAAGATTAAAGGCTTTTAGGGCCAGCTTGATCATAGTTAACAGATACTGCCTCAAGAAAAAGGCTTTCAAGTTTCAAACAAAACACTTGTGCAATGAAAGAAGAGTGGCCAATTCAACTTTTCTCTGGTTTGGTTTGGTTTTAGCACAGTACTGTTTGAGGCTGCTGGTCCAACAAACAGCTACATAGAAGAGGCTGTTCCACGCTGCCATCTTTTTCTAGGAGAAAGTGAGGACTGCAGATGCTGGAGATCAGAGCTTAAAAATGTGTTGCTGGAAAAGCGCAGCAGGTCAGGCAGCATCAAAGGAGAAGGAGAATCAACATTTCGGGCATAAGCCTGAAGAAGGCTTATCCTTTGATGCTACCCGACCTGCTGCGCTTTTCCAGCAACACATTTTTAAGCTGCCATCTTTTTCTCTCCTATAAGACCCTGTGTTTGATTTTACCTTTGGTGCCAAGGGGTGTTTGTGGGGATTATTGCAAGTATTTGGAACAGCAACATTAAGTTGGGATGATCTGTTGGGTTTTCGGATAGGTAAAGTTATTCTGTTTGCTGTTCTCTTTCGTTTGTGTTTCAATCAGTAATCTTGTAAATAAATTCTGTTTTGTTTAAAACTAAGTGATTTGACCAGCTGCATTCCTCCTGGAATATCCACATTACACCTGCTTAAAACAACTAGAAAAGTTAGGGTCTGGGCCACTTTCTTGAAATGTTTTGAGGGGTCTGGCCTAGTCCATAACAAGTCTGAAAAGCAAACCACCACCACCCCATCTTCTATCTTTGAGCCAGTTCAGAATCCAAATGGCTAGTTCTCTCTGTATTCCATGTGCTCCAACTTTGCTAACCAATCTACCACGAGGAACCTTGTCCAAACACCTTACTGAAGTTCATATAGATCGTGTCCACTACTCTGCCCTCATCAATCTTCTTCGTTACTTCTTCAAAAAACTCACTCAAGTTAGTGAGATGTGATTTCTCACACACAAAGCCATGTTGACAATCCCTAAGCAGTTCTTGCCTTTCCAAATACATTGTTGAATGTCTATGCCATTTCTTAAATTACCTGTTACGATATCTTCTGTCCCTGTCTCTCAGGGATTGTGTTTACTCTTGGTAATTTCTTCTGATGTACAAAGCAATGGAAACTTTTGCAGTCTGCTTCTGGCTCTGTAAATAGTTTATTATCATATACTATTCTTTATTTTCAATTTCTTGGCCCTTTTGACAACACTATAATTTATTACTATATTGTCATCAAATGCAACTTTTAACTTTGCCTGTAGCTATGGTTGAACAACCTTCTCCTGTTGGGATTTTTATTTCACATGGGAATATATTATTGTTGTAAATTATGAATTAATTCTTTCCATGTTTGCCATTGTCTGTCTACCCTCATTTCTCTGAATCAAGTCTCCCAATTTATGTTTCCAATCTACCTTTCTGATTTAAAATATAGCATCTTTAAATATTTTCATAACTTGACAGATGCTTTTGATGATTTTGACAGTTGCCTTTGACAGCTCTGTTGACAGTTCTTATGAGTTTGACAGTTAGTAAGTTTATGCAATTTTTATACATACTCATGTCTACTTTGCACAAAAGGCACCTTACATCTCCAAACTGGTATGTAAGTATCTAAATAAATCCACAATAGACCTGCTCCTATCATACGATGTGCATATTGTGCTTTCCACGCTAGGTTTACCAAAATCAGACATAACTGAAGGTATCTGTTAAGGCATTTGTTCAACTGGATGTGTGAAACCCAGCCTACAACTTTCCCCGCCCTACAAAAAGTTGGAGGGAGCCATCTTTGGGTTCGGACTTCTGGTTTCCAGCCTCTGTGCTGTTTATGCAACAACCTTCTCTGTCACTACAAAGGTCCTAGTCTCACTATCAAATTCTATGGTATTATAACCTCCAGTGCTGGGGATTTTAAACTTGTACAAATTTCTTACTGGGTGAAAAGAAAAATGCACCTCACTCTGCTACATTCTGTAGTCATTATATATCTCTTATCCATTAATGCAAGGATCCTGTTAAAATGGATAGCTATACATGATAATCATCTCATTGTAAAAAGGTGTGAACAAATTATTTAGCCTGTTTTGGTTGGGTTCTCCCTGCTGACTCTCTAAGCAACTCATTTTGTGACTCATACTGTTTCATTACCAACAATGGAAAATAGTAATGTTTAACTTTCCATCAACAAGTGAACTTTGCAAATTGTATTTTTCTTCTATTGGTGATTTGTAGAGACTGCACTAATAATAAGATGGTGTTGGCTGATTATCTGTAATTATGTCAAAGGTGACTTGCAGAAAATAATTAACTTTAAAACTTTACTGCAGCTCTTTAAACAGCTGGGTCGATAAAAGCCATTGTGTCAGTGAACGTATCGCAGGCTGAATTCTGATGCAACAGGAAAAGCTTCTGTGGCTCAGAACGCAACCTTCTGCTGTTCATCTCATTATTTAATCAACCACGCTCTTCGCGGCCCTTCTCATACAGTTGCATAGCAGGACAGGTCAAAGTGCTCACCACAGCCAAAACCTTCCAGTGTTCATGCACTGATGCCACAGTTAAAGCCTGGCGGCTTGCTGCTTCAGATGATGCAGATCAGGACCTCGGCCCTCACACTATGCTGCTTGACCACTTTAACTCAAAAAGGAGATCACTGGGTGGCATGATGGCTCAGTGGTTAGCACTGCTGCCTCACAGCGCTAGGGACTTGGGTTTGATTCCAGCCTTGGGTGACAGTCTGTTTGGGATTTGCACATTCTCCCTGTGTCTGCATGGGCTTCCTCCCACAGTCCAAAACTGGGCAGGTCAGGTGAATTGGTCATGCTAAACTGCCCATAGTATTAGGTGCATTAATCAGAGGGAAGTGGGTTATTCTTTAAAGGGTCGATGTAGGCCTAATGGCCTGTTTCCACACTGTAGGGAATCTAATCTAATTATTAACTGCTCTTCCTTTACGTTTAACATATAAGGAACGTTTGAGGACTCTGGCTTTATACTCGGTGGAATTTAGAAGGTTGGGGGGATTCTAAATGAAACATATAGAATACTGAACTGGACAGAATGGATGTTGGGAAAATGTTTCCATTGGTAGGAGAAACCAGGACCTGAGGGCACAGCTTCAGAGTAAAGGGAAGACTCTTTTGAACAGAGATGGGGAGAAACTTCTTCAGCCAGAGAGTTCATGGAATTTTTTGCCACAGAAGGCTGTGGAGGCCAGGTCATTGAGTATGTTTCAGACTGAGACAGACAGGTTTTTGATTGTCAAGGGGATCAAAGGTTACAGGGAGAAAGTGGAGAATGGGGTTAAGAAACTTATCAGCCATGATTGAATGGCAAAGCAGACTCGATGGGCTGAATGGCCTAATTTCAGGTCCTATGTGTTATGATCATTAACATCCATCCTATTCAGTCCTTGTCTTTGACTCATTGCAAGCAAAATTAGGCCACAATCAGGCTGACAGATCCAAGACTAGTGGGAGATAGGGTGACTGAAGGAGTGGATGGTGGTTTGGACATCAACCTCCTTATGCTCTAGGAGTAAACAAATTCTATAATTAGCCAGAAAAGGGCATGATTGCTCATGTGGGAACAGAGAAACATCAATGGCAACGCCAAAAGTTTCATTGTGCTGTACTGCCCTCTAATTAGTGGCCATAGTAATGATATTGCTCACATGGGGGGGCCATTCAGCTCATCTTGACCACCATACTAACTCCTTCTTAATCTGCACAGGCTTTTCTTCCTCTTGCACAACTAATTCCATCTCTTCTCTTATATAGGACAAGCAGCACCTGGAAAACCTCTGACTGTGAAGAGGCTAGCACCAGACACTGTCAGCTCTACCTCCAACTGTAAGGGAGGAAGCTGCTGTATCCTCAGAGGATGCACAAATCAGGCTCTGAATTGCACCCTCCAATGACTCAGAGCCTGTTATCCTGGTAGGTTCTCTTTCTAGAATAGATTTGAGATTACAGTCTGACAAGCATATTGCTAACACATCTCTGCAGTTGATCGAGGAAGGAACACCCCAGGCCTGTGACCCTCACAGCACTGCACCTACTCAGGTCCTGACAGAGGATGGTCCCATAGACTCAACCATTAATGACTCAGGTTTGCCAGAGATATAGGAGATTAGTTAATTGTACTTGGCATAGCCCAAGTGTAACTGCTAGATCCAGGGGAGAATTCTGTCAGTGAAACACCATTAAACCATTAACCAGTATGGTTACACTTGACCTTCAGCATTAACCAAACACCTGAACTACTTGGATGTCAATTCCCAGACTATGATAGGACCAAGCATCTGACTGATTGTGGCCCACCACTAGACTGAAATCAGATGAGACCCTTGTTTGACTATGGCATTACCATCTGACTGACTGTAGACTCCTTTTACCCCAGCAAGGACTGATTGCCTTTGACTTTCATTTGCTTAAAGCACATTGCAATGTGTTTGCCATGTGAGCTGCCAGGACCTACAGCACATGTGACGTTGATTGTTCAATGTTCTCCAGTATGACAAGTTGCCTGCTCTACCTCCTGTACTAGGATATGTGGAACAATCCATCTTCCGCAACTACACTGGCCCCACCCCCCACCTTTTCCTCCGCTACATCGAGGAGGTTGAACAATTCATCCTCCCACGAGGAGGTTGAACAATTCATCCACTTCACCAACACCTTCCACTCCGACCTCAAATTCACCTGGACAGTCTCAGATTCCTCCCTCCCCTTCCTCGACCTTTCTATTTCTATCTCAGGCGACCGAATCAACACGGACATCTACTA
>NC_057710.1:67935364-67956778 GCF_004010195.1 Chiloscyllium plagiosum
CGGCTAGGAACTCTCCAACCACAAGGGATGAACTCGGGTTTCACCAGTTTCCTCATTTCCCCTCTCCCCAGCCTGTCTCAGTCAAATCCATCAAATTCAGCACCGCCTTCCTAACCTGCAATCTTCTTCCCGACCTCTCCGCCCCCACCCCAGTCTGACCTATCACCCTCACCTTGTCCTCTTTCCACCTATCACATTTCCGACGCCCCTTCCCCCAAGTCCCTCCTCCCTATCTTTTATCTTAGCCTGCTGGACCAACTTTCCTCCTTCCTGAAGAAGGGCTAATGCCCGAAACGTCGATTCTCCTGTTCCCTAGATGCTGCCTGACCTGCTGCGCTTTTCCAGCAACACATTTCCATCTTCCTCCTGTACTAGAAAAGCAATCCAAGCCACAAAAGCTGGCAGCTGTAACTGAGTACTGAAGACACTGTGCACTGCAAAAACCAAGAGCAGCATAGATGCTAGCAGCCTGTGAGTCAGTGCTGAAGTCACTGAGAGAGTATTGTGAAAGTAACTGCTGTGTTCAGAGGCTGGTCGCCTTCAATTAAGTGCCAAGTGAGTGAGCATTAAGAATGTAGGCTAACATTCTTAAGATACATTTTGTGAAAATGTATGAGATGCCACCCCAAATGCAAAGCCACTTGGTGGAAGCATGCAAGTCATTGGTTTACCTGAGCTCCAAACATGAGTGTTGAAAGGCTGAAGTGTTAGGCCAAGAGAAGGCATGATAATCAAGGTGAAGTTTGCCAATGCTGACTTGCATGGATGAAGAGCAAAGAGTGGTGTTCCTAGAGCGTGCAGTGACGTTGGTGTTGAAGACACAGACAGATGAAGGCTAGGACAAATAATCAGTGAACTGCAGTATCAGGTACCTGCTCTGACTGATATATCATAAATTTGTGCCATCAGTTTCTCAGGAAAGGAGAGTACAGTTGGAAGTGGTATACAATTAAGGTGGGTTAGAGTATTAATGAGATTCAAATACATTCCATTCTGATATAACAAACAGGATCTGTTCCTGTGTGATCCTGTGTTATAAGAAAATCGTATAATTGCAGCACCATTTAAACTAATAGGGCCAGAATCCTGTTATAGCCAACACAGGTAAGGAAGGTTTGCATTCTACAAATAATGGTCTAAATTCTTCAATCGTGTTAAAGCCAATTCATGTTGAAGGAAAACCAACTGTACGTGGAAATAAGATAGTCATTGTTCAATGCGAGATTCTGAATTTGCCACTTATGGCTTAAGGGGAAAACCGCAGAATGCTTTTTTGTGATGAGATTCTGAATTTTTTATTTTCTCTACATTTTCCCAAATTTCTTGACCTTTCTCACGCTGCTCCAGGGAAGGAACAAGTCTCTGTTTTGATTCGTTTAGCCAGTCACCTCCAAGGAAGCATGAGAAAGTCTACTATCAACTTTTAAGCCTGTCCTTTGGAAAGGGAAAAAAAACAAACCCAAAATCAAAAGACGCAAAAAAGTGGTCAGAAGGATGATAGGAGATTGAATTTCAACACAAGGGTATACGGTAGATTGGAAAAGTAAGGGAGTATTTGTCAGTTAATTAGGTTGCATCTGGGATGGTGATTAGAAAATCGTGTGTGCTATGCCTGATTTTCAGGTCCTGAGACAAATTATAGGCTGATAGCCAATGAGTGCTAGCATCTCTGGAAAAGATTCACGACTCCTGTCAGAAACCTACACCCAGTTATAGATCACACCAGGAAGAGCCACGTAATTACCAGGAACAGAAGCAAGTATCAGTGTGCTCACTCAACTGTTTTACTGCTTGGGGCAGTACATCCTGAGCTGGTCTCCAGATTTGTGGTCATCTGCTACAGAAGGGAAGGAGAGGCACTGACACAATGGTAAACTCATTGGACTAGTAACCCAGTAGTTGAAGCAAATATTCTGCAAACGCTGATTAAAATTCCACAATAGCAGATGGTGGAATTGGAATTCACTAAAAGTTTGGATTATCATCACCTGGATGGCAACAAGTGCTGAAGGAAGAGGAAGATTTATAGGACTGGGGGAAGAGAGAAAGCAACAATCAAAGGACTCCATGCAGGACTGCTTCACTTAATTCAGCTAAATCATCTTCACTGCACTACAGGCCAACACAAATCTTACTAACATTCTTTCTTTCATCAACTGAACAGCTCCTTCATTAAACGCTAATGGTCCTGTTTAGAATGTAACAAATCCAGGGCAAATGTAAATTGATCAATCATTCAGTGGAATAGTTGGTTGAGAAGTTAATGCTTCAGGCCTAACTTGCACACGCCTTTCTCTAACTGAGTACAGCCATGTGGTGTTTCCACAGCATCGACATTTGGGAGTTGGAAGGTTCCTGAGGAGATGTAAAGGTCTGTATTGAAGAACCCTATGTCTCTGACTGCAGCATCTCACCCAGTTGGTAGTACAGCAGTTGTAAGGACACTGAAGCAATGCTTCATGGAGTAGCAGGCATACTGTAAACCTGAGGGAGGACTCGGAGTGCCTTCCTTATGGAACCAAAGGCCATTCTTCTGAAATAAACATAAGAAATATAAGAACAAAAGAAATAGGAGTAAGATTAGGCCATTTAGCATTTTAAGCTGAGAGAAAAACTTTCCTTTTCAACATGTTCCCTTGCCTGAGGCATGGTAACTCTCTCAGATTAAACCATCACCAGTCATTTTTCTTTAATGAGAGAACAGCCCTATGGTCTGGTAGAATTACGGTGACTTGCTCTGTTCAGACTTCTCCTGGATGTTTCATTCAGTTTTGACAACCACCCAAACACAGATGCATTGATGCTAAGGGGGCAGTAAAGCTACAATGAATGTCAGGATTAAGAGGTATAGAGTCATACAGCATAGAAACAGACCGATCGGTCCAACCTATCCATGCCAACCATGTTCCCAAACTAAACTAGTCCCACCTGCTTGTGTTTGGCTCATATCCCTCCAAACCTTTCCTATTCACGTACATATCCAAGCATTTTTTAACATTGTAACTATACCTGCATTCACCACTTCATCTGGCAGTTTGCTCCATACACAAACCATTCTCTGTAAAACTGTTGCCCTCATGTTCTTTTTAAATCTTTCCCCTGGATAAGGGAGAACATTACATTATTTTTTGGCAGCAGTGCCTCAGGACTGCTGTAAATAATAAATTGTTTGATATGAAATAGGGTCCTCAAGTGGTGAGTCAGATGACATGGAATTGCAATGCAACCGAGGAAGAAAGGAATCCTAGGAGAAAGCCATCTCAGGGACAAGGCTCACTGAAGCTTTTTCTCACATAAAAAAAAAAATCAGTTTGATCTTAACGATCGAAAACTACATAAATAAAAAGAGAAATGTCACCTTTTTTTATCATATGAAACTCAGAGGAAGTTGAAGAAATTGTTTTCATTAAACTGCCCCATGTGGAAAGCGGTGAATGTGTGCAGCAGTCTGTGCTGGCAGACAGTGCAGCAGATGGTGTTGGCAGCCTTACCGGGAATTTGGATATTTTTAAAGTAAAAAATGAGAGACATAAGTATTACAGTGAGGTAGTTGTGTTTTAGATTTAGAGACTGCCAGATGGCAAAAAATGAGAGAGCTGAAATATTCTTCCATTTATTCCACTTTCATTTCACATCAAAGTGACAAGTATCTTTTGTTACATGGGGAAAATTGGAAAGAGGGAAAATTGCTACTTGTGAGGACTGGGAAAAGACAGAATAATCAGAACAACAGTACATAATATTTATAATGGAACTTTCAATTAGAGAAATGTTCACAGAAGAGCAAAAAGCACTATGTTGAGATTAAGGAGAGATTGAGAATCAACTGGTTAGATTGTAGCCTGTGAGCTACACTAGCTCTCACTGGAGAAAACATAGAGGACCGAAGACCAAAGAAAACTCAGACTGATTTACCATTCCTCAGAATTCTCCTCCTACCCTGACCCCAGTTCTGGCCTCTTATCCTGTCCTAATGGCATTGATGGATGAGTAATCCATAAATCCAAGGAATGTTCCAGGGGTTTTGATCTGAATTCCATCACAACAAAACGGTGGAGTTTGAATTCAATTTTTTTTAAAAATCTGGAATTAAAGTCTAATGATAACCACTATTGATTGACAATATCCAGGTTTGGGCTGAAGTAATTGTGAAGTAATATTCGTACCTACACAAGTGCCAGTCAGTGACAAAAGAGAATTTAACAATTACCTCTTGGTATTCAATGGTGCTAACATCACTCAAATCCCCCACTGTTACAATCTTGGGTTAGGGGGAGCGGGTGGGCTGGGGAGGAGGTGGTTTTACCACAAACCAGAAACTGATTTGGTCTATCGTATAAATACAGTTGCTACAAGAGGTAGTTGTAGATGAAGAATCCTTCAGTAATTCACCTCCTGACTCCCCAAAATCTGTCCACCATCTACAAGGCACAAGTCAGGAGTGTAAAGGAATATTCCACACTAGCTTGGATGGGTGCAGCTCCATCAACACTCAAGAAGCTTGACAGCATCCATGCTCAGTGGCAGCAATGAGTACTATTTATAATATGCACTGCAGAAATTCACCAAAGATCCTCAGATAGCATCTTCCAAACCCACAACCATTTCCATCTAGAAGGACAAGGGCATCATGTACATGGGAACACTACCACCTACAAGTTCCCCTCCAAGTCACTCATCATCCTGATTTGGAAGTATATTACCATTCCTTCACTGTTGCTGGATCAACATCCCGAAATTCCCTCACTAAAGGCATTGTGGGTCAACGGTCAACAAGTGGACTGCAGCGGTTCAAGAAGGCAGCTCACCACCACCTTTTCAAGGACAACTAGGGACGGACAATAAATGCTGGGCAGCCAATGGCATCTATGGGCCCCATGAATAAGTAGAAAAAAAGTATTTCAAAGCTTCTTGTTAGAAAGAAATACAATGACTTGATAATGGGAAGGACTGGGAGACTCTCTCTGTCCCTGCTTCCTTCGCATGATATGCAGGTGATTAAACAATTGAAGAAATATCCATTCACCAAACACTCCAGGATTCTAGAAGTTTTGCTGCCAAACATCTAAGTCATCAACTGAGCAGTTATGGACTCAACTATAAACATCAAGAACTCTCAGAACGTTTTAAATTGAATATCCTTTCTCCTCCTTTAATACTAGCCCTTTTCCAATTTTTAAGCTTTAGAATGGTGCTTGTGTGTTTTTGTGATAGTGTTTTACTATTTTTCTAAGGATTAGTGAGGAATAAAATTTCTTTTTTATTCAAAAATTGCAATTTGCCCCTAATTGTGATTTAGTGACTAAGTTTTAATTATGACTTGGAGGTGCCAGTGTTGGACTGGGGTGGATAAAGTTAAAAGTCACACAACACCAGGTTATAGTCCAACAGATTTATTTGGAAGCACTAGCTTTCGGAGCACTGCTCCTTCATCAGGTGGTTGAGACGGGTGCTCCGAAAGCTAGTGCTTCCAAATAAACCTGGTGGACAATAACCAGGTGTTGTGTGATTTTTAACTATATTTTAATTAGAGAATGGGATAACTGTGCTAAAAAGAAACAAAAATATTTGCTGTGGCCAATCATGGGTGTTAAAGGAGGCTGATTCACCTCAACTCACCTGGACATAACAAGCCCCAAACACTCCTTCCAGCTGATGGCAGGGATATTCTTGTACTTCTTTCAAATTATTACAGTGTATTCACAACTCATACGTTCAGTTTTATATTTTAGCACTAATAAAACATTTCAAGATTTAAAAAAGTTTGAAACTGTGTGACAGACGTCTTTGGAATGCTGTAGACAATGTGATGGTTATCAATAAGCTGGAGGTGTGCAATTCAAATCTTGAGATGTTGCCAGTCAGTTAAGGAACAGCAAATATCACACAGGCTCAATATTTATGGCTGTCAGATGTTTATTATCCCCTTCTTTCTACAAACTTAAATTTACTCTTTGTCCACTGCTAACTTCAAAGGGCTACACTGAGAAAGAGAAGGTACCAGCCATAGCACACTAATTCTAAGCTGCATTGAGTGTTGGTTAGGTCTTCTCCAAGTGTACTTACGTATTGCAGTTTTTCCTGTTCCTTTCCAAACAAGAAATTTACAGAAACTCACTATTCTTTCGGAATAAAAGCTAAAGGCAAAATTGCACAGATCTCAGAAAGGTGCTATGCCTTTAAGACAAAAAGGTGACATGATGACATGCAACACTCTCGTATAACAGATGTCCATTTTATGCCCCGTAGAGACTTACAGCCAGTTGGCCAGTTCAGCCAGCAGCCCATCTATTAGCTAGTCAGTAAACCAGATATATCTAATGTGATCATAACATGTAGAAGTATTAAACCGCAAACATAAGTAAACCTAAGCCTGAGATGTCATATTCATGTCCAAAATTGTTTATAAACTTCCAGGCATCTATCTCAATAAGAACCTGACTGACAATGGTATCTGCTTTATGGGACAACATATAGAAAAATATAGTGACAGTGTATGGGCAACAGTAGCAGGTGTTGGCAAATGATGACAATACGTTTGCAGTAACAGATAATCACAGTAAGTTGGTATTAGAAGCTGGTAATAGCAGTAGTGGATGTTGTGACAAAAATTCTTGTTACCCATCATCCATTTTAGATCAGAGCTGAAGTATATATCTAACAATCAGTACTGATGGCTACAATCTGGATTTTAGCACAGCAACTACAAGGAAGGAACAGTTATGAGCACACATCCTCTTGCAAAAGAAGGGAGGCTATGTTATGTTCAAGTTACAAAAAGTAGGCTACAAGACACCCAGGAGAGCTCTAATTTGGCAATCCGATCCTTGCATGAAATACAGTTCAACACTGGGAGAAATTGTTCTTTATATTGCTTCGGCTTTACTCTGTCCAGTCTTCAGAAATGGCTCAAAAGTAAAATCATAACTGCTGTACTCCTTTTGGCATGAACAGCATGTACAGATACTTCTAAGCATGTTTTATATAGGCAGCAAGCTTTGAAGCAGGAACAAGCAGAGAAACAACAAAAAAGAGAAGCTAATCACAAAAGTACAAAAAACCTTATACTGCAGCAAATCTTGGGTGCTTGCATTTTTGAAACTGCACGGTAAAGATAGAAAGCAAACATTTGACCAAGATTTGGCAATCCAGTGACTTTCTGTCAAAACAGAAAATGCTGGAGAAGCTAGCGGTTCTGACAGCTTCAGTGGAGAGAGAGAAATAGAGTTACTATCTCAAATCAGACATGGCTGTCTTCTTCAAACTTTCCAGACAGATTAACACCCAATTGGTCAGTTAAGCAACCAACCTATCAGTTACTCAGTCAGTCAATTATGTTTTGAATGTAGATACTGGAGGGTAGTTAATGTTACCCCACTTTTTAAAAAAGGAAATAGAGAAAAAACAATTAGAGGCTGGTTAGCCTGACATGGTTGCTGGGGAAAATGCTGGAGTTAACTACAGTTCATTCTGTTATAACATGGTAGTTGTGTTTCTTTGCAACCCCGCACTATAGAAAATCGCGCTGTAGACGATTGCTAATAGAAAATCACTATACCCATTCAGTGGAAAGTTTGTGTTATACAAACAACATCCTTGATTCATCAATTGCATTATAGTCAACTTGCACTGACGAAGTGAGGGTTATAGCACAACGATCTGTATTAGGATCTAATAACTGAGCATTTGGAAAGCGGTGACAGCCTCAGTCCAAATCAACATGGATTCACTAAAGGGAAATAATGCTTGACAAATCTCCTGCAATTTTTTGAGTATGTGACCAGTACAATGGGACAGCGGTGAATTGGTGAATGTTGTGTATCGCGACTTTCAAAAGGTCTTTTGGCAAGGTCTGACACAAGAGGTTTGTGAGGAAAATGAAAGTTCATGCTGTCAGAGGTAATGCATTGACATGAATAGAGAAAGAGTTAGTAGACAGGAAGTGGAGAGTTGGAATAAAGGTGTCCTTTTCAGAGTGGCAGGTAATGATGAGTGTGGTGCCTCAGAGTTCAGTGCTGGGACTTTAGCCGTTCACAAAATACGTTAATGATTTGGACGAAGGAACTAGATGCAAAATCTCCAAATTTACAGTTGACAATAAGCTGGGTGGCAGTGTGTGCTGTGAGGAGGATGATAAGAAGCCACAGCCTTGGACAGGCTGGGTAAATGGGCAAATACTTTGCAAATGCAACATAATGGGATAAATGGGATGTTGGAGGAGAAAGTGAGGTCTGCAGATGCTGGAGATCAGAGCTGAAAATGTGTTGCTGGAAAAGCGCAGCAGGTCAGGCAGCATCCAGGGAATAGGAGAATCGACGTTTCGGGCATAAGCCCTTCTTCCTGAAGAAGGGCTTATGCCCGAAACGTCGATTCTCCTATTCCCTGGATGCTGCCTGACCTGCTGCGCTTTTCCAGCAACACATTTTCAGCTCTAAATGGGATGTTACCACCTTTGGTGCAAAAACAGGAAGGCAGATTATTATCGAAATAGTGGCAGTTTAGGAAAAGGTGAGGTGCAACGAGACCTGGGTATCATGGTGGAAGGTTGGCATGCAGGTGCAGCAGGCGGTGAGGCACGCTAATGGCATTCTGGCTTTCATAATGAGATGATTTGAGTATTGGAGTAAGGATGACTTGCTATAGCTATACAGCGCCTTGGTGAGACCACACTTTGATATTGTGTCCCGCTTTAATCTTTTAGTCTGAGGAAGGACATTCTTGCTATTGAGACAGTCCAGCGAAGGTTCACCAGACTGATTCCTGGGATGGCAGGACCAACATATGAAAGACTGGATCGACTGCATTGGAATTTAGAAGAATGAGGGAGGATCTCATAGAAACCAATTCAATCCTGGTGGGACTGGACAGGCTAGCTGTGGGAAGAATGTTCCCAATGTTGGGGAAGTCCAGAACTAGTAAAGGTCCAGTAAAAGGATTTGTAGAATTGTCAAGGTAGAGTTGAGCCTCATCAGGAGTTTGCTTTAATACAGGCCTGTATTTCTGCAATTATAATTAAAGTTTGAAAAAAGAATGAAGTCAGTCAACATGCAGTGTGACATCAGGCTTGAGTTTTGAAGCTCGGAGATTATGAAAAGAATGATAGAATAACTGTTTGCAACAGTTCTAAACAAAATTGAGAGGAAAATAAAATAGTAAAGAAATCTCTGGCAATTACTTCAAAATATCCTTAGTAAGTTTAACAGTGTCAGTGAGAGATGACTATAGTACAAGAGGATCAGTTTCTTGTTGGCAGTGCACTTATTGAAAGAGGAGGAGCTCAAACAAAATCCAGCATTTCAACCACATGTATGCGGTTTTTGTTCTTACCTTGGCTTAGAAATGCCTGTGGTGTGCACAGTAAAACATGACTAACTGTGGTGAGGACTTTTCAGAAGTACTCAGAGAGTATGTAAAATGCATAAAGAATGACAGGGAGTAACTGCAGAGATGTGACAGACAGTAACTACAAACAACCTAAAATTTTTTTTTTCATTATTTTGTTTAAAGTTGGGATTACTTATTTTCCTCCTGTAGTAAGATAAAAGATCACACATTGTGCTAAAGAATGGAACAACATTTGTCTTTCTATCAGAAAAACTTGCTTGATTGCATTTGATAAAAGTTGTTATAGATTTATAAATGACATACCTTAGAATGTTGACCACAAACTAACAATACTTGTGCAACTAACTGTCTGACAATTTCCAAGTCATGTACCAGTGGAAAAAAAAGTCAAATGTATGACTCGTGACTTGATGATAATCCACCCATCGTTTTTCCAGTGATGAGTATGGGCTGGAATTTAAGTTCCTGATGTATTGGGAGCAGGATTGGGATTTAGTGTGGGAGAAAGTGAGGACTGCAGATGCTGGAGATCAGAGCTGAAAATGTGTTGCTGGAAAAGCGCAGCAGGTCAGGCAGCATCCGAGGAGCAGGAGAATCGACGTTTCCTGAAGAAGGGCTCATGCCCGAAACGTCGATTCTCCTGCTCCTTGGATGCTGCCTGGCCTGCTGCGCTTTTCCAGCAACACATTTTCAGCTCAGTTGGGATTTAGTGTGGCAAGGTTTGATATCCTGTGCAAAACTTTAAATTAAGAATAGGGTGTAGTAGCAAGTTGTCCATCAGTAACAACATTACCATTCCATTTCCTGGTTCCTTGAGCAATTAATACGGGTGTGTCTGATAATGACCCACACAGGCTGATTTCAGTGCCACTATTTAAAGGGGACACTCCAAACATATAATTTGATGAAGTTTTGAGCTGGGAGCAGAGCAGTAAGAATATCTAGAGTGGAGTCTGGGCAGTGAAAGATTCATTTTAATGAAGTCCTCCCACACATGGGCCCAAGGGAAGAGGTTCTTTTCCACTGAAAGGAGGAAGAAGCCTGCCAGTAAAATAGAACGCTCTGGATTGATGTTAGTGTTACTCTGATGGATTCATTGCTGAAAGAGGTTCAATGATCCAAACAGGCCAGGAAAGGTGAGAACTGTACCGTGGTCATCAATATCTTAATGTGTATAATTCTCCAGTCACTGTCTTTTCCAGCCTATTCTAACCCATCAGTCCTCACACCAAATTCTGTTGCAGCTACATCCATCTCTATATGTCTGTGAATTTTGTCAGATTCTCAAATTGGGTCCATTCACCTCTGACACTCAAACTCAACTTCACGCAATGTCACACCTCTCCATTACACTCACTCTGAAAAAACAGGGTGAAATCTTGTCGGGGTCTGAGTGACAGACCAGGGTTACAGTGAGATTTATAGCAGAATTGGGCAAGAAGTCCGGCAAGGTCCATCTTCACGCAAGATTATTTTGCTTCATCTTTTATACTTTTCATAAGGCATGATTCTGACTGGGCATCAGCTAGTTTCTATTTGTTCAGTATTAAAGCTTGCTAAGCTCCTTGTTGATGGCTCAGCTCACTTCATTCACATTCTGCATAGGAACTTACTTAACATGTCAAACAAACATGCCATTGAGAAAACCCAACATGGAAACCAGAGTGGTGGGTTTAGTTCAGCCCTTCCTCTGAAGGACCTTCATCTTCCTAAAGACCAAAGCGCAGCCCAGTGTATACTCCATGGGCATCAGCAACTCATCCTCCATGGACTTTGACAACCGCCATTCAGCAAACCCTCACCACCATTATCCTGGCCCTTCTTTGATGCAGAGCAGTGTGCCCTGAAAGCCTCTATCATAGACCATACTGGCAACCAGTGTCTGGCAACAGTTATCACACAAGGACAGATATCCAGCCCAGGAGCTTATACCAGAGCTACTCACTTGCTTTTTTGGCACATGTTGACCTGGCATCCATTGGCATGCCTGCAGTATGCATGCCTTGCCTTTTCTTGCCTAGTTTTTCAGTGCCTATTGGCATAATCCCACAACCAGGCAGCTGACCATACTGTTTAGCAGTCCTCAGCCAACAGCATATATGTGTTCAGAAATTGCTGGAACAACTCAGCAGGTCTGGCAACATCTGAGGAGAAAATGGAGAGTTAAGTGCAGTGCAGTGACCTTTCTTCAGAGCTGATGGTAGCTAGGAAAAGGTTGTATTTATATTGGAGCCAAGGGGTGGAAGGGTTAGGAGTGAAAGGAAAGGCAGAAATTGAGCCAGGAAAGAGAAAATGACAGTTAGGAAAACTAGAAGATGGATAATAGTATGATCAGGAGAAAGAAAAGCTGATAATAGGGACCAGAGGGAGGTGAAAATGACTTGACTATGCTGAAAGCAGCCCATGCAATGACAAGGTCTGGGGTCTGGCGCTGGGTAATATACATGGAAGAAGTTCCACTTCTAAAATTATTGTTGCACCAATTAGGGGTCTGGGCATGTTTAGGTTGGCACTGGAGAAGGTGAGCCATGGACTTTCTGTTAGCTCTGTTCCTTTTCCTCTTCCTCTCCACTTCACCGCAACTTACTGAGCTCCCCTGTTCTATAGCTGTGGTAGAGGAAGTCAGCTCAGCAGTGGAGCCTGTTGGCCCTAAATGGTTAGTGGGGTGACCTGAAAGTGTTTGTATCTGGATGGTCCAGGGTGCTCAGCATCCTCTTGCCAGAGGCAAGTGGACCCCTCTCAGGCTGAATTTCTAAGGGTCAGAGAGCTCAGGCAGACCTAGTCACTTCTGCAGAGTCCTGAGTGGGAACAGCTGAGAGGCGTGTGTGTGGTTCCACCTCTGGTTGGGTTCCTCCTGGCACTACCCTGTCTCCTTGTGAGGTCAGGGCACTTTGACTGTGGTCAAAGATCCCCATCCCTCTGACACCTCAGTCCTGAGGTCCAATAGCTGGTGCAGTGGAGTGAAGATTTGTGCATCTTTCCAGCTCACTCTGAGGCTGCTGGACTTTTCCTTCACGGCAACAGGCAACCTGCCAGGTGATCACATGACTCACTGCATTACTGAGTGGTTGGGCAATTCAGATATTGCGTTCCAGGTGCATGTGAGTCACTGGTGCTCACCACGATGTAAATGGATGAAGTTGCTCATTACTGACACTGCAGGGGCCACTCTTGCTGAATCTGAACAGGTACCTGGTCTACAGTAGATTTCTGACTGCCAGTGGCCTGGGCATTTCACTTTTGGCCACCTGTGGAGTTATCATGGCATGGGGCTCTGTGTGCCTATCGATCTCACTAAGTTAACATAATGAGAGCTGAGAATATGGGTACATGGGGCAGCCTTACAGCTGTACCCTCTGATGCCTTGACCAATCATCCTCAGCAGTTGAAGGTGTGTCTCCTGGGGGACAGACAGGCTGTCTCTTCAGATTCATTTGGGAGGTTGGGTGCAGCTGTAAGATACCAGAGGCAGGTGTGACAGTCCATGATTGGAGGTGATGACCAAAAAATGTCATGGAGCACCAGGTTAATGTGAGTTGACGAGGATATGGATGTCCTGGTCTCCTGATTCAAAAAGTGGTAGACCAAAATGATTTAGCCCTTGTGCCAGTAATAACTTTGAATGTTGTTCTGTGCTTGTCTTCCACTTTTCCCAAGGTAAATATTTGCCAAAAAATGTGCAATTTAATCTGAACTGAGCAATTTGTGGCTTTATTTTCAGATCCATGCAATTGCTGGAGACAAGTTCTAAGTTTAGCCACTAATGTGCACATACAGAGAACTTTCAATCCCTCCTTGATACTCACACCATAGTCCTCTCAAGGACATCATTCTATTCTCAACTGTATGTTAGATTGAGAATCACATATCTCAACTTCTTCAGTAGATACAACTGCTGTTGCTCAGTACTCTATAGCAGTTTGAAAAGCGCACAATTGTTATTGCATGAGAGAACCATTCAGTCTGGTGTTTCCAAGTTGGCTCTTGGAACTCAACTAGTCCCACTCCTTTCCCTTTCTGCCTTTAACCCTGCAGAACTTTTCTCTTCAGATTTGTATTCAATTTCATTTTAAAGACCTTGATTGAATTGCCTCCATCACACTTTCAAGCAGATCCCATCTGTCTGATATTCTAATAGTCTAATAGTGAGCAGATATTTTCTCCAATTAAATATTGGGAAGACCAAAACCATTGTCTTTAGTCTTCTTAACAAACTTCTTCTCTTGTAGATTCCATTCCTCTACTAACAACATTCCAAATCTGAACTAAACTGTTTATAACATTGACATTCTGCCCTCAAAAAAGACCCTGAATTTCCAGTTGCCTGCCACTTAACACACCACCCTGCTTCATGGCCAACATCTCTGTCTCAGGCTTGCTGTAATGCTCTGATGAAGCTCAGCGCAAGCTGGAAGAACAGCACCTCATTTTCCACTTGGGGACCCTGCAGCCTCAGGAGTCAATATCGAGTTCAATAATTTCAGGACCTGAACTCCCCCATGTTCTAGCCCCCTGCCACACAAACCAGGCCTTGTTATCACAGTCTGCCATTATCAGTAACAGTCTCCATTAGCAGGTATTCACCATCCCAGCCAGATTGTTATACACTCCTTTATCTGTCCAACTATACTTCCCTCTCTTTGTGCTCTATCCCTACCTATTGTTTACTTGTTACCACCCCCCCAACATATCTTCTGCATCAAAAGTGACATTTTCCTGTGAGCATCAGTTTTGAGGAAGCTTCACCAGACCCAAAACATTAACTCTTCACAGATGCTGCCAGACCTGCTGAGCTTTTGTAGCAACTTCTGTTTTTGTTATTATCTCAGAGTCATTCTTGATCCTGAGATGAGCTTCTAACCACACATCAGCCCATCATTAAGATCATCTATTTCATTTTTCTTAATGCCATCTGACTCTATCCTATCTGCTGTTAATACTCTCAGTAAGCTTGATATCTGGTTTCCATGTATTTACTCTCAAACCCTTTTCACCCATTGCCCCTTAGCTCAGACCTGAGTTGTCTGCCAGTTAAGTTGTGCCTTGATTTTAAACTCTCGTCATTGCTTTTCAATCTTTTAAAGACCTTGCTTCTCTCTAATCGCTTGCACCCTCCTGACTTTCTGAGGTACCTGCACGTATCTAATTCTGGCCTCTTGAGAATCAGGATTTATTGCTCATCTCTAATTGCTGTTGTAAATGATGGTAGATTCCCCATCAGTGTTGTGGGGAAGATTGTCTTTTGAAGACCACTTTCTTCCATCAGCAGATCAGTAAGATGTGAAGTTCTACTACAGTATATGTGTGTGCTGACCTGGTACTGAAAGATACAAACTATTCGATTTGTCAGTATATCTCAGAATGAGGATAGTTAAGGGAATATCATCCTCAATTGCTTTTGACGAAGTCTTCCTTTTCTGGCCTGCTGGAACAATTCTCAATGCTCGTGTCACTCATATTTATGTTTCAGCTGAAGTAACTTACTGGATAAATTTGAATTACTAGCTCTTTCTCTGAAACTATTCAGGACATTATGGCTGGCACTTATAAAATTCTTGAACAGACTTGCCTATTAATGCCAGTAAATCAGGCTTCATACCCAAATATGGGAAAGTTAGATGTTTGAAAGTCATAACTATATATATATATATATATATATATATAGCAGTATGAGGTCACTGACTGAGATCTTTATTGCTTACCTTGGCACATTGCTTCAGGTCAGAAAACCGCTTTAGTTCCAAACTGAGCTGTTAGCACCATATTTATGTCCAGAACCTTCTGTTTTGCCCTTGAATTTTTGAAGGCTGCTTGTCCATCATCGTTTACACCGTCTATCTGTGAAGTGGTCCCCTTGCTATTTTTATATTTACTGAAGAACATGTCCATGGATGTAATTACACACCTCGAGATCAGGTGGGACTTGAACTCAGGTCTCATGGCACAGAAACTACCACTGGACCCCCTTCAAATGGTCCCCTTGATTCTTTACTCGTGGCACCAGTTCCTTCATTTGAGTTTTTTTCCTCCTATATTTGGAACAGCTTCTTCTTATATCCAGAAGTGCTTTTACACACATCTAAATGTATTTTTTTCTCTCGCATCACCAAATCATGCATGATTTTTTTTCCATCAATTCCATCACCACTAGTAAATCACACATGTTTCTATTGAATGATTTACATGCAAAATGCTTTATGGGAAATGCAAACCATCAAAGGTTAGGGAGAGAGGGAGGAGCCAAATCAAAATGGAATCAGAAAGCGGGTACTTTCATTGGTAAATTACACTGCCAGATTAGTGGCCATCAGAAAGGTTAACTGGCAAAAGGCTGCATTACTAAAGATTTGTTGAGTTTGGCTTCTCATGGTAAGTTTATTATAAAACATTTAACGCACATAAATCACTTCGCCAAGTAAATGTCTAACCAAAAAAAGGGAAAACTTAAATAGCTCTTAATTGGTACAAACTGAGCATTAAGAATAAGTGACATTCACTGGGGTGTGCACTGAGAGACTTCCATCTCATCTGTCATTTGTTATAGTTTGATTTGTTTTGGTAACCCATGGCAGCAAAAATGTCAAGAATCTGATATAATTAAAATTAATTCTAACCACATTTGAACTTCTCAAGAAAATATGCTGACTACAATCTGTAAGCTGAAATGGTTAGTTCGGTCCTTGTATGATTTGGATTTTAGTGACGAAGATTATATGCTTAAATCTGGAAAGAAAATGATAAAAAAATGCAATCAGACATCAACTGGCTATTTCCTGGAATATCTTCAAGATATGCGTTTCACTTCTAACCTGTTCTCACTTACTAAATTGCATGTATAAATAATATATAATATAATTGATATGTTGGGTAGGCTGGTGTAGAGGTTATGTGACTGGACTTGTAATCCAGAAGACTGTCCAGCAACCCAATAGAACAGCCTCCAGAAATGAAAAACTGGTAGCAGTAAAAGTGGCCATGAAACAGTCAGATTGTCATACAAAATATCTATTCAAGCAGGAGCCAGCTCTGCCTGTGGTGCCCCAGTTGTAAGAATGAGTAATAGTTGCCTTCGAATGTTTTTATGCATGTTGGTTTTGTTTCTGAGGCCAGCCTTTCGAGCTCATTCCAACTTCCCCTTGAACTGACTGAATGGTTAGACTATGGCAGAGGGCAGTTAAGAGTCAGCTACATTGCTCAGGGTCTGGAGTCACATTTAAGCCAGATGATATTGGTAGATTTCTTTCCTTAAAGGACATTAGTGAACCAGCTGGGTTTTTAAATGACAACGGTTTCATGACCACCAATACTCAGGCGAACTTTTAATTTTAGATTTATTCATTGCTTTTAAATTCCACATTGTGCTTAGTGGGATTTGAACCCATGCTCCAAAAGCATTAGCCTGGGGTTCGAGATTACTAGTCCAGCGATATTACTATTGCATCACTCTTTTGGCCTGATGAAAATGTACTATTGATCCAAATCAGATGTGCTATAACACAAATAAAATTTAAAATTATGCTACTGCTATATTAAAGCACTGTTACCTCACAGCGCCAGGGACCCGAGTTCGATTCCAGCCTCAGGCAACTGTCTGTATGGAGCTTGTACATTGCCCTGTGTCTGTGTGGGTTTCCTCTGGGTGCTCCAGTTTCCTCCCACAGTCCAAAGATGTGCAGGTTAGGTGGATTGGCCACGCTAAATTATCCATAGTGTCCAGGGATGTGCTGGCTGGATGGATTAGCAATGGGAAATGCAAGGTTTGAGGGTAGGGAGATGGGTCTGAATGGGATACTGTTCGGAGGGTCGGTGTGGACTTGATGGGCTAATTGGCCTGCTTCTGCACTTTAGGAATCCTATGATTCTATTCTATGATTCTAATAGTTGTTGGAGCAATGATAACTCTACCTGACCAGTGAGAATCTGATAGATGAGCAATTAACATGCCCCCGTGACAGATAAACCAATTTCCCTGCTTTGTGCCAATCCTGATTTAAATTTGCAATGCTGAGCAGATGATGGAAGCATGTGTCTGTTTAAGCAATACCCTCCTTTAGAATATTGTATCTCTGACTCTCTTGGGAGGTGAAAACAATAAGAAGATGAACTGAGGCTATTTGAGATAATTCTGAAGAAGAAATAGCTTTGAGTTCCTGAGGCTGGGCCCTCAAGGAATGTTTAGCTCTTTGATGCTCCAGGCTTCCTTATTCCACATGGTCCTCTGTAACTCATTCCTCATGTCATACCCCTCTTAATGGACAGCCTTCCACTGGGACCAGCCTGTAAGCTCCTGTTGCCTGAACCTTTGCTTCTGCTTTCTACTCATTTTAGTTGGTCAGTGGATTGGCCGTAGGTCAAATTGTCTCATCGAGCATCATTTTATTGATCATGTGTTCACATATTTAGAATTTATATGCACATGATTAGGTCTGCTGCAGATGAAAACTTTCCTTATTTAATTGTATGGAGGAGATATTACTGTTGTCATGAATACTGCAAAAGCTAACAACAGTCCATGCAGGCCATAAAAGCATTCCAAAGCTGCTGCACTCATGTCTTTCACTTTTGCTACAAATCTGCTGTTTCAAATACTAAGAATTGTTGTATGATCATATGAAACATGCTCCTTGGGCTTGCTTTGCCATTCCATCAGACCATGGCCGACTTGATTGCATTTCGAATTTTACAATCCCACCCACCCCGATATATTAATTCCTCTGCAAAACAAAAATCCATCTGCCCCTCTGTCTGAAAAAAAATTCAATAACCCCCTCTCTGCTTTCTGAGGGGCTTAAAGTCACACAATCCTGAGAGTAAAGAACCTTTTCCTCATCTATGCCCTGAAAGGTCAACCCCTCATTTTAAAACACTGCCCCCTTAGTTCTGGACTGATCCACAGTTGAAATCTAATTTTCACACCCGCCATTCAGAATCTTACACACTTCAAACAAAACATCCGTCACTATTCAAAACTCCAGTGGAAACAAGTGCTGTCTGTCTAACCTATCCTCATAATGTAATCCACTCATTGCGGGTATCAATCTCAAAAGTTCCTTTGAACTGTGTCTAATGTATTTCCACTCTTGTTTAAGTATGAAAGCAGAACACACAGTATTTGTGATGTGGTCTCTGTGGCCTGTATAACAGCAGCATAACATCCTTACTTTTATGTTCAATTCCTCTCGTAATTAAGAACAGCATCCCATCATCCTGCTTGATTATGTGGTGTATCTCTTGTGACTCAGGAACCAGAATACATAAACTCCTCTGCACCTTGGAATTCTGTAATTGTTCTCCATTTAAGTAATACTCTGCTTTTTAACACTCCTACACTTTCTATTCTATGTTTATAAGGGGTGCCATGAGCTCAGTTGGTGGCTTCTGGTGTAGAGTGATGCTAACAGAGTGGGTTTAATTCTCACAGGTCACCATGATTGCCCCATGTCCTCAACCTGAGCCCTCGCCTGAGGTGTGAGAACCCTTCGTTCTCTCTCACCAATGAGAGAACAGTTTGTGGGACTATGGTGACTTTAACTTTCATGGCTCTATTGCTTTTCAATTCAGCTTTGAAATATCTTGACTGGTATTAAGACACAAACATGGGAATTTAGAGCCGGACAGTTCATTTGACCCCTTCAGCTGCTCTAACATTCAACAGGGTCACGCTGATCTCTTTGTGGTATCAACTCGCCATTTCTGCTTATCCCTGATACCTTTCATCTCCTCATTCCTGAAGAAGGGCCTGTGCCCGAAACGTCGAATCTCCTGTTCCCTGGATGCTGCCTGACCTGCTGTGCTGTTCCAGCAATAAAGTTTCAACCTTTCATCTCCTCACAAGTCAAAGGTCTATCAACTTCTGCTTTAAAAATATTAATGACCCTGTCTTTCCAGTTATCTGGGGAAGAGAGTTCTGTGGAATCACAATCTTCAAAGATAGCATTTTCCTCATTTTTACCATAAATGGGAGAGCCATGAAGTTTAAACAGTACTCCTAGTTCTTTCCTGACAGAGTAAACATCCTCCTGTTCTCCACCTTATAGCAACATTCCCATGACCTTATGTTTCAAAATACGTACAACACAGATGGCCTCCTTCTTCAAGGACCGCAATTTCCCCCCCGACGTGGTCGACGGTGCCCTCCACGCATCTCCTTCCACTTCCCGCTCCTCCGCCCTTGAGCCCCGCCCCTCCAACCGCCACCAGGACAGAACCCCACTGGTCCTCACCTACCACCCCACCAATCTCCATGTACAGCGCATCATCCGCCGTCACTTCCGCCACCTCCAAACAGACCCCAGCACCAAGGATATATTTCCCTCCCCTCCCCTATCAGCTTTCCGTAGAGACCACTCCCTCCGCGACTCCCTTGTCAGATCCACACCCCCCACCGACCCAACCTCCACTCCCGGCACCTTCCCTTGCAACCGCAGGAGGTGCAACACTTGCGCCCACACCTCCCCCCTCACTTCTCTCCAAGGCCCCAAAGGAAACTTCCATATCCGCCACAGATTCACCTGCACCTCCACCCACATCATCTACTGCATCCGCTGCAGCCGGTGTGGCCTCCTCTATATTGGGGAAACAGGCCGCCTACTTGCGGAGCGATTCAGAGAGCCCTGCAGTCTTCTTCTTGTCCTCTCCGCCTCCCTCCTACTCCGACCTATCACCCTCACCTTGTCCTCTTTCCACCTATCACATTTCCAACTCCCCTCCTCCAAGTCCCTCCTCCCTACCTTTTATCTTCTCCTGCTGAACACTCTCTGCTCACTCCTGAAGAAGGGCCTGTGCCCGAAACGTCGAATCTCCTGTTCCCTGGATGCTGCCTGACCTGCTGTGCTGTTCCAACAATAAAGTTTCAACTTATGTTTCATTAAACTTAACTTTCATTCTTCTAAGTTGCAATAGATACCTGTCCCCATTGGAGGATCCTCTTGTCCCAATTGAGCATGGTAGTGCCTCAGAATGAGACTGATACATACACAGGGCAAGAACCTGTGCCTGGAGCTTACACAGGGAGACTCTTAAGCTGCAGCTGTCACATGCTCCTAGTTGACCAGAAGTTCACTTGTTCTTGACGCCTGCTGTGGGCACATTGGAATAAATTGCAAATTCAACGTGTTTGACTGCATTATGGCACACCTTCCACAGGCATTAACTTCTGAGGTGGCTCTTGAATCCAGAGCTTCTGGTCGAGAGATCCTCTACCAACTACATCACCAAATCTCACTGGGAGAAGGGAGTCGTTTCTAAACAGTTTCTAATGTACTTACATTATTTCTTAAATAGGCAGACCAAAACTGTGTAAAGTACTTTCAACGTTGTCTCACTAATGCTCTATGTAACTGAAGTAAACACCTCTAGTTTTACGTTACATGCTTTTTGTAATAAACACGAGCATTCCATTTGCCTTCCCAATCACTTGTTTTTTTAGGTTCAGATGATTCATGATTTGTGTACCAATATACTGCAATCCCTCTATACCATAAATCTCTCCACTGAATTGAATTGAATTGAATTTATTGTCACGTGTCCTGAGGCACAGTGAAAAGCTTTGTCTTGCAAGCAATACAGGCAGATCACAGAGTTAAGTAGCATAGATACTAAATAATAGAAAAACAGCAACAAAAACAAAAACACAGGTACAGGTGAATGTTAAGAGTTTGTGAGTCCATTCAGTATTCTAACAACAGTAGGGTAGAAACTGTTTCAAAACTAGCTGGTGCATGTGTTCAGACTTCTGTACCTTCTCCACGATGGTAGGGGTTGCCGAGAAACATTGCCATTGGGATGGATCTTTAGAAATGCTGGCGGCCTACTAAGTTTAGTAATCAGTCTCAAGGGGATAATAGTGTTGAAATCTGAACTGTAGTCAATGAATAGGATTCTTACTTAGCTGTTCTTGGTGTCAAGATGTTCTCGGGGAGAGTGAAGGGCAAGTAATACGGCATCTGACGTGGATCTGTTGGTTCAATAAGCAAATTGGAGTGGGTCAAGAATAGTGGGGAGGCTGGAGTTGACAGCGGGCCTAGTAGATGGATTCTATAGATGGGAGGTTGGCCTTTGTGATTGTCC
>NC_057710.1:67956789-67985639 GCF_004010195.1 Chiloscyllium plagiosum
AGGTCTTCCACCACCCATCTGTAGTCTATTTCATGACCATCTGAGATTCGACCGACTATGGTGAAGTCATCAGCAAACTTGTAAATGGCATTAGTCTAGTATTTGGCGACGCAGTCATGTGTATACAGCGAGAACAGTAGGGCACCCTGGGGGGTTCCAGTGTCGAATGTTAGTGACAATGAAATATTGTTCTCCAATCTTTACTGGGTCAAGAAATTGAGGATCCAGTTGCAGAGAGTGGGGCTTACTCTGAGATTACTAAGTTTAGTAATCAGTCTCAAGGGGATAATAGTGTTGAAATCTGAACTGTAGTCAATGAATAGGATTCTTACTTAGCTGTTCTTGGTGTCAAGATGTTCTCGGGGAGAGTGAAGGGCAAGTAATACGGCATCTGACGTGGATCTGTTGGTTCAATAAGCAAATTGGAGTGGGTCAAGAATAGTGGGGAGGCTGGAGTTGATTAATGCCATGACCAGCCTTTCAAAGCACTTCATGACCACTGAAGTTAGGGCCACTGGGCGGTAGTCATTGAGACATGCTTCATGAGCCTTCTTAGGCACAGAGATTATGTTGGCCCTCTTGAAACAGGCAGGGACAGTGGCCTGCTGCAGGGAGAGGTTGAAGATGTCCGACAAGACCTCTGCCAGTTGATCTGCGCATGCTCTGAGTGCACGGCCTGGTACTCCGTCTAGCCCTATTGCTTTCCTTGGATTCACATGAAGGAAAACTGATCTGACCTCTGATGCAGTGACTGTCGGGATAGGTTTGTCAGGATTTGTTAGAATAAATGTTACCTCTCCATCAAAGTTCTGCTCAAAGCGAGCATAGCATTGAGACGATCTGGAAGGAATATGTCATTGTCTGCTATTTTGCGCTGTCTCTTTTTAGAACCTGTGATGTCATTCAGTCCTTGCCATAATCGCCGGGTTTCTGTCTGGGTCTCGAGTTTGGATCGGTCTTGGTCCTTGGTTGTCTTAACCGGTCTGTGAAGAAATAGTATGTTGGTTTTCTATGCTCTCCACCAAAGGGACAAGTTTACTCTTACTCACATTATACTCCATCTGCAAAATTTTTGTTAATTCATTTAGCCATTTTTTTCCACTCTTTTGCAGACTCCTTATGTCCTTTATATATGGTACTTTCCTACCTATTTTTATGTCAACAACAAATTAAAAGGCCATAAATTCAGTTCCTTTAGCCAAGTCACTCACAGAGGAGGGAAATAATTGAGGAAATAATTGCATATTTCCTCTGTGATTCCTGTTAGTAAACCAAACTTCTGACTATGCTAATATATTTCCCCCTACAGCATGGACTCTTCCTTTCTTTGTAGTAACCATGTGAAATATTTTATGGAAATCAAAATACACCACATCCAAAAGTTCCCCATTATCCACATTGCTTATTACTTCCTCAAATAACTGTAATAAGTGAGCCCAACATGCTTCCCTTCCAAACAATCTTCTTGATTTATTGAAATGTATGCTTGCTGATTATTATGAAATATCTCCTTAAAATGTCCTTAAAGCCTATCCATAATTTAAGAGGCAAAAGTCAAGTGTGTGATGGAATATTTGCCACTTGCTTGGATTGGTGCAGCTCCAACAACACTCAAGAAGCTTAACACCATCCAGGATACAGTAACCAGCCTGATTGGCATCACATCCACATCCAGTCACTCCACCGCCAAGGCTCAGTATCATCTATATAATACTCTACAAAAAATCACAAAGGCAGCTTAGACACACAACTATTTTCATCTGGAACTACAAGCCACTCACCTTGCTGCTTTGAAATGTGTATCACCATTCCTTCACTGTCGCTGAACCAAAATGCTGGAACTTCCTTCCTAACAGCATTGTAGATTTACCTACAATACATGGACCATGGTAGTACAAGAAGGCAGCTCACCCCCATCTTCTCGAGGGCTGTTAGGAATGGGCAATAAATTATTTTTATTTCAAAGATATACATTATTCATTATCATAGAGGTCTGTAGCATGGAAACTTGCCTATGCTACCCAGTTTTTACAATTTTAAGCAAGTTCTGTTTGCCTGCATTTTGGTCCATATCTCTCCATACCTGTCCCATCCATGCATTTGTCTTATGCATCTTAAATGATGAAATTGCACTCGCCTCCACCAGTACCTCTGGCAATCCGCTCCAGACACTCACCACCCTCTGTGTGATAAAATTGCCTCCAATTGGCTAGCTCTCCCTGGATCCTGTGAGATTTAATCTTACTCAATAACCTACTACGTGGTACCTTGTCAAAGACCTTGCTAAAATCTATGCAGACAACTTCTACCCTCATCTACTTTTTTAGTCACCCCTTTAAAGACACTCCATCAAATTCATAAACGATCTAAAAGTAAATACAACAAGTAGAAAACAGTTCTGTACACATTGCAGAATGTTTACATTCCTTATGAGAGCACCCATCCGGTTGCATGAAAAAAATGCATCTAAATATGAAAGAAAACCATTTACATTCCCATTGATGTTGCAAGGGTATCTCAAAATGTAACAGACCTTCATTATATTTTGACAGAAAAGCCTCAGATAGTGGTCTTCCCCCACTGTGCCTTGGCTACAGCTGCCCCAAGCTTTTGTACATAGAATTGTCCAACTTTTGGAGAGATCCATGGCAACAAGGCTAGACCCATCCTTCGCATAAGACAAATGCATGTAATCCTGAACCTTGGAATGTGGTAATCAACAACACTCAGTCAAGGTCAACTGGAAGATCAACATGTTTCGGGCAGATCAAAGCTCATCTTTCACTGAGTTGGTGTTCCTACAGGTGCAGTCTGTTTGTGCGTCCTGAGAAATAGATATAGAGCACAGAGTCCTGTGTCATGGAGCTGCTCGGGATGAACCTCGACAAAAACCACTGCCTCTTTCTCCAGACCTCCTTTGCAAAGGCACATTCCAGCAGGAGGTATGTAACATTCTCTTCCCCAACGCAACTGCAGTGGTATACAAAGTCTGGGTGTGCATGAAGGATCTCACAGGCAGTGGCCCTTCTCACCACCAGCCAAGCAATGTCTTGGTGCTTGTTGGAAAGTTCTGGTGATGAGGCATTCTGCCAAATGATTTTGACAGTCTGCTCAGGGAACAACCTTACAGGATTTACCTTCTTCTTTTCCCTCAGTGTCTCGATGATGCTACATGCTGATGGACTTATGGTCAAAGGTGTTTTCCTTTGCAAATTTCTCCATGATGGACAGGTGGTATAGAATTGTCCAACTTTTGGAGAGATCCATGGCAACAAGGCTAGACCCATCCTTCGCAACACCGGGGATAGGTAGAACCTCAGTACATAGTGACACTTGATGTTTGCAAACCCAGGATCTAAGCACAACTTGCTGCAGCCACGCACAAAGGTGGCCATTGGGATGAGGGTGACTTTGGGTAGTCTCTTCACCCCCTTATCCAGAGTTCTGTACATGGAGTCCCTGCAGACACAGTCCATCTTAGATCACCAGATGAAGTGGAAGATGGCTCAGTAATTGCAACAGTGCAGATTCACCCATGCAAAGAAACTGCCATCCTTACCTGGTCTGACCTGCATGTGACTCCAGACCCACAGCAATGTGGTTGACTCTTAATAGCCCTCTGGACAAATAGGGATGGGAGTAAATGCTGGCTGAGCCAGCAATACCATCATCCTGTGAATTAATAAAAAATGCATCCCATGTAATCTGCATGTGGGCTAAATCAACACATAGCTATAGCTATACCATTCTGATAAGCTCCAATTATTTGTTCCTGTATACTCCACCCTACAGCATGGTTACTGTTAAGGGGCCTGTACAGTAATCCCACAGATAACCTCTTCCATTGACTATTTCTTATCTCTACCTGAACTGATTCTACATCTTCATCTTTGGAATTGAGGTCATCGCTCCCTCTGTATTAATGTCATCCCTAATTAATGGAGCAATCCGTTCACTTTTGTTTTGTATCCCGCCTTTCGGAAATGTCATGCACCCATGAATGTTCCAGACCTCGCCTTTGTGTCAGCTTGCCGTGTCCCTGTAACGGTAATCGGATCAAACATACTTATTTCTATTTGTGCTGTCAATTCATCCGTTTTGTTACAAATGCTAAGCATAGCACAGAGCTTGAACTGTAAAGAAACAAAGAAACCATATGGACTAGTCCCAGACCACAGAACACCATTTCCTGAACAGCTGACGGAGATTTCCTCTGACAGCAAGCTGTATTCCAGTCTGTGCCAGCTCATGTGGGAAAGCTAAAGAGGCAACATTGAGAACCGCACCAGAGAGCTCCCCAGAGAGCTGGCAAAGAAAAAACTAATCATTTATATATAGCATATGATGCCAAATTACTACAAAGTAAAGGTTCACTGACCAGATTTATCCTTTACTTAAATACACATCAAAATTAATTTCATGTACAGGGCGTTCAAGACATGTGTCTTTAAAAAAAATTAGATAAATCCTGCATAAAGACACACATTCAAAACAACAAATGCAAATTATTCTAATAAGTTTAGAATCATAATGTGAAGGTAAGTAAATACCATTTGTCTAGCATTGCAAAAATTGATAAATAATTGTGACCTTTCTTCAAGGTTTGTTTTGATGGTAATTAAAGAGAGAAGATACAATACCATGTATCTAATTTTTCAGATTAATTTCTAGCCACTAAATATATATGTTTACAAATGGTGCCAGTTCGATTTTGTAAGAAATCTGATATGTTTGATGTAGCTGATGTGTTGTTGCAGTTATACAGGGCCTTGGTGAGGCTGCACCTAGAATATTGTGTGCAGTTTTGGTCTCCTTTTCTGAGGATGGATGCTCTTGCCCACGAGGAAATGCAGTGAAGAGTTACCGGGCTGATTTCAGGGATGGCAGGACTGACGTAAGAGGAAAGATTGACTAGATTAAGTTTGTTTTTGCTGAAGTTCAGACCAATGAGGGGGATCTCATAGAGACTAATAAAATTCTAACAGGACTAGACAGGGTAGATGCAGGGAGGATGTTCCCGATGATGGGTGTGTCCAGAATCAGGGGTCACAATCTGAGGATTTGGGGTGGACCATTAGGCAGAGATGAGGAGATATTTCTTCATCCAAAGAGTGGTGAGCTTGTGGAATTCATTGCCACAGGAAGTAGTTGATGCCAAACCATTGAATGATACAGCACTTGGGGCAATGAGATTAAAGATTAGGGGGGTGAAAGCAGGGTTAGGCTATTGAGTTGGACGATCAGCCATCAGGCACAAAGAGCCAATTGGCCTCCTTCGGCCCCTATTTTTTATGTTTCTATATTTCTCTGACAAATCAAATAGCTTCATTGATCCATAATTGGTAAAAGCCTTAGATGAACCAAGTAAAATATTAATAAATCATGCATTAGGTGAAAGTTGCATGTAATCATTTGGAATCACCACCTTCACATAATAAAATTGGTTTCACAATTCTGCACAGCTTAAATTTTGGTTTTCCTAATTATGCATTTTGCAGCTGCCCATATTGTGCAGTGGTGAATACACAGTGGTAAAACAGGATGTACCAAATGGTTATTTATGGACTGCACCTTAAATTGGTTTTTTCTCAAGAAGCATGCAGCATTGATGCAGCAGAGCCAAACTTCTCCATGGAAAACTAACATTCCTGTCAATATTCCATTTTAAACTCTTAGCTATCAAGGAAAATCTTTGAGATTTGCTTTAACCTTAATCTTCTAGTCCTCAAGACATGATATAATTATAGTTTAGAGCCCTCTTGTGGTACAGTGGTAGCATCCCTACCCTGGACCAAGAGACTTAGATTCAAGTCCCATCTGCTCCAGAGGTATGTCATAACATCTCTGAACAGGTTCATGAGGAAAATAGGTACAACTATAGTTTACAGATGAATGATCTGAAAACTGAAGTGAAATACGATTGCATATCATCTTATTGACATTTAGAACAACTTTGATGCAGATATTTAATTGCGCAAAGAAAACCATTAATGGTGAAGCAGAAAACCTCTTATAGGTGAAATGTACAAATTTCTGGAAAATCTAAAAAGAATAAATATTCTTTACACCTTAGCAATGCTGTAAAAGGTACTTCAGTTCAGCTCAAGGCTTTACTGTGGCTGAACCTGGAAACTAGGATGTGAAGTGCAAAAATGAAGAGTTGATAAAAGTGTAGCATGACTGAAAGCAACAAATCTTCATCACTCCAAACCCTATTTGGTGATTGTTAAAGTTGTTCAGGCATGTGACCCTGTTTAGCAATGCACAGCATCCCCCTTACAGGGTTTGCCTTATTCCTGGAGGGTACAGAGGCTGCAGCTGATCAGTGTATCATATCTTGAAGTGTTGACTATAAGTAAAAGCCTTGCCAACAAGCTAAAGCCCATGGAATGGGGGCAATGACAACATGGTTACATAGTTAGCTAAATAACAAGAAACACATTAGTGGTGAATGGTTGCTATTTGGACTAGAGGTAGTTGGGGAGGTCATAGTTTTGTGGTATTATCGTATGAAAGATGATAAGAGTTTGAATTGAATTTAAAAAAAGAATCTAGGATTAAGAGTCTAATGATGACCATGAAACCATTCTTGATTGTCATGAAAAAAAAATGTGGTTCACAAAGTCCTTTAAGGAAGGAGATCTGCCATCCTTACCTGGTCTAGCATAGGCGAGACTCCAGACTCACAGCAATGTGGTTGACTCTTAACTGCCATCTGGCAATCAGGGTTGGGCAATAAATGCTGGCCTAGCCAGTGACGCCATCATCTTGTGAGTGAATAAAAGAGAGGTGGGACATACATAGTAGGGCTCTGCAGGGGATAGAAAAAAGACCACTGCTTTTCTTGATAAATGTTAATAGCCTGATCTGGGTATTGCAGGCGACACAGAATATAAATTACTGTGAACTGAGAGGAGGATGATGAAGATTAGCATCAAGAGGACAAAGACAGAGTGATGGAAAGGGTCAATAGATACATGTGACAAAATTTGAATTGACACATCTTGAAAGGAAGAATGAGGTAAGACAAAATAAAGTATATTTCTAAAGGAGGGGGGCAGGAGCGGAGAAACGGAGGAGCAGCTAGGGTATACATACACACATCACTGAAGGTATCAGTTCTAATGAAGGGTCACTGGATCTGAAATGTTGACTTTGCTTTCTTTCTTCAGATGTTGCCAGACCTGCTGAGTTTCTCTGGCAATTTCTGTTTTAATTATTGAAAGCGACAGGATGGTTGAGAATGTGGTTTCAAGGTATGAGAAATTCAGATTTTGGACTTCAGTTGCATGAACAGCTTGGAAAATGATAAGATTTGATAGAGGTGTTCAAAATCAAGAGCAGATAGTGTGAAACTGTTCCGCTGACGGGAGGGTTAAGAGCAAATGAACAGCAATTTAAGGTGGTTTGCAAAAGAACCAAATTTCTTGATTACTGACTGGTTAGGATCTCAAATGCAGTGACCAAGGTGAAAACAGATTCAGTCAAAAGGGAATTGGATAATTACCAGAGGAGAAGAGAAAGTGTAGGGATAAAAAGGATCAGGCAGTGTAGCGTGGGACTAACTTAGTTGCTATTGCAGTGAGCCAGCATATAAAGTAACCAGCTCTATAGATGAAAACAGTAACATTCTGAAAGAACTCTTATATGTAACTCTGTTGAATTTAAAATTGGTACTGCAGTTAAATACAGCATCACAATAAAATGAAATTTGGAATGCAGAAAGTTTAAGAACGTTTTCAAACAGAGTTTGTCCTCTTCGAGATTAGTTTCCCAAGACAGTCCTGTGCTAGCCATGGGATAGCAAACTGATGTTAGGATCTTCCAAACCTCCGTTGTCTACCACTAGCAAGGTCAAGGGCATCAGAGATAATTATTGGAGCACTATCAATATTCAGACTGTAACAATTGACACATTCTAACAGTGTTGTGGAATTGACAAAATAAAAATTGCTTCATCAGTGTTACTACATCCTGAGGGCAAATTATATAAAGCCCTGTTACCAGTACAAGAAATTTAGCCAGGAATAAAATTGAAAAAAAAAAATCGATTTTCTTTAGTGATGAGAAATTAAGGTTATTCATTACCCAGTATATTATGTAAAAACATTTTGGGACTCTTTAACATTGTCACATGGCTGCAGTACTCTAATATAACACTCAAAATAGTAAGATGTTTTGAAAGAACATCAACAAATAATATGCAAAACTTGAGTTATATAATGAAATTTGCAAAGAGGCAGATTTTAAGGAAAGTCTTTAGGAGGAAAAGCAAAGCTATAGAAATGGAAAGGTTTTGGGAGGGTTTCCATAATTTAGGTTTAGCCTAATGATGGAGTGTTCATCAAAAAGATACTCATGAGACCAGAATTTGATTATTAGAAAGGTTTCAAGTTATTTCTCAGAATATTGCACAGAAAGTAATGCAGAGTTTTCAGGACGAGACAAGTACATGTCGACATTTTTTATTAGCTTAGAATCATACACGATGGCATACCATTGAGTAATATCCTTTGGAGCTTAGTGAGTCACTGGAAACTTGGCATCATTTTCTTCAGTGCATATTAAAACTTAAGTTCATTCAATTTCTATTGTGTCATAATGGAAAGTCCATTCCTAATTTGTGAAGAGTAGAACAGGTGTAAAAATATTGCATATGGTATAGAAATATTTTTCCCAAAACATTTATTCACAGTCACTGTAGAAGAACAGCACAGATAAGGACATCAGACATTTAGGTACAGTGCTATGATTAATAAAATCAATCGCAATCCAATATTTTGACTTTTTAACATATATATTCATGCGAAAAATCACTTTTTAAATAACATTCCTAACTTGAAACAAGTTGAGTAAAAAACTTTCAGTCTTTGCTAATTGTAGCAACAAGACATTTGAAAAGACAACCTTAAACATTATACCTAGATTCTCCATAAAAATATTGAAGAATTACTGTATCATTGATAAAGTAACAAACCCCTTCTAAGTACACCAAAAGTAAATTGCCCTCATTTTATTTATTTCTTACTGATATATATTAATCAGGTGTTGGAAAATACTACTTGTATTCCTCTCACTTCAAAGTGAAATAATTTGTGTTGGTGCAGAAGTGGATATTACTTGTGGTTCATGCAGATTATTGAATCAAATAATGGAGAGATTTGCACTACAAATGACCTGAACTGTACTTGGATTTTGAAATACTTGATGTTGCCACATAGTGATGAAAAGTAGAGAAGATATCCCAATTCCACTGCTGTTCATACTTTATATTAATGAGCAAATTGCAAAAATCCACTCAACCCCATTAAACAAATTAGGGCATAAAATTCTTGAAGTGCTTATATCCCAAATTTGCTATTTACTACAAATACAACAAGGCAAAATTTTAAACGAAATGTCACATTTCACTGACTGATTCTTCTAAATCTTCAAAATCATGTTAATTTAATATTACAAATATACCTCTTTGAATTTTTACCCAATTACTTAAGAGTCTTAAAGAATTACTAAGTATAACTAAATTAAGTAAATCTAGATTTTGTAAAAAAGGGAGTGAGCATACTTCCTTTGACAACAGATCTGCCACTAAATGATAGAATGTGGGTGCTTGACAGTTGTGGAGTGAGGAGGACAAGGATGTCGAAGTCTCACACCTAATTTCCGACTGAACTTTAACCCACGTTTGCTGTACGGGTAAGGTGGGGCACAACCTACACAGCAATGCCATTGTAAGTTAGTACTGAACTTAAAAATGTGTTGCTGGAAAAGCGCAGCAGGCCAACACATTTTCCAGCAACACATTTTTAAGCTCTGATCTCCAGCATCTGCAGTCCTCACTTTCTCCTAAGTTAGTACTGAATACAAACAGTTCCCATTTTTAGCTGCTCCAAAGGGTTTAACACACAACGCGAGAGCCACAGATCTAAGCAGTAGATTTAAACAATCTTGGGGGACAGATAAGTTCCATCTTAGGTTTTTGTTTCAAATTCATGCTCTTTTGAACATGCCATAAAAAACCAAAGCTGCCAAGAGATAAGAAAATATCTAGCTGTACTATCTTGGTTTACTGGTGATCTGTCATAGGTTTGAAAAATACCAGTTTGGTTGTGTTGTTTCCCTGGATGTTTTGTGATAAGGCCATTATGAACGATTGGCTGAGTTTCAAAGCCACAATTATTTCAATAGGGCCTTTTGAGTTCACAGTTTGATGGACAGCTTAAAGAAGCCATTAAAGGATTAACAGTCTTTGATCTAGGATCTGCACTGAAGGTTATTTTTACAAGAGATTTTTCACTTGAGGAGATTTAAAAGCTTTGATAGAGTTCCATGAGTGGGAGTTTTAAAAAAAAAAAAATTGAGTGTGCATAAATGAGAGTTTTATTTTTACCTCCACATGGCTCATGTGCTCTGCTCATAATGGATACAGGTAAGTGGCAATGGTAGGGCAGGGTTTGAAGGGTCTTTGAGGGCTTCAGGGACGAGGACAAAAGGGCCTAACAGCTTCTGAAATAACTGAAATGATATCCCACAGAACTAAGATGGGTCTTCTAACCAATCTGTCTCAGCACTCGCGTGTCCCCTATGGTTGCTTTGGATTTACTTCTAGGGTTGGAGGTCCTCAACATGATCATTCCTCCTTCTTCTTGGAGTGTAAATTGGTTCTTACAGGTCTCTGTAAAGTGAAGCAGATCTGCCAAGTTGGGAACTTCCCCACTTGAGTTACCTATACTCTGAAGCAAAAATCTGGCTTTGAGGTGAGGAATATCTGATTTCAAAGTACGATGGCAAACTGTTAAAATAATGATTTTAATTATCATATCGACCACTTGTTTTCTGAAAAAAAATTCAAAATTCATTTTAGCAGTGCAACTTGTAAAGATGATGTGTGATCACTTTTCATGTTCTGGACATTTATTTTAAAAAATAAGACTGAATGTGATTCTGTCAGCAATTTCTCTCTCTTATTTCTTTGTAACACAGCAATGTTCATGGGTAAATGTAAATCTCTTGCTTTATTAAACCCAATATTGGTTGTTCCTCAAAGTTGGATGGGTCGTACGACAATGCTGCACCATTTCTGCATCAATCTGGGAACAGTTATAAAGTAGAGTTGAGGTGTCTTTTGAACTGGAGGCTGTGGTAACCATTCGATTCTGTCTTTCTATCAGTGAAGGGCCAGAAAGGCCACCTGTATTAAGATGGGAGACTGTGACAGCTGGAACTGTTGGGCTTCTCTCTACTGGGTGAAAGTTTGGACTGTACGCTCCACCATTATTGGGACAATTACTAATGAGAGGCTTGTGACTTGGCTTCTTCTTCTGTTTTATCAAAAATACAACAATTGTGAAGATGACGAGCAAAAGAGCTAAAACTGCTAATGGCAAAATTATCTGAAGAGAGCTGTGATCCTGAATGTTTTGAGCAACAGGCTTGTCATTGACTTGTTCTAATGCAGTCTGTTGTATGAAGCTTGCCAGTGTCACATCTGGGGCAAAGGCAGACATGTTACTTTTGCGATTTCCCCAACGAGATCGGTTTCGCCAATGTGGCACAGGTTTAGTAGGAGAAAACGTGGGTGTCTCTGTTCGAGGGCTCGGTGATAACTGTGCTGATGTAGAGGCTAAATCTGACATATGTGAATTAAATAGTGAATTTTCAATTAATGTGATGTCAAGTACTTCAGAACCATTAACTGGAGTAATACTGTAGAGAAAGGTGCCTTCAGCTGGTTGCACGTTATTTGCTGTCAAAAGAAAATCAAAAGAGTCATTCAATAAGTCCAATCCAGTCATATTGGCTTCAACCTCAAGGAACAAAAGACCTAATTCAATGTCTCTCTGAGTAAATATTTTTTCAGCTTCTCTTCGAATTCTCAATGTATGGCTTAGTCTCACAAGTCTGCCATAGGATGGTAATCGCTTTACTTCAAACTCGGGAATACTTGCAGTCTGGTTGGCCAACATACTGGCATCCAACATGTTTGTCCCAAGCTGACAGGTGGTTCCAGTGGGAATCTTAAAGTTTTTTGCCATTTTCAGCAAAGGCTTTACTGTAATGTTAACTACCTGCTCAGACACATTGCTTTCAGAAGTCAGTACTGTGAACTCAAAGCTATCGTGTGACGCAGAAAGATTAGTCATATGATAACTCAAAAGTCCTCTCATAATGTCTTCCTGCTTAAACAAACTCACATTTTTGTTTCCAATCATTATATGTCCAAATTGTGGAGGTGCAGTAATTTCATAACTTATCATTGCAACTTTTCCGTTCGTTTCTGCTGCCAAGTGTTCATTGGTGATGGTAAAAATACTTTGTCCCTGTTCAATTTCTAGTTGAGTGTTGTTTATAAGTGTGATCATAATAGGTATAACCTCCAAATTAAATAACTTGTATAATGGCCGGTGTTTACCATCAGTTACACTAAAATAAAAAACACCAGATGATGAGCTTCCATCTTGAACAAACCAAATTTTACCATCATTGATATCAGCCTGTGTAAAATACTTGACAGACAAATTCAAGTTCTCTGCTGTTGCTAGATAGCCATTATTGGGTCCACTGATAATACTGTATTTGATTTCTTCTGGTAGATTATCTAAATCTTCAACGTTTATATGGTCTGAATTCAGTGCAGTATTGTAACCCTGCAATATCTTCAAACTGGGGGCTTTAGTTTTCAGTTCTGGAGGATGATCATTAACAGGAGTAATGGTAATATTGAACATCTCTTGTATTACTTCACTGTCATTCAAGGGCATTGATGCAGCTTTGCTTTTTGGATTTAGCCATGCAGCAAAGGTAAAATTATCTTTCAGACTTTCTGAGTCGTCATGCAAGTATGTTATTCCATATTTATTAAGAATAAACTGAGAAAAATAGGGTTTCTGCTTAGTGATGTTACGCTCACCAACTACAATCACACCATGGTTAGGCAAAGCTGTTACTTGATACCACACTTCATAAAATGAGCGTTCGGACTCTAGAAGTTTGACCAGTAGGTTTGAAGCATCCAGCTTAAATTTGTCAATCAGTACTCTTTCACCTTCTGTAACAGCAGCACCTATTAAGGAAAACAAAAACTGCCTTAAGTAAAATAAACTACGTTGAGTTATAATTTGCATTTATATAGCACCTTGGACATCATTTGGATATCCCAGAATGGTTCATCCATTGATATTACTTTTTAAGGAGAGTCACTGCTTTGCAGCTAAATTTAATACATAAATTGCACAGAGAAAGATTCCATAAAAAGCAACAGATAAATGATGAGTTTTAGTGGTGTTAACCGAAAACAGAAATGTTGATCAGCTCACTGGAAAAAAAGCTTTTCATTGAATAGTACCATGAAATCTTCTCCATATAATTGAGACAGAAAATGGTGCCTTCATCTCTCATCTGAAAGATGATAATGCAACAATTCCTGAGTTATGACTACAGATATCAGCCTGTTGGAAAGACCTAGAATGAAGTTTGAACCACAGTCTATTGGCTTAGATGTGCATATTAACACTGAATTGAGCTAATAATGTACCTACATTGAGTCAAACTCATTTCCATGATGATTAAAATTTAAAATATTGCTTAAAGCTCATCATGGAGTCAGGTGTTTCACCAAAGAGCAGAAGCACACTCAGACAACATATTTATTTGGTGCTGTATCCAAAATAAAAACAAACAGTTGAACCCTGCAACATAGCAGTAGCATTAACAGTTCAACTCCTGGTTTAACGCAAAGGCAAAGGGCTTAGTTTCCCACTAAGGAAAGGAATTAACCAGGTGTCGGCTGTCTCCTGATGCCATGTCATTTTTCTGACACAGCCAGGATGCGCTGTTACTTTCAAAGCAAGGATGGAGAAGGGCAACCCACATATCTCCAGCTAATTGCATATTACTAACCATACTATTCACTACTTCTTCACAAGCTTGTAAATGGACTGCAGAGGACCTGTAAACAATTTCCCAATCAAACATCAAGAGAAGCGAACACAACAGTGCAGAGCTGACTGGTAATAATGCAGGAAGCAATTAAATTATGTTTCTGCTGTCAAGATTATTTTGGTAAAGAAGGCATTATTCACTCAGAGCAGGAATGATACCTTTTTCATTGACTATTTGATCGATAATCTGTGCCTTAAGACTGCTACCTTCTGATTTCCTGTCTCACTTCCATTCTGTTGCACAATGGAAAGCCCAGTAATGGCTGCTGTCTGCCTTTGAACATTGCAGTGAGCAGACAGATCCAATCTCCCGTGATAGCACAAATAGGATTCCATCTTACCTTGTCTCAGTTAGGAGATCTACATTTAAAATACTGCTGAGTCGGCAGGTTTGCAACCCCAGGCTGATAGTCAAGCTGTAGGTGGCTTGAGAGAGTGAAGTGGGAGGCAGGCACCGTACATGGATCAGAGGAAATACTGTTTTAGAAAACTGTGCCAAATACATTCAAGAAATTCAATGTGTTTGGGAATTTGAACAGTTCTATTTTCTCATTTGATGTAGAAATTAAAATCTTCAATTACAACTGCTATGATTTTGCAACAAGCTTCTCTGATTGGCATATTTATGCATCCTGCTTCTTCATTACTGCTTTCTGTAGGGATATTAATGGCCTCTACCAAAGCCCTTCACTTTTTCTAATCCGTCTTCTGTGATCTGCTAAATGTTGAGGTAAACTTTGATGCAAACCTATGCTAGGAATCTGGATTCAGATCAAAGGTTGAGAAAGCAAGGCTCTGCTGGATTTAAAATAACATACTGTCTGAACAAATAATAAAGCTGGAAATGTGTTGCTGGAAAAGCGCAGCAGGTCAGGCAGCATCCAGGGAACAGGAGAATCGATGTTTCGGGCATAAGCCCTTCTTCAGGAAGGGCTTATGCCCGAAACGTCGATTCTCCTGTTCCCTGGATGCTGCCTGACCTGCTGCGCTTTTCCAGCAACACATTTCCAGCTCTGATCTCCAGCATCTGCAGACCTCACTTTCTCCTTTCTGAACAAATAATAAAACCAATTAAATGAGAAAAGCCAATGATGAGAGACAGCATCAATCAGATTGTGAATTGTATTCCTTGCTCCTGGCTAAAATGGTAAAACATCTATAAGATAAACATAAAATGCTGAATCTACACAGCAATTTAGTAGGTATCAGTAAAGAGAAAAAAAAACTCATTAACCTTTTATGCTTAATTAGAATCAAAAACTAAATGGTAGTTTTGTAGTAATTGATAAAAGAAAAAGGCAGATATGACGAGGTGATAGAGAAAGAATCATCGATGGAAAGTTATTTAGTTGAATGATTTGTGAATTGGTTCAACAGAAGAGCATTAGATAACATTAAAACAAAATCAGTGAGACAAAAAGGAACTCGTTTCCATTGTGCCATTCTGAGACATTTTCCATCATTTATATTTATAGAACAGCCTAGAAGGGCGTAAGGTTATTTATGCAAATTTGTGCAAAAAAACCCTAAATTCCAGGTAAGAGCATGCACTTCAGTTTGCAAAAACAGCACAATAACCAATGATGGGAAAAATACAGTTGGGGCCCAAAAGCTTTCATTTTTGGTGGGCTGGAAACTTGTTTGGATACAGCAAGGAAAATTTTGTCTTGAAGAAACAATGATTGATGCCTATGTAGAGGCTGGACAATCAAGCATAAGCACAATACTCTAAAATGCTGATGTGATGAAGCAGTGCATAAAATACACTCATAGTTTATCAAATATTTAGTTGCCCCTCTGTCTAAATAGCTCATTATTATTGCAATTGGTGTGGAATTGGCACAAAGGTAGAAATAACAAATCCCAGCTTCAGTCCACTTACGGTAAAAGTCTTGTTTATATGTGAGAAAATTCAGGATCAAATTTTAAGAAATGCAAGGAGATCGAAATGATTATGTTGGGCAGGCTCCAGAATTTTCATACACTCAAGATATACTTTGAATATTTCACCTGTATTTGCAAGTAGACAACTGGAATGTCCAGTGTTGATGTACGAGATGGTGACATGAAACTCTTGCGGTTCCAATGAGGCTGGCGGGGAAAACACTATAAACGTAAACGAATCTTCAGCAGTCCAGCCCATGGCATCAGCATGTGTATGTTCATATGCAATCAAGCCTTCATTCACCTGTAGAAAACAATGATATATGCAGCAGACAGGTTTAACTTAGATAACTGGCGTTAACATAAAATGTAATACCTATGATGTTTACAAGCAACTGTACTTACACATTAGTTGCCTATTTTTACTTTGCCATTATATTATTATCTGTCTTATTACCTAATTTTACCCATTAATCCCCAGCTAAGAATGAATCAGGATGAGATTAATGCCCAAGAAAAATATTGTTCCTAAAATCTCAAGAAGATTCATAAATCATATTAAACCTCTGACAAATTTACAGAAAATGATTAGGACTTTGAGAAAGCGTCATCTCCTTCTACTGGGTTGGATAACTGACTGAGTGAGTAACTGACCAACAAAATGTGACATCTTAAGACTTCAATAATTTGTAACACAGCATCATCTTGTCCATTCATAACTGTCCTTGAGATACATATTATCCTGAGTTAATTGCCTGTATTAGATTAAATTCATTTTGCTTATCAATTTAACTTTTCTTCCACATCAATTCTCTTTATCACCATTTGTTTGAACAGAAAATAAATTAGCTACTTGGATTCAAATCTTTGCAAGCTTTTGTTTTAAGGATATTTACATTTATCCATTTTGAATTAAAAAGCTTTTGCAATTGATTTGAGTTTTTTTTCCTGTTTTCTTGATTTGCTTCATGTAGTAATTGTATCAGAAGCAGTAGATAGCAACATGGCTACACAGCGGTTCAAAACAATTAAACACTGGAAATAAAAATCCCACCCAAGAGGTTTATCTCCAACATGGAATGTTTCAAACAGAGGGTGTTACGTGTATAGAATGAGCTGCCAGAGGAAGTGGTAGAGGTGGGTACAGTTAAAACATTCAAAAGGCACCTGGATGGGTACATGAATAGGAAGGGTTTAGAAGGAATAGGCTAAATGCTGGCAAATGGGACGAGATCAGTTTAGGATATGTGGTCGGCTTGGGCGAGTTGGACTCCAACATTCTAAAAATTCCTTAAATCCTTTTCATGTTGTTATTCAATGGTGCATAGTTGAAATGGTATCTAGTTATAGGATATAATCAGCCAGACAATATAACTTTATAGTAGAGAAGATTTTCATTTGGTGGTATCTAATAAGCACTTAAAGAACAAAGAAAATTTACAGCCCAGGAACAGGCCCTTCGGCCCTTCAAGCCTGAGCCAATCCAAATGTACTGTCCAAACCTGTTGGTCAATTCCTAAGCATTTGTAACCCTCTGCTCCCCACCTACTCATGCATCTGTCCAGACACATCTTAAATGAATCTACCTTGCCTGCCTCTACCAACTCTGCTGGCAATGCGTTCCAAACGCCCACCAGGTACAATTCATGACAAATCAACGTTAATCACTTGCTTCCTTTTTTCTCTTTAATATTGAGTTGCACTATCCAAATTGATGTGTGGCTGGGCCTGCAAACCTTGGGGGTGGTGAGGGATGTTAATGGTTGGTGGGGGAAACTGCCCTTTCATAAAACTGCCATCGTTACTTTTAGAGTTGTTGAAAGTTCACGTCAAACAGGGTTGACAGCATAAATATTTATGCTTTGAACACACCAGTTTTTTTTTTAAATCAGCAATGAAGATAAAAAATACCAATTTATACTTGGATTAATTATAATATTTTGGAACTCAGCATAACTTAAGTTGTTGCCAACAGTCCCTATCTATCAAAGTGAAGATCATGAATGTAATGAAGTTTAAATATTTAGGGATCATAATAATGTATTTCTTCTTGGGTTCCTGCTAAGTTATTCTTTAAAGTTTATGCTACTAAGTCTCCAGACAGGGCATAGACCAGTTTAATGTTGAGTTTTGCAAAGGATTGTGTCATTGCCTCCACATCTACCTGCTGCTATTCAAATGTAGGAACACAGGTTGATGACATGCAAAGGTCAATGGCCTTGTGCAGTGTGTCACCTGGTTGCTCCACCCAAACTGTCTCAGATAGTGCAGGAATAGGAAAATCTACTTTGGATTTATTATGTTGCATAACAAGATACAAATTTATCTGTCCTTGTTACGGCTACAACATAAATTTGATTTTGTGGGTTTCTGGTGCTCAGAAAAATAAATGCAAATGATGAAATGAGATATAAGTGGTCAAGTACATTTCCCACAACATATAAGTGGACTAAAACAAAACAAAGAACTGTGGATGCTGGAAATCAGAAACAAAAATTGCTGGAAAAGCTCAGAGGGTCTGGTAGCACCTGTGGAGAGAAATCAGAGTTCATGTTTTGGGTCCGGTGACACTTTTTCAGATATGTGAATAAATTTTGTTTTGCCTTGAGACTGGATATTTCATGCAAATTGCCCTGATGAGCATGAGACCAAAGGTTTCAATAAACTGAGTGATTTTTCAGAAATACTCCAGCTTTAGACTATCAAATGACTAAAACTTGCAAATGTAGAAAATAAGAAATGAGTGATGAACTTCAACAACACAGGCTGATGGGAAGACACATGGTGATCCATGCTGAGAAGCATGAGTATATATTTATTTAACTGGTGTCAAAAAATAATCAGAGACGACTGATTTTTTTACATACTCATTGGTTCAGTGTCAGAATTCTGAAGAGTTATGTCAAACTCAAACGTTAACACTGCTTCTCCCACCATAGATGCTACCAGAGTTACTGAGTTTCTTCAGCTGTTTCTGTGTTTGTCAATGTCCTGGTGACAAGGGTTCAAATCCCACCAAGGCAGATGGTGAATTTTGAATAAAAATCTATTAAAAAACTAACCTACTGGCACCACTGTCAACGTCATAAAAATCCCATCTGATTCACTAATGTCCTTTAGGGAAAGGAATCTATTATCCTTACCTGGTCTGGCTTATCTGTGATGACAGAGCCCTGGCAATGAGGCTGACTCGTAACTGTCCTTTGGGGCAGTAAATGCTAAATCAGTCAGTGCCCCTCATCTCTGAATGAATGAAAAAGGGGAAAGTGCTGGGATGATGTACGTGTCCAGAAAGGCTCAGCGTGATTGTTAATATGTGACGTATCATGAGAGTTCTTAGATGTTGGCACTTATTGGACGCCAATGCCCATGGAGGTGGAATGCAATGAGTTGGTTCTGACATTGAGATAGGCGTCACAGAGTCATACAGCATGGAAACAGATCCTTCAATCCAACTCGCCCACGCCGACCACATATCCTAAATTGATCTAGTCCCATTTTCCAGCATTTAGCCTATTCCTTCTAAACCCTTCCTATTCATGTACCCATCCAGGTGCCTTTTAAATGTTGTAACTGTACCGACCTCCACCACTTCCTCTGGCAGCTCATTCTATACACGCAACACCCTCTGTTTGAAACATTTGCCACTCAGGTCTCTATTAGATCTTTCCTCTCTCACCTTAAACCTATGCCCTCTAGTTTTGGACTCCTCTACCCTGGGAAAAAGACCCCTATTCAACCTATCCATGCCTCTCATGATTTTATAAATCTCAAAAGTCACCCCTCAGTCTCTGACACTCCTGGAAGAAAAGCCCCTGCCTATTCAGCCTCTCCCTGTAGCTCAAACCCTCTAAACTACAGAATGTCCTTGTAAATCTTTTCTGAACCTTTTCAAGATTAACAACATCTTTCCCATACCAGGGAGACCAAGATTGAACACAATATTCTCAAAGTATCATCAAAGTCCTGTACAGCCATGACATGATGTTCCAGCTCCTATATTCAGTGCACTGACCAATGAAAGCAAGCATGACAAATACCTTTTTCACTACTCTGTCTACCTGCGATTCTACTTTCAAGGAGCCATGCTCCTGCACCCCTCTGTCTCATTGTTCAGCAACACTCCCCAGGACTCTATCATTACTTGAGTAAGTTCTTCTCTGGGTTGCCTTACCAAAATGTAACATCTCACATGTATCTAAATTAATCTCCATCTGCCACTCCTCAGCCCATTGGCCCATCTGATCAAGGTCCAGTTGTACTCTGAGGTAACCTTCTTCACTGTCCACCACACCACCAGTTTTGGTGTAATCTGCAAATTTACTAACCATACCTCCTAATATGGTTTCATCATTTAAATAAATGATAAAAAGCACCAGACAGCTCATGTGATTCTGCTCTATTTTCCTGGATAATGTACATTACTCAGGCCCCAGTAAGGCTCTGCCCTAATAGATTTTTCCCTAATTGCATTATCAGCAATTGTCTCCTTACAGCATTTATGAACGTGCCTGAATGTTTACAGTATTTAAGTGACTGTCTAATCAAATGTATAAAAATATCATTGGACCTTAGTAAATATGACTGTTTCGTAAATGACTTGGCTTTGCTCACAGTAGAGCACCTATGGACTTCAGTATACTCATACATTCTAAGGCCCAGGCATCGGGGAGGTGGTGGCCTAGTGGCATTATGGTTGGACCGTTAATCCACAGATCCAGGTAATGCTCTGGGTTCCCGTATTCGAATCCCACCCTGGCAGATGGTGGAATTTGAATTCAATAAAAATCTGGAATTAAGAGCTGAATACTGGCCACAAAACCATTGTTGCTTGTCTGGAATAACTGATCTAGTTCACTAATGCCCTTCAAGGGAGGAAACTGCCATCCTTGCCTGGTCTGGCCTATAGCAGGTGAATTGCGTTCACCAGTCATGCCTGAAATGTCGATTCTTCTGCTCCTCGGACGCTGCCTGACCTGCTTTGCCTTTCCAGCGCCACACGTTTCAACTCTGATCTTCAGCATCTACAGCCCTCACTGTCTCCTGGTCTGGCCTCCAGACCCACAACAATATAATCATCTCTTAACTGCTCTCTGGGCAATTAGGGATGGGCAACAAATGCTGGCCCAGCCAGCAACACCCTCATCTGTGAATGAATAAAAAAAAGCTGGAAAATTCAAACAAAGAAAATCAAATATTTGTTCATGACTGAAATATACAAGAGCTTCCTTTTCTAGCTTATGAAGAATTGATCAAATACAAAGAAATGAATTATTTCAGGTTGTTCAAATAAATTATTTATTGTGTCTGATCTGACTGAAACCTCTTTATTTCCATTGGACACACAGGTTCCCACTTGGTTAAGTTAGAACTTACTGGCTGAATATTTCATGAGCTCTTAATGTTGTCTATATGAATTATTTAAGATGTATTTATGGCATTTGAAACAAAGGCAATCATTCTTTACCCCATTATTCTGTCTATCCTTAGTTTCTGTTTCATTGCACTAAAAGTCATGATACTCTACATTAAAAAATCTTTGGCAATTATGTATCTGAATAGGGTATGTATCATGGATTTTAATCAGTATATTAAACAAAACAGCTGGAAATGAGGCAAAGCTTAAGAACATTTGTAGAAAGCTTGTACACTTGCATGGACTATCAAACACTGTTCAGAATATTATCAGGATTCAGTGCTGATTTTGCAATAAAATTACCTGAGGAAAATGTGCACAATATTTTTCTTCAGCTTTCCCAAAAGAAGAAAGTCAAGCGATCCATATAAATCTGACAGATTAACAGAATCATTTCCTGAGTTCTAGTGGGAGATACAGAGAACCATTGCAGAAAATTTACCTCGTTATATATTGTGACTGGATTTAAAAGTACAGCCAACAAACTAACATTGTGCTTTTGTCAAAGGAGTACAGACAAGAATAGCTCCTTTTCTGATTAAAATGTGTTTTTAAAAGTTTTATTTCAGTGAAAATGGTGATATTAGTTATTAAAAGTTAAATTAATGGTCACTATGGCTTAATGGTGGCACTCTGACATCTGACTGAGGGTTGGGACTAGAGTGTTTGAGTTATAACGACAGGCTGGGACATTTTTCCCTGGAATGTAAGAGGTTGAGGGTTAAACCTTAAGAGGTTTATAAAATAATGAGGAGCACAGATAAGGTGGGTAGGGGGAGTTCAAAACTAGGTGGTATGTTTTAAGGGGAGAGGAGAAAGATTTAAAAGGGACCTGAGGGGTAACTATTTCACACAGAGGGTGGTTCGTATGTGGAATGAACTGCCACAGCAAGTGGTAGAGGCAGATGCAGTTACAACATTTAAAAGACTTTGCCCAGGAACATGAATAGGAAAAGTTTAGAGGGATATGGTCCAAAAGCAGGCAAGTGGAACTAGTTTAGTTTGGGAAACCTAGTCAGCAAGGATGAGTTGGACTGAACGATCTATTTCCGTGCTATATGACTGTATAGCCAGGAGTCCAAGCGAAAGCAAATAACTTCAATGCAGTACTAGGAGGGGCCTTTCGAATGAGACCCAAGTTTCCTTTTAAGCCTAATGCATGGCACCATCTGAACAGGAACAAAATAATTTTTCTGTTGGCCTGAACTAAACTTACGAAGGGCAACTATTGGTTGTGACGCATGTGGGGATGTGCTGTTGATTTGAAAAATGCATTATAAACACAAGTACTTCTTTATTCTTCAAATAATTAATTGTTAAATATATCATAAAATTGACAAGTTTTAAGTTTACATCAATTTTTGAGCCTATATGTAGATCAAAGGAAAATTACTGAACATACACTTACCATGGTTTGGGTAAAGTTGGTTTCTTCGTGAGTCACATTATCAGTGTCAACTTTTACCACTCTGCCAAGTTTTGGAAAACTAACCAAAGAATACATTATGATGCGATTTCTAGTGTTGTCATCATTAGTTGTAGCTTTCAAATCTTCAGACTTAATACGTTTAAGTGTTCCTGAGAGAACAAAATTCAGTGAATAAAATTAAAATTCATCTTTAAAACTGGTCAAATTCAGACAGACAATAGGAAAATACAGAGGTCAGCTCAACAGTTTCAGGCATTATAGCATTTAACTTCCATTTAAGAAATCCTCCCTTATATCAAAATAGACCCACATTTTCCTGCCCCTTTTGGTGATGGGCTGGGAGACAAGAGTCATTTATGACCGGGAAGGAGACCATTAGACTACAGAGTAAATGTAGACCAAAACAGTCAGGTTCCATTCCATCTTATTCAAGTGTTCAATCAATTTATTTTCAAAATCCTTAATCACCTCTGCTTGCACCCCTCTAGGTCAGAGGGCTGACAAAATTCCAGGCATGGGCATTGGAATGAGAGGTTCATGTATTCCTGCTGCTGACAATGTGGCTTAGCATCAGGTAAGTTGCCAGCTTGGCTGCCCATTGCAGGCCAATTGAGCCACTTAACTGGCCAGTAAATTGCCAATTCCCACTTCCAGAGGCATTTTTCCCATACCAGGAGGGCCAACCATACTATTTGGAGATCACCAAGTGAAACCAGATGGCCTCCATCAGTGCCTGGGGGATGTTCCGTTCAGAGTACTCTGTCATCCAATGAAGGGGAACATCTCTCCCACCCCATGCAATCAATGCTGACTGACCACCTCCACTTGGAATATCAGCCCACAGCTTCCCCAAGTGGGACTCGCCTGCCTCTGAGGACACACTGTCAATGGGTCTTTTCCTTGGTGTTGCAGTCTCAGCAACAGCCACCACCAGCAGTGGCACTGTGAGGCTGATCAGCCAGCTCTGTGACTGGATGGAGATATTGGTGGTAATCTCTCAACTGACCACTGCCTGGACTACAATTACTTGGTGAAATGGAGCTGTATCCCAATTTCTGACATAGTGTAAGACTTCAAGTGGCAAAATTCAACAGAAGCCATATTAGCCAGGCATCTGTTTTTACCGTGAGGCCTTATTATAAAGGCCTGACTGAGGTCTTGGATTCATTAATGGAATCAGTAGGTGTCTATTACACAGGAGGGAGAATAATGTTTACTTACATTGATTAATAGCAAAAATCAATGGGTCATTTGCAGGTTGGCAGTCTATGATCAGAGAGGTACCACAAGGATCACAGCTTGGTCTCCACTTGATCACAACTTCTATCAATGGTTTAGATGTGGGCGCTGATTGTAATATTGACAACTTTTCAGATAATACAGAATTTGATGGAAATGTGAGTTCTGAAGGGGATACAATGAGACTCCAAGGAGATTTAGACAGGTTGAGTGAGTGTACAAGCACATGGCAGATGGAATATAAAGTAGACAAGTGTGCGCTTATCCAACTTTATAGGAAGAATCTCAGTGCAAGGTATTTCATAAAAGGTAGGAATTCGAAAATGTTAATGTCAAATTGGACCTAGTTAGAAATCACACAACACGAGGTTATAGTCCAACAGGTTTAATTGGAAGCACTAGCTTTCAGAGTGTTGCTCCACATTCTCAGGTTAACTGTAACAATTGGAGTCAGCCAGATAATATGTTGAAGGTGTTAGCCCCCTGTGTTCCCTGTCTGTGTTATAATGTTTAGACTGATTCTAATCTAAAAAATGAGTTAACAGAGTCATACATGGATTCATGCAGTTTTTGAGCAAAGTACAATGTAACTCTTGCAAGTACAAATTCACCCCATAAACATATATGTACATGTGTGTGTGTGTCTCAGCAAAGAATCCAGAACCAAAACAGTATATTAATCTTTATCACAAGGGGTTTTGAATAAAGGAAGAAGGAAGTTTCGCTTTGATTGTATGGAATACACATGAGACCACACCTGGAGTATATTGTGCAGTTCTGGTTCCCCCTGCCCAAAGAAGAATACACTTGCAGCAAACATTCATCAGAATAATTCCTGGGATAGCAGGGCATCCTTGGAGAGGAGGTTAAGGAGATAGACCTGGAGTCTCTGGAGCTTAAAAGAATTAGTGGTGATTTCACAGAAACTTATAAAATTCTTCAAGTACAGAGAAAGTAGATGCTGAAAAGACTGTAGGAGTTTTGAATCAGACGACAAAGTCTCATAATAAAAGGAAAACCATTTTGGACTGAGATAAGGAGGAACTTCTTCACTAAGAGACTGCGAATGTCTGGAATTCTCTATCCCAGATGGCTGTGGAAGTTCAGTTGTTCAGTAAATTCAAAACAATTTGTAGATATCCAATTACTAATGACATAAATAAATATGAGGATATCACAGAGATAGTTGAGGGAGATGATTGACCATGATGTAAAATGACAGAGCAGGTTCAGAGGGCAGAATTGTCTATTCCTCTTCACCCATTATAAAGGTTTTAAATAAGTTATTCCTTAGTCATTTAGTAGGACTAATGTTGAGCATTGTTGAAAAAATAAACTTTTCATTTTCTACTCATCAGGAGAATTCACAAGGACATTTCAGGAAATAAACAACACTTATTCTATATGAGAGGAGAGTGCTAATTGTTAGCAAGTAAAGTTTGATTGGTAGAGATGTTGCCATGGAGAATACACCAGTCAGTTATGATTATTAATCAACTGCCTGACATGCACTCTTATCCTGCATTGGCAAAGATATCTAGAAATGGGAATGGGGAAGAAATTGGATTCCATCCTTCATTTTTAATCCTCCCATTTCTGATCCAAAATTATGGTATGAAATGTCTCATGAAAGGTTATTCATCATGAAATATGATTAAAAGAATGATTTTTGAAAGTCAGAACATGCTACCAACATACTTATTCAAAACAAATTTGACGTGTGAGAAGTAGTCATTTGTGGAGCTTTGCTAAAAATGGTCCACAAGGTGGATGACAGCCAGCTCCTATCATGTATCAGTCTATAACACTAAACATATTCTGGGTGCTGATATCAACATTCCACCATGGATTCAATGGCATAGTGTCTATGCTACAGGCTTGATAATCCACAGAAATGAGTTCAAATCCCACAACAGCAGTTGGAAAATTCAAATTCAATCAATTAATTTGGAATAAAATGCTAGTATCACATATTGGATTCTCATAAAAACCCTATTTGCTCATTAACCTCTTTAGGGAAGGAAATCTGCCATCTTTATGTGGAATAGCCTACATATGACTCCAGACTTATAGAATTTTGCCATCTTTTAACTGTCATCTGAAATGGGCAAGTAAAGATCTTTATTGTAACAAAACCCATTGTAAATAATTAGCATCCACAAAGATTAGAGTAATCCTGAGATCAAGGATAGGTACGAATTTTGAATCTTGTAATGTAATGTAACCAAGCACCCCCACAGGCATATGTCAATGCTTCACTTTTTAAATAAACTCTCTCTAAACAGAATATTATTGAATATCAGCAACCTCCAACACTCCTGAATAAAAATGAGACTTGGTTTTTCTTTGAAATTCTTGTCCTTTAATTCTAAGCTTTCTGTGGTCACACTATCTCAGTGACTTTCTCCAGTTCTACAATCCTCCAAGAACGTTATGTTTCTCAATTACTAGCTTCTTATGCATTCTGCATTTATTTTGCCAAATCAACGGTGGACTCTGATATTATGTCCCAAGGCTCCAATTCCTAATTTAATGAGGATCCTCAATAAAGCCAGTTCTTCAATACAGCATTTCATCTCCTTCTCTAGTATCTCTTTGTTTCAATTTTTGGCTTTGAATGATCTGCTGACTCATTGCTGGAAAAACAGCATTTTCTAACGTTTATGCTGCAATGTGTTATTTTTATAAACAAAGGAGATACATTGCTTGCCATTCTCTGACCAGATTAATTATCCTCAGACCCAAGATCAACAGCATTTGAAAACCCTTAAAACTGTTTATTTCCAGCAACAGAGCCTAAAAAAACATTTTTCGTATTATTCAGGAAAATAGAAAAAATATTTGTTCAATGCAAAGGCACTGGACAGCAAGTCTATCTGTCACTTGTTCCTCTTGCTTGCACTCTAGCAGCACTGAGTGCATGTGTGCCACATGGACTGGAGTAGTTCAAAAAGGCACCACCTTCTAACAGAGCTTTGGAGATGGGCAATAAATTCTAGCTTTGTCAGCAATGGCCCGCGTTCCATGGGAATATACAAAAAGCAACTAAGCATGTCGGATAGGAAATGCTAACTTTCCATCATGCAGTTGCAGAAACTATTTTGGGGATGGCATCTTTCTGAAAATAACTGAGCAAGATATCACTTAGACCATTGCATCACCATAGTGTAACACATGTTAGAGATGATTATATGCCATGATATTGTGCACTTATTAACAAACAAAAATGGTTATGTATTTCTCAAAATATGCTGTCTTCTCAAATAGTTTTATAAATGGGGTTAAACTGAATTTCTGACTATCATCCTCATTTCAGTACATGGATAAATTAATGCCCCAGAGTCTCAGATTATAGAATTATTTCAGTGCAGAAGGTGGCCACTTGTGTCTTCACTGGCTTTATTACATAGTCCATCCCTAGTGCCCATCTCCTGCCTTTTCCTCATATCCCTGAACACTAATACTATTCAAATAATTATCCAATGCCCTCTATGATTGCCTCCACTAAACCTGCCTCTACCCAATTTCCAGACAGTGCATTCCATGCCCTAATTATTCATTGTGTGAAAAGGTTTTTTCTCACACCACTCTTGCTTCATTTGCAGTTCACTTTAAATCTATATCCTCCCTTTTTTGTTTCTTTTACCAGCAGAAATAGCTTCACCATATTTACTTTGCTCGACCCACTCATGATTTTGAAAACCTCATCAGACCTCCTCTCAGCCTTTTAGGGAGAACAGTCGTAACATTTTCAATCTGTCCTCAGAGCAGTGGTTTCTAATAGCTGGAAACATTCTGTACTCTCTCTCCAACACATTCACATCTTTATTGTGCACAATACTCCAGCTGAGGTCTAAAAAGTGTCTAAACACTTCATATTTGAGAATAAGACTGAAATGATAAGGCCTAAACATGTACCATCAGCAATCTCCACACACTCTGTCCCCATGATATTGTCCCCCACACTGTCTTCTGCACACTCTCCTTCCTTTCTCTCCAATTTTGCAGAGGCTTCCCTACTCAAGATGTCATTCTCTCATTCTGACTGGCTGCTAGCTGGGAAACTGTATTTTCTTTAGTGCATAAAGTCCTGCATATATATTTGACAAGATCCCTAGTCTAGTCATCTCTTTTGGATTTCCTGTTGTAACATCGCTACCTGCCTGCAAATATAGGGTTCAAGTAGGGGAATTTTTGCTGTCCATCTACTCTACCTATTCACACAATTGTCTTCCTAATATCCCTGATCCCAGTCTGTTACTTGAACCTGTTAAGTTCCCTTTTCAAGGACTGTCATTCCACTAGATATCTCTGCTATTTGTCCCATGAGCTTACCATTATCAAATATGGTATGTAACTCAACACGTTCTGTGCTGATAGAAGTAGTACAGTGGGTGGAGATCAACGATGTTTAACACAGGTCCTGCCACCAGTTGGAGAACGTGCTGGTATCTCTCTGAGTGAGGTAATTTGATGCATAGCTGGACAATGTCAGGCCTCCCGGTGAATTAACTTGCAAGTAGGGCCGAATTCCTGGCTCAGAGCTGTCAGCCAATTATAATCAGTAGCCTCTGCCAATGTTGCACACGGGCCTACGGAGCCGACTGGTAATGGATTCTCCCAGAGATCAGCAAGTGGGACAGGAGGAGGTTCCTAGAGATTGGCACGATGGGAATAGGTGAGGGTGGGGAGGGGAGGGGGTTCCAGTGCTCGCTAACTACATGCCCTGCTCCAATGTCTGGTCCAGGAGAAAGGGAGGGCTGCAGATACTGGAGATTGGGGTCAAACGTGTGGTGCTGGAAAAGCACAGCAGGTCAGGCAGCATCCGAGGAGCAGGAGAGTCCACATTTTGGGTATAAGCTCTTCGTCAGGAATGTAGGAGGATCCAAGGGGCTGAGAGAGAAATGGGTGGGGGATGGGGCTGTGGGAAAGGTAGCTAGGA
>NC_057710.1:67985892-68020583 GCF_004010195.1 Chiloscyllium plagiosum
CCCCTTGGCCCGCCCACTCCCCCCGGCCATCTCCACATTCCTGATGAAGAGCTTACGTTTGAAACATTGACTCTCCTGCTCCTTGGATACTGCCTGACCTGCTGTGCTTTTCCAGTGCTTCACTTTTGACTCTAATGTCTTGTCCCTCTGGTCTGGAATAGCGTGCCTTTGAATGATGGATCTTTCCAGCAAGATTGGAGACAATCAGCCTTCCCGAAATGCTAAGTCTCACCTCATGTAGCTGGCTTAATGTGAGGAGGATCTGGGAATTCTCCCAAACCCCGGGCCCACCCTTTTCCCCCTTAAGCAACATCACTAAAAATATGACCTGCTGTTCTGTTGCTTAGCGCACCTTTATGTGTAGTAATTACACCTGCATTTTCTTTACTCAAGGGGAAGTGTTTGAGTGTGCAGTGAAGTCATGAGACACTAAATATATGCAGTTTCCGTTCTTCAAGAGACTACAGTGGCAATACTTCCTTTTGCAAATATCTTCAGACATCTCTGGATCAAAGTACAGGTGGCAATGACAGTTTGTTACAATTGGTGATGTATCACTGGACTGTTACTCTGGCTGTACTCTGACAATGTGGGTTCAAATCTCACCATGGCAACTGGTGGAATTCAGTTTGTTAATACATTTGAAATTGAAAGCTGATCTCCATGTCCATGCCATCTATAACTGATTGTTGTAAAACCCCATCTGCTGCACTAGCATTCTTTTACAACAAAATCTGCCATCTTTCCCCAGTTGGCCTACATGTGGCTCCATACTCAAATTACAGATGGACCAAAAAATACAGGCAAACAGGAAAAAAAACTGTAATAACAAGACATTTAGATGTAAAACACCTATTCTAAAAGAACAACTTTATTTTGAGTGGAATGTAACTGTGCTTAAGAAGATAATAATTAGGGTTCTTAGATTTACTCTGTTAGCATATGTGCAGTGAAATAGGAGCCTGTACATGCTACATCCAAGCCTGGAACTTGTCCCAGGTCCCAAGATGAGGTAATGTGCATGTTTGCAGCATAAGGTTATGTTTGATCAAGGGAGTTCCAATTGCTATTTCCTGGGGCTTGATTGAAGCTCAACTGTGGTGAATATTTTCTTTTTCATTTGCATTTTTTTGGCTCCACGTGGAGCTAGATTCTACTCTATATTTTACACCGCCCTTTCCTACTCCAGTGCCAGAAATTCTGGCACAGAGAAATACAAAGGTGACTACTTACATTTACTAGGAAAAATGCGCCAAAGTGTTTAAAATTGGTAATAATTCAACAAAAATAAATGGAGAACCAAGGAAGGGGCTAAGGAAGATTTTAATGTAATACTTTGAGGTTTAGGGAGAGCTGGAGACACTGCTGCCCAAATGAAATTTCAGGAATGAAGAATTTGGGGTATTGCTGTATTTAAAGAAAGTTACAGAAAAAGGAAGAGTTGGGACCATTACGGAATTGTTACATCATGTGAATTCTTAAACTGGAGACGTTGAGGGACTGGGCTGTGGGCCAGCAAGGATGGGTGAGTGAATTTTAGTGCAGCAAATGTTAAGCCATCAGAGCTTCGGAGGAGCCGAAATTTCTGAAGACCGGAAGAGTAGTATCAAAGATAAAGTGGAATAAGAGGCACTGCACTAATATAAAACAATGTAAATAATACTGATGTTTAGCCATGACACTAAGTACAGGATCACTCTATTTTGCTTGTACACTGTAGGCTCGATTGTTTAGTTGATGGAAAGAATGCAAAATATGGGTGCAGGAGCGATGAAATCAAGCAGCAATCTTCTGCTTTGTCTTAAATTTCATGGGTACCTTCTCCAATACCAATAAAGGTTGTACTTACATAACACTGATATGGGGAGAATATTACAGGGACTTCACAGCAGCTTTAAAAAAGATCTGACCACTACCTTTGGCCACTACTTAAACGGGACTTGCAAACAGGAAAACAAAAAAAAAATGTTACGAGCAGTCTAAAGGAGCAAAGGAAAGTCAAGGCGCAGAGGGGTTTAAGAGCTGGAGCAGGGGGGATTGTGGGTACACTCCAGACTCTAGGAAGGTTGGCAATAGGAGCAATAAAAATGGGGGACATACAAGAGACAGAATTTGAATTTTAAAATGCAGAATTAACAAAAGCTTCATTACCATAAGAAATTTTACCTAAACAGCACTGAGAGGAATCTGCTTGATTTTCTGATATTTACAAGGACATATGACAGACACAGAACAACCAACCGACATTTAGTGGCAATTTATATCTCCATAAGGGAATGAGCTCATGAGACCAGAATGTATTTTTGGCAATATTTTTATTGCTTGTGTTTATCATATGTTGTTGCCTTACTCAAAACTTTAGTTGCCATTTGCTTCTCATTATCAAGCTGATGGTGCCTTTATTTTTCATTCTCGCACGTTGCAACGAGCTATTCACTTTAAATAGCTGCTGCTGTCCTTAAATCGTAGAATCATAGAATCCCTACAGTACATCTGCAAAAATCACAATTTCTGTTTCCTCTCCCCATTATGTGAAATCTGAGTGCACTATGTTTTTCAGGAGCTGCACACTTTATAGGAGAACAGAAGGATCTTGGAAGTGAATATATAGACTAACATGCTCAACTCGAGAAGTCAACATTGTTAACCTATCCTCCATTTTAACGTTCTAAAAGCAGAAGATCTGAGCTCAAGTAATTGAATTACACATGGCACCAGTGGTTGTAAATGTTCCCTGTATTTGAATGCAATTATCCTTCTCATTCAATAGAGAAATACAAATAAATATATCTTAAACGTTGAAACCCAGAAAAATAATGATGCCTAACATTTTGCTATCAGCAGTGTTTTGTATGATACAAACGTCAGCATGATAACATCCTACAAAACATATTTGAGAATTGGTGAACATTTTGTGCTACATAATTTTAGAATCACCTCACAATTATACCCAAGTAAACTGTCCTAGCAAACGCACACAGTTCAAACAAATACTCAGCAGTTTTGGAGACAGACTATTTGAAACATCTTGTTGAATGCTGTCCAGTAGACTATAATAAACCAAAACCCAATCTCTTCTGATTTTCATTTCCATTGAAATCAATTGAAATAGCTATTGTGTGAAATCTAAAATGGACTGATGTGCTATCACCCCACTTACACAAATGGACAAGTTCAAAACTCCCCCATATATGCCCTCATTGATTTTGCTGAATTAGTGTGGCGATTTTCTTTCTTGAAGAATAAAAGCAAATATTACATTGAAATATTACAAAGGCTTTTCATTTCAGAAAATTAAATAAAACACAGTCCATTTTAGCATTTCAAATGTCTGTATGTAGAGTCAAGATTCTTTCCATGAAATTTTGTGGAATTTGGTCAGTTGAAGTGAGCACTGCATTGATTCAGAGAAACATCACACACTGGAACATTCCATGCTGTTCCTTAATGAAATCCACGGATGCCAATACTATTACATGACAGTCTTCCTTGTTGTTAAGAGATAAACTGAGCTCAGCTTGTCAGACTGAAAAAAAAACAATATCAGCAATGGTTCCTTGCTATCCAGTTAGCCCTGGTGGAAAGCATGCAGATGCAAGGCATCTACTAATGACAGTATTGGTCTCAGCTGTGATGCCCTTCACAGTGGAATAGCTTTGAGAGATTCGTTTTGAGCTTGCACACGAAGAATGGACACTTGAGTGACTTGTTGATAGACTGCTGAGCTGCTGAGTCAGCACCTTTGGGATAGAAGATTGGAAGAACTAAAAATCTTAGTGTATTATGCATGGTTTCAAATCAGTTGTAAAGTACGTCAATCATAAAATAAACACATTTGGAAGCCTGCTGATCAGGAATACACAATTGAAATGTAGTGCAGATAATACTACAAAGTAATATGACATTGTCAACAATAATGATCCTGCATTTCAACAGTGTCACAGCGCATACAAATGTATATAAGATTATTAAAGGAAGAGAAAACATGAATTTGGGTAATACATTTGAATTCAGTGTTCAATTAGATCACATGAACACAGGTAGTAAAAGGCTAGTGTAGGACTGAAAACTCTTCTCCTTATTCAGATGTATTCCTGAGAATTGTAGACTAATAAAGGCTTAATACTGATTTTCTTTGTAACTGAGGGGTTGAACATCAAAATCTTTCTGGATGACGAATGTAACTCTGCACTTCCATCTCCATTCGAAAGGCTGTCTGACCAACGTCTAGCACAAACCCACCATCTTCCCCAAGTTACCTTGACTATCTCTTGGTATTCTATCATTACTGCAGTCCATATTATGGTCCATAGGGATCATATGTCAAATTACATTATAGGTAAGACTGTGTTTAAAAAAAAAAAGTGCCAAACACTAGACAGAATAATGTGGAATTCACCTGTCTGAATAGTCCCTCAGATTAAGGGCGACTTACATCCACTCAGTTTGATGTATTCTGAGGTGGCTAATACGCCTACCAACCAACCTGCAGACTCTGGCACATATGGGCTAAGTGACACTTTATGGATTGGCAGATGAGTTGTGGAGATTTGTAAACTTATTTCAAAACCTTGACTTAATCTCTGCGTGCTCCTGATGAAAGCTCTCTGTCTTCTCCAGTAAGCTTCAAAGATTTTCGCAGAGTCAATGACTTTTGAGAGATTGGAAAGGCTACCAATTCACTGAATCAGAGTACAGAAGAGGCTTTTCAGCTCACCAGGTCTGTACCACTAAAAATAGACTATTATCTACACTAGTCCCATTTCTCCACACTAGGCCCATAGTCTTGAATATTATATTTCAAGTGCACATGCAAGCATATTTTAAAGGTTATGAGATGCCCAGCTTCCAGGCAATGCATTCCAGACCCAAACACTCTTTGGGTGAAAAGATTTTCCTCAAAATCCCCTCTAAACTTTCTGCCTTTCACTTTAAAATTAATCCCCTTTGTTATTGACAAGGACTGGTATTACTTATTGGACTAAAACTATTCTGAAAGAGTTTCTTTAACCACCAGGAGGGGACAATTAGGATTCTTGAAACATAGGACAACTTGGCAGTAGCACTGCAAGGCATGCATGTGTGAAAGGACATCAGATTCACTAACTCATGAAATCTGGATCTGAAGACATGACCAAAGGTAAAAATAAGAGATGACGCTCATGGAATATGCAAGCTCATCAATCCACCCTCTTGGAAGCAAATACATACAGGAGAATGTAAAGAATGAGTTTGATGAAATGAAGAACACAGATTATCAGCGAGGCTTGTTCAACTTCAGGGCTGAAAAGCCACCATTTTCCAATCACATTTAGTTCTGAAACACATTTAGTTTTGAACTGTTAAGTCAGTTTCTCTCTCCACAAATGCTGACAAAACCTGTTGGGATTCTCCGTGAATTCTCTCTGCGTTTGTTTCAGCTTCCCAGCATCCACAGTATTTTGCCTTTTTATGCGTATGAGTCAATTCATTTGACAGAGGAATCCAAAGAGGAATCATTACTTTCAGGTGATCATTCTAAAGATACTGCCCAGAGATTACCTTTTTGCATATCCATTAACCGAGTGCTGTTACAGTAGTATTTGGACAGAATTACTGCACACATTGTGTGCACTGCCCATGATATTGCTGTAATGGGAAAAACCACGACAGAAATTTATGCTCACTAATGGCAACAGCTTGTCAAAAGAGTTTGTCTTCAAAATAGGGTGAATGTGGGTGACTAACTTTCTTGTACTTATGTGAGATATGTGATCTGCCCTGACTCGAGTCAGAGTCGAGTCTTAAAGACATGCCTCCGATTATTCAAATTTCTTTTGTGCCATACTTACCCAAATTCATTTATAGATTCTCTGAGGTCACAGCTGCAAATGGAGTGATGTTGAGGAGAAACAGATACCAGCTGAGGGAATTGTCCAGCTGTACAATACTCAGCAGAGCAACTGTACGGAGAATACGTCCCGAGATGAACTTTGAGAGCAAAACAACAGAGGACAATTATGATACTACACAGCATACCAACACACCTAGAAATTAACACCAAAATGATGAAATGTCACAAGATCTTGGAGGATCGGTAAGCCAACTATACCCTGTAAAGACCTTAATCTCTTAATTGACGTACTGCGATAAAACCTGTCTAACAGTGAAAAACATGTATTCACTAGTGTCTATGTATTTTGTTTTATTGTATGAAATGTTACTGATTGGGGTAAAACGTTGTTGTGGTACAACTTTAAGAGAACATGCAAATGATTGACATATGATTGAAGAACCAGGATGTAAAGCAACAAGAGAAGAGAAGGCTGACTTTAGCAGTGGTGGTTGTCATTATGTGTGTTGTAGGCCTGTTTGTTGAGGTCCCCTGTGACATGCATGCATGTAATAGTTCTAGTCTTCAAACGGGCATAAAATGTAATTATAGGTTATTAATCCTGTGAGAGATTGGGGGAGCTTGTGTAAAGAAGAAATTCAACTTGCCCAAAAGGAGGGATTTGAGGCTGTACCAGCCATGCCAGGAAAGTATCTCCATGGCGTTTCAGATTTTGGGCAGGGATTCCATCTACCTTACAGACTTTGTTGGTTTTTCAATATGAACAGCTTTTTCAACTTCACTGTGAACCTGGCTCCTGCTGGAACTGAGCCATACTGGATATTGAAGAATGGGGTTCAGGACATTCAAACTGAACAAAGACTCCAGATTGAGCAGCTCTTCAAAATGCTCTCTCTCTAGCTTGACTCTCAACATGATGGGTCTTTGATTTTTTGGATCATCTTGACAGCACTGAAGAAACTATGTTTGTTACAGATGTAAGGATTGATGGATATCCTTCTTTATCTCAAGTTTATGCTGCACTGTTGCTTTCAGTTATCAGTAGGACTGAATTTCTCTCAATATTACGTAAAGTTTCCAGTCTGTGGGAGCTTTGCACTTGCCTGTGATTATGACCTGTATCTTCTTGGTTGTTTCTGTCAAATCAGTCATGCTATTTCCTGGTAGAGAGGCCATGGACCTTTCTGCAGGTGCTTGTTATGGTAGAATGCAAGGTTGATCAAGCACCATAGGCACACAGAAGCTCCTGATGGCTGCAAGTTGACAGTGCACTGATTGAGAAGGGCTGCTTTGGTGGGAACCCTGAGTTCTTCAGTATTAATTTTATGGTTACATTGCTTTTGTTTCCTCTGTGGTACGAAGGGCTAGCTGGCGGAGCTGATAAACCAGTTAAGGCAGTGACCAGTCCAGTATTGGTAGAATCTGTCGTGGTGGATGATGTGGACATCCCTTCAGCACCTTTCTAGAACAAGGACATGGTTAAGCAAGTGTCTTGGTTTGGACTGTGGGTGTAGCATTGCTGATGAAACAAGATGGTCGATCGTTCCTCAGATGTACTCTTATCAGGAGGACTTTCTCAGTTTGCTTTCCCTACTCCTTTGCTAGAGATTTATGTCATTCCTGAAGAAGGGCCTGTGCCCGAAACGTCGAATCTCCTGTTCCCTGGATGCTGCCTGACCTGCTGTGCTGTACCAGCAATAAAGTTTCAACAGAGATTTATGTCCCTCTCAACTCTGGCATTGAGATCTGCATGTAGGATTTGTGTCTCTTCTGAGCATTCATGGAGTTTAAAATTCAAGAATAGGAAGGTCTTTTAACTTCACAAAAGCACATTTAGTTCTAAACCATTCCAAGTGACAGCAATTATTCACATTTTTCCTTTTCAATACAGGATACTGAAATCAACAAATTCAATTATTTTGTAAAATAAAAACTTGGTATGTGAGCATGCTGAGACTTGCAAAAATCTTATCTACAGCAAAATTGATTTGTTTATATTATTTCCCCATTTGCAAATACACACCAGATTTATCACCAGTATACACTGGTCCAATCTCCAATCAGTTCAACTGATCAAAAGACAAATATTCTCATCTCAGAAATGAGAGAGAAACCAGATATTAAAAGGATTTAATGTTACAATTTGCACTGATCAATCAAAACCTTTTTCTTTTTGTCCCTTCCCATGCCTACTGTTCCATGAGGCAGACAAAGTCTGTTTCCATAGGATGCTTTTCTGGTACTGGTTGCTAGCCTGTAAACAGAGGTTGGAGCTTGAGAGATGTCACTCCACACATCAAGAATGACTGAACACTCTTAGCGGTGCACATGGCAAAAATGTACAGGTTTATGAGCCACCTGTTTAGCTACGTTACAAATGCTTTTGCTGTAGACAACAAATCCTGATGAGGGATTTGAACCAGGTGCTTGTGGCCTAAAGAGAATGAAACTCCCACTGCACCACAACACCACCCTCAACTAGATTTGAGGATTTTCAAAATTAGGAAATGTGTAACTTTATTCTCCTAAAATGTATTACCAAGAACATAAAAAGAAGTCAACTCTGCAGAGCTCAGTAATGCAGTTCAAAAATAACAGCGTGGAAAATATTTTTTATATAATCAGACACAAGCAAATAGGGATTTTTCTGCTCAACTACAGGTCGGTAAATGGACAGAAGAGATAGGTCTGTTTAATGTGTACTGTACCTCGTATGATCTAATAATTGATATTGGCTTCATGGTCACCATTAGACTCTCAATTTCAGATATTTATTGAATTCAAATTTCATAATCTTCAATGCTGGGATTCGAACCTAAGCAGCATTACCTTAGTTTCGGAATTAATAGGAGATAGTGATGACTATCGATGCTGGAGAAGTCAGAGTCGATAAAGTGTGGTGCTGGAAAAAGCACAGCAGGTCAGGCAGCATCTGAGAAGCAGGAGAGTCAACGTTTCAGATGAAAGGTTATGCCCGAAACGTCAACTCTCTTGCTCCTTAGAGGCTGACCTGCTGTGCTTTTTCCAGCGCCACACTTTCTGGATTTAATAGTCTATCGATAATACCACTTGGGCCTCTCATCATTAACTATATTCAAACGTCGTTGTTTCCATTGTTGTCCAAGGCAGACAGCTCCAAATTCCCCAACCCTTTCAGAGTTTCCCTTCATCTCTGTCCTGAAACAGCAATCACTAATTTGAAAGCAACATCCCCTAGTTCAGGATTCACCCAAAGGAAACATCATTTCCACATCTACCTTGTCAAGACCATTCAGGATTTTATGAATTTCAATCAAATCACCCCCACTCTTCTAAAGTCCAGTGAAAACAATCCGAGAGTCAAGATTGTGGTGCTAGAAAAGTACAGCAGGTCAGGCAGCATCTGAGGAGCAGGAGAATCGACGTTTCGGGTACAAGCCCTTCATCAGGAATGAGGCTTGTGGGCTGAGGGCCAGCAACTTGTTCATTCCATGTATGAATCTAGTAAACCTCCACTGAGCTGATTCTGATGCATTGTTATATCCTTCCTTAATTAAGGAGAATAAAAGTGCACGCAATTGAGATGTAGTCTAACTGATTTCCTGTACAGATGAAATACAACTTCTTTAATTTTACATTCAATTCCTCGTGGTCAAGAATAGCATTCAATTAGCTTTCTTGTTTCCATGCTGTACTTGCGTTATAACATGCAGAAAATAAGGACTGCAGACACTGGAGAAGTCAGAGTCGGAAAGTGTGGCGCTGGAAAAAGCACAGGTCAGGCAGCATCTGAGAACCAAGGGAGTCGACAGCTTGGATGAAGGGTTATGCCCAACACATTGACTCTCCTGCTCCTTGGATGCTGCCTAACTTGCAGTGCAGCGCCACCCTTTTCAAACTCTGTAATCTAACATTTCTGGGTCATACATCACAATATCTTGATATCTCTGCATTTTTGAATTCTGCATTAGATGGGATTTAATAACACTTTTTTTTCCTTCCTGCCAAAGTGAACAACTTTATATTTTCCACATTATATTCCATCGATTATATTTTTGCCCACTCACTCAATCTATCTGTATTTGTCTGCAACACTAATTATATGAATGATAGTTTTACTGAAAATTATTTGAATCAAAGCTACTGGCAATTTGAATAGACCAACATATGTAGTTTAGAGATGTTCACCCACTTGACTGATTAAAAGTCAAAACCGAGGAGGATGAAGAACTTCAACAACATTTCAGTATGCTCATTTTTTCCCTTGTGTGGGAAGATCAGTTTACAACCTGAATATTAATCGAAATGAATATTATAGTGAAGACACAACATGGGGACTATTAATCTTTAATTCCATCACATGACTCAACATTGAGGACTTTCATTTGAAAGAAGGAAACATAAAATGAGGTAGTATCGTGTTTTAATTGTTTTTTTTTCCCCACAGGATGAGGGCATTACTGACCAGACCAGCATTTATTGCTCATCCCTGATTGCCTGGGAGATGGTGGTGAGCTGCCTTCTTGAACCATGGCATTCCATGGTCCCATCCACTGTAGTATTGAGGAAGGGCTTGCAGAATCTTGACCCTGATAACAGTGAGCAGCCTTGAAACCGCCCACTTCTAGTTTCAATAAAGGTGGAACAAGTACAGACCATTGTGCGAAACCTATTAGTGAGAAGAGTTGATCATTTAAATATTATAATTATGCCACCTGATTTCATTTTAACATTCATTCTAATGCTCAATCTTTAGGCCCATTAAGTTTCCCTATTAAAATTTTCTCTAGAGATAGTTGTATTTATTTACTCTCTTCCTTGTACCCCTTGAATAATCAGTATTTTTGGAAGGTTATTCATGTCGCCTACCATGCAGACTGATGTAAATTAGTTACTCAACTTCTCTCCCATCTCCTGCTCCCCCATCCTTGTGGTCCAAGGGGCCTAAGTTTAGTTCCTCGCTTCCTTTTTATACATTTAAAGAATTTTAATCTCACATAATTATATTTATATTTCCTGTCCATCTTAATATTTTATGCAAACTTACCATCTAAAGGTTATTTCCACCATTTTCTTTGATTGGTTTGTAAACATTCCCAATCCTCTGGTTTACCACTAATCTTTGCCACATTGCATCATTTTTTCTTTCAATCTGATACCATCCTTAACTTCGCTGGTTAACTTATCCTGTTCCTAGAATCTTTCTTCCTCGCTGGGATATATCACTATTGTAAGCCATGAACTATTCTCTAAACGGTATGCCATGTTAAATTCTTTTCTCATCTACTCCAGCCAGCTTCGTCCTCATTCCTCTGCACTTACATTTATCTAAGAATAGCACAGTCATTTCAGATTTAACTTCTCTCTCTCAAATTCAGTGCTAAATTCTACCATGTTATGGTCACTGTTTTCTAGGGAATCTTTTACTATGAGATCATTAATTAAACTTGCCTTATTAAACAGCAGATCCAAATACCTGATCCCTAGTTTGATCCACAACATATTGCTCTTGGAGAAAGCCCCAAGTACACTCTATGAATTCCTCCTTATTAGTATCTCTGGTAATCTAAGATTAAAGTCATCTATGATTAATGTACTGCCTTTTTTGCATACCCTCTATTTATTGATGTATTGTCTGTTCTACTATATAGCTACTATTGGGATTACAGACAACTTCTATAAGACCACAAAACATAGGAATAGAAGCAGAATATTCAGCCTGTTGAGTCTGAGATGATGGCTGATTTGATAATCTTCAACTACACTGTCCTGCCTTTTGCCCACAAATCTGGAGCTCCTTATTGATTAAAAATCTATGTCAGCCTTGAATATACTTAATGACAGCCATGGGCAGTAACAAATTCTACAGATTCACAACACTGAGAATAAAAGTCATTTAATGTGGTGGCCAAGGCTTGTATTGATACCACTGTGCCAATATAGTCTCTGATGTTTACCATGCTAAATGTAAACTCACTTTGTGTATCGATTGCCTGACCAAATATATTGGCTAAACATTTCATGGATTTTGTCTGACATAGTTTAGTAAATTACCCTTAGTCCATTAGAACACTGTACTTGGCTTCTTTTTGGATGTAGATCCTTATGACATTGAAGCACTTACTCTAGTCTTTGCTTTCTGCATTGGCACTTCCATTGTCCTCTGGTGCTATATGCCTTGCATATAATGCTAAAATTGGAGCATTTTCTTGGCGTGTGTGTAGGATGAACCACCCATATAGTTTAATAGACTTAATTGGCTATTGTGCTGAAGATGGTCTGTAGATACTAGTTTATTCATCAGTATAGTTTTGTATTTACATTGGCTTTGTAGCAATACTTTTTTGTTGTAACCTCTTGGTTGGTCGAAGAAGTCGTTTTGGAATGTTTCCATTGGAGTAGGTATTATCATGTACTTGATTATTTGTTGCTGTCAAGTTGTAAACATGTCCCACATATCAGCATCCACTTACGAATTGGTCAATTATTTCTGTCAGCTGTTAGCTAAAGGAACCGAATTTCACATGGTGCATCCTGAAATTGAGTTACCAGTATCTTTCCCTTTGTATAATCCATTCAGATGGAGGTAAGAAATAACATCTTTCAATCCAAGATAATCTCTTGATACTACACTTATTTCAGCCCATACTAACAAAGCTTCTCCACCACCCTTTTCTTCCTGACTGTTGTTATTTTGAAAAGTCACATACCCCTGATTATTAGTTCCCAGCTGTGAATATCTTATAACCATGTCTCTGCAATGGTTATAGAATCACACCAATTCATCTCTATTTGTGCCATTAATTCAATTATTTTGTTGCGAATACTATGTGCCGCTAATTTTGCCTTTGTACCTTTTTCCCCTTTTGATCCTATTTACTGCTGTTTTCTGTGTTTGTACACTCTGTCTCTTCTTGTTCCACTCTGGGTATCTTTAACCAAGTAGCTGCCCTGTAATGCAATCATACCTTTTGCTTTGTAAGTGTCAAATTGCCCCACCCCCAAACCCTCCATGTCCTCCATTTCCAGTTTCCCCCTGCCAGCACTTCCTCCCTCCTAACCACTATTAATTTGAAAACCTATCTGCAGCTCTAGCTATCTGATTTGCCAGGTTACTTGTCCTAACATGGATGGAGGGAATTAATTGAAATTATTCCATTCATAGAATCATGCAGTTACAAAAGATACTTAGTTAACGTGACTATTAGTCATGGAATAGATGTAGGAGCAGAATTAGGCCATTCAGCCCATTGAGTCTGCTCCACCATTCAATTATAGCTGATGTGTTCCTCAGTCCTATTCTCCTGCCTTCAGCCGAGAACCCTTGATCCCCTTACTAATCAAGAACCTATCTATCTGTCTTAAACACACTGAATGACTTGGCCTCTACAGCCTTAGTGGCAATGAGTTCCAGAGTCATCATCTTCTAGCTGAAGAAATTCCTCCTCATCTCAGTTCTAAAGGGTCATCCTATCATCCTGAGGCAGTGCCCTTTGGTGGTAATTTCGTCTAATTGTGGAAGCATCATCTCTACCTTCATGCTATCCAGGTCTCTCAGTACTCTAAGTTTCAATGAGATCACCTTCCCCCTATTCTTCTAAACTCTATCAAATACAGTCCCAGAGTCCACAACTGCTCCTCTTTTGACGATCCCTTGACCCCGGGATCATTCTTGTAAACTTCCTCTAGACCCCCTTCAACACCATCACATCCTTCCTTAGATAAGGGGCCCAAAACTGCTCACAACATTCCTAATGTGATCTGACCCACAGCCTTATACAGCTTCAGCAGTACATCTGTGCTCTTGTATACTAGCGGACTCCCTTTGCACTTCAGATTTCTGAAGCCTTTTCCTTTTAGAAAATAGTCAACAGCTCTATTCTTCCTACCAAAACTAACACCTCCCACCTTCCAACATTGTATTCTATCTGCCTCTTTGTTCACTTGCCTAGTATGTTCAAGTCCTTCTACAGCCTCCCTGCTTCTTCAACATTACCGGTCTCTCCCCCTATTTGTGTATCATCTGCAAACTTAGCAGCAATGCTCTCAGTTCCTTCATCCAGATTGTTAACGTATAAACAATAACATTCCACAGTTCTGTGATGCACCCTTCCCTGTAATAAATCAAAATAAACCCGGACAGGTATGTGCTGCAATGCCTATCCTTCCCAGGCCTGGACAGAGCTCCACCGTTGCCCTGACATTGTTCCTCCTTTCCCCATTGACCCTCTTCCCCATTTACTGCCTTCACTTCAGTTGAAGACCTTACACTGCAATCATTAACCTTCGTTTAAATCCCTATCACTACTTGGGTAAAGCAGCAATTCCTTACTCGAGCACCTGGGAGAAGTCAAACTTGCCAGTGTGCCCCTCTTGTACACAGCCAGTTATCTGAAGGTTTCCATTTCTTGATTGGGTACAACCTAATTCCTTGAGGAGAAAGTCAGGACTGCAGATGCTGGAGATCAGAGCTGAAAATGTGTTGCTGGAAAAGCACAGCAGGTCAGGCAGCATCCAAGGAGCAGGAGAATCGACGTTTCGGGCATGAGCCCTCCGGAAGAAGGGCTCATGCCCGAAACGTCGATTCTCCTGCTCCTTGGATGCTGCCTGACCTGCTGCGCTTTTTCAGCAACACATTTTCAGCTACAACCTAATTCCAGTAGGATGTGCTTTTAATGCGATTCACATGTAGTTGATTGACTTTGTAGTATCAGCAATCAAGAAAAGTGACTCACTTGTTCAGGTTGGAGAACCTAATTTGTAAGGTTTATAGCACCATTAGGATTCTGAATTTTCTGAATCACCCAGTTAAGATCCCCCCAACTACATTTCATCTCACTCCTTCTGGGACAGGAAGATTCCACCCATTAACTTTGTTTCTCTCTCAAGGTCTAGCAGCATCTGGAGAGTTCTTTCAGCAATCTTTGTTCCTGAGAACACCTACTTTAAAAATTCAGCTTTTGTTTCATACAAATGGGAAACCATCTGTTACAGTACAACATGCAGCAGAGGTACAATTAACTTTTCATTGGTCCACTATGCCCCAATTTCTGTCAGAGAAACCATATCAGAAAATGATTCTCACACTGGCTATAAATATTTGGGGATATTTCCACCTTAACATTTGCCAAATAGATGCGAGATATATATGGTTTCAGAAATAACCAAGTTTTACTTTGAGTTTTACTCTAAAGTGCAGAGGGGAACCCAGCAGTTTGCAAGTCATATTCTGGATATGTTGCAGATATTTGGTGACTGGTCTCAATCAAGAAAGTTAGCCTTTTTATTTGTTGATTCCAACTCATGCCAGTTAGACATGGGCGTGGATGTTTCTTTGATGTGTGAGTTCACAAATGAAATGATCAGACCCTAAATCGCTGAATCATCAAGGGACTTCTGATGAAACAGGCTGAAAAATGTACAGCAAGCTGCTCACGAAACAAAAATGTCTTTAACAAAGAGACAAAAAGTCTATTTAAAACTATTGTGCAACTTTTACAAAGTACTCTAAAGTATTTACTGCACAGAAGCATACCCATGGGCCCAAGATGTACCTATCAATGTTTATGCTCCACACATATCGTCTCCCACTCTTCATATACCCAGCTCCCTTCAAATCGGTTTCACATTAATCTAACTTCCCTCAACTGCTGCTACGGTATTCACTTCAACTAATTCTCAAGGTAGTGAGTTCTAACCACTCTCCAGGCAAAGATATTTTTCCTGAATTCCCTATTAGACCTTTAATAAACCTATTTCATATTTATGGCCTCACCTGCAAATATAAAGATCTCTACATCTACCTCATCTAACCCATTCATTATCTTAAAGACCTTTACCAGATCCCATCTTAGTCTTCTCTTTTGCAGAGAAAAGCTCCTTTTTTTTTCCTTTTTTAGTAAGTAACATATACTGTCACTTATGATATAAATGTAATTTGTTTTGTATTTTTGCAATGACTCTACAGTCTTTTAACAAACAAAGAGATGAGGTCCAATTCAGGCTTTACATTACAGGGTAAGAAACGAAGAGCAGAGGACTAGAAATTAACCCAAATGCTTTGTTTTATATTGAAAGACCACCCATGGGCTAGGTAAGATTTCAATGTTAGGATTAGCGTGGTGTTGGAAAAGCACAGCAGGTCAGGCAGCATCCGAGGAGCAGAAAAATTGAAGGGCTTTTGCCCAAAATGTCTTCGATTTCAATGTTGCCAAATAGTGCTGAGAGTCAGAGATGTACAGCATGGAAACAGATCCTTCGGTCCAACTCGTCCATGCCAACCAGGTATCCTAAATTAATCTAGTCGCACTTGGCCCATATACCTCTAAACCCTTCCTATTCATATACACATCCAGAAGAGTAATAGTACCAACCTCCCCCACTTCCCCTGGCAGCTTATTCCATATACACACCACTTTGCATGAAAAGGTTGCCCCTAAGGTACCTTTTAAATCTTTCCCCTCTCACCTTAAACCTATGGCCACTAGTTCTGCACACACACCCCCACCTCAGGGAAAATACCTTGTGTATTTACCCTATCTGTGCCCCTCATGATCTTATAAACCTCTATAAGATTACCCCTCAGTCTCCGACGCTCCAGGGAAAACAGCCCCAGCCTATTCAGCCTCTCCCTGTAGCTCCAACCCTGGCAACGTCCTTGTAAGTCTTTTCTGAACCCTTTCAAGTTTCACAACATCTTTCTCATATTCTTAGCTAAGGAAGAGTTCTGAAGTGTCACATGGACCAACAGATGACTAGGAACCTATTGACTGCATCGTACTTGCATCTTAGAAATGGCTCAAGTGTCAACTGTTTGACTGCTGATAATTTTGATCAACTCGGGCTACTTGAATAATATAGCTAAAGGCTATATTGAAGAACAACCTGTGATTTTCACTTTCTTATTTTGCAATGTCAATGTGACACAAAATTGTCAATCCATAGTCATCTCCTACATAAACTGCCATTCAGGCCTCATTAAATTTGACCAAAAAGAATTGCAAAGTTTTTGGACTTTCTTCTTGCTACTCAGTTTATAAGTGATGCAAGACAAGCTATGTCTTTTTGCTTTTTCAGCGCTCTGTAAAGAAATCTTTCACTTCAAGCTGAGTGCAGCATCCTGACAGTGCAAATATTTATTGGTTTTTGGAGCTCAAATAAGTGTGGTAGGTACCTCAAGTGGTTTCTGGTAAATTATATTGTAAGTAAAGGGCAGCTATCAATACCATATTAGCCCATTCCTGAAGAAGGGCTTATGCCCGAAACGTCGATTCTCCTGCTCCTTGGATGCTGCCTGACCTGCTGCGCTTTTCCAGCAACACATTTTTCAGCTCAATACCATATTAGACCCTTATACTCATAAGTATGCAAGCTTCACTTTGTAGTGGTGGTGTGCTTGTTGAAAGCCCTCTTTACTTTGGCTGCAAAGCATCAGCAGCATTGTTTGAAAAACAATTTCCAGCCTACAGGCTTGTTTGCCAAACATTACTGGCTGTTCGTCCTAGATTTGGTTTAAGCACAAAAACACCAGAATGTAAACATCAAGTGCTGCAACACGCCCTTTTCCATCTTAAAGATAACTATAAACTAAACAACCAAATGTCCGGGAAATGAATTTACATGGCTTGCACTTAACAGAAAATGCAAACACAAAAATGTGTCAGATTCCAAAGTCAGCTCAGGAAACACAGATGAACAAACAAATTAAAAATCAATAAATTAGGCTGTTGGTGCTTAGTGCTTACAAAGTGGAAGCTCATGGGTTTGATTTTTTAAATTCACTCATGGGATGTGGATGTCACCAATATTTATTGCCTGCCCCTACCTGCCCTTGAGAAGATGGTGAGCTGTCTTCTGGAACTGCTGCAGTGCTGTGGGTTGACTGTCAATGCGGATAGGGAGGGAGTTACAGGACTTTGACCCAGCAACAGTGAAAAGAATAGCCATTTCTTTCCAAGTCTGGTTTGTGAGTGGCTTGGTGGGGAATTTGCCAATGGTGGTTTCTTCATGTGTTGGATGCCCTTGTCCTTTTAATGGTGGCGGGGGTGAGTTTAGAAGGTGCTGTCAAAAATAAGTCTGGGTGAACTTCTGCAGTACATCGTGTAGATAGAATACACTCCTTCAACTGAGAGATGTAGTTAGTGAATGTTTGTAGATATGGTGCCAGTCAGGTGGCTGCTTTGTCCTGGATGGTGTCAAGCTTCTTGAGTGTTGTTGGATTTGCACTCATCCAGAAAAATGGCAACCATTCCGTCATACTCCTGACTTATGCCTTATTGGTGGTGGACAGGCTTAGGAACATCAGGATGAGAGTTACTTGTTGCAAGGTTTCCTAGCCTCTGACTTGCTCTTGTAGACACTGTACTTCTATGACTAAGTACACCAGTTCACATTCTGATCAATAGAAATCCCTCAGGATTTTGATAGTTGGAGATTTATTGATGGTAATGTCATCAAATGTCAAGGGGTGATGGTTGCCTGGGATTTTTGTGGCATAAACATTACTTGCCACTTATCAGCCCAAACCTGGATACTGTCCAGGTCTTACTGTATTTGAGCATGGATGCTTCAATACCCAAGGTGTCACAAATGGCGCTGAACATTATGCAGGGATCAGTCAAGTCTGACCTGATGATTGAGAAAAGGTCAGCGATGGAACAGCTGAAGATAGTTGGGCCTTGGATAATACCCTGAGGAATCCCAGTGATGTGCTTGAGTTGAGTGGCTGACCTCCATCACCCACAACCTTTGGACCAGCTATGACTCCAACCAGCAGAAAACTTTTCCTCTGATTCCCATTGACACTAGTTTTGTTAAGGATCCATGATGCCCCACCTGGTCAAAGGTGGCTTTGTTACCAGGCGCAGTCAGTCTCACCTCATGTCTGGAATTCAGCTCTTTTCTATATGTCCTTATTTTTTAATCCACCATCAAAAAGTAAGTGGTTTAAATGGGTTTTCTGTTACTAAGTTAACTTTTGTTTGAAGAATACCACAAAATTAGATCAGAATTTGATTATCACTGTCATGTTGAAACTTTTATTATTTAATCTTTTGATTGGCTGGAGATCAGGTATGAGTGAATTTTACGGATATATTTTCTGCTAAAGAACTTCATAGTTTGGTAAGTTTATTAGAGGACATGAAAGTAGGTAAATTTAGATTTTAAATTGTAAATGTTATTATTACTTTACAAACAAATTTATAATGCTGTAGCACGGTTTGTAATGAAATGGTGCATTTGCAGTTCTGATCGAGGAATGAAAGCTCTGCTGATAAAGGCAGTGGTGGCTAATAAAATGTTCAAATTATGAACAGAAAATAGTTATGGTACTAGTCTTCCATGGGCAGTGTAATCGCACCACTTTATAGGGAACATTGAGAGCAAATTCATGGCATGCTTTCAAAAGGAGCTGGAAGAATTCTTTGCTGTCTCCAGCATAACCACTTGCATATGGACACTGCAAGTCGCGTATAAACCTTCCAGATCTAATATGGTCCTTTTCCGGGTCAGTTTTTCTCTGACTCATGTTATTTTCTCTATTTATTTGTCTGAATTTTGTATGGCTTGACAGGTGGTGGTGATAGATGGGGACTATGTATCAATTATACCACGACATCAGAAGTTAAAAATCACACAACACCAGGTTAGATTTTTAACTTTGTACACCCCAGTCCAACACCGGCATCTCCAAATCATGACATCAGAAGGCAGTGTTAATGGACTAAGTGGTTTCTTCCCATCTTTTGTTTTCGTATGTTTATGTTGAAAGAAGAGGGCCATATTAGACCAAAGCACGATTGTTAAAAAAAGCAACGCTACAAATATTAAAACGTATAATTAGCTTAATTATAAACATTAAATAGATGACCAGATAATAACTTGTTCTTGATGGCAGTGCAAATAACACTCATTCATCCTTGATAACCAACAGAAACTTCCATCCTGCTGAGTCTATCCATTATATTTACTGCATATATTTTACAGCTTATTTTTCCTAATCTTGGAACAAATGTCATAAATAATAGTTGGATAGGTCTTGGTGAACTGAACAGAATGTTATTTAAAAGAAACAAAATCAAGCTTTTCACAGAAACAGTATTTGAAAATAAATCTGTATTCGTTCGGTGGCAGACAATTTCATACTTAGCAGCACTTTAGCAAAATATATAATGGGTCAAAATGAATAAGTGACAACTTACCTGGAAAAACTCTTAAACCATTGTTTTCCTCCATATTAATGACCAATGCTCCAGCAGTAATGCTGAAGATCTGTCGAGGAGCAAAGTTTAGTCCATCTGTAACCTGGAAGTTAAATCCACCCGACATGGCTCCTGGGGGTAAAAAAAAACAATCAGAATGGCAAACTGAATATATTAAAAACTTCATTTCAGGAAAGCAACTCATTTAACCAGGGGCATCCCAGAAGTTCCTGACTCTCAGCCTTACAATCCATCTAAATGTCTGGGTCAAGGGTACTCCCAAAAAGCAGGTATGGGCCTCCTCCATTTGTGATACTCCTTTGGCGTTCACACTACAAGGCCAAGAATTTCAGAGCAGCATTAAACCACCAGGTGAAATTCCTAACAAACTCAGGAAATGGGAGTCTGGCAGATAATGTCATCTAGCCTCTTCCAGTCATAGCAAACAGTACTTATCCTCTCATTTGACAAGAAAAAGTTCAGGGACCAAATGCAAGATGATCTTCTTGGGTTCTCCACCAAAGGCAGTCCACACCCACAGCACCATGATTGTCACCACTGATAAGGCAAAGAGTAGCGACCCAAATCTACTCCCATGAAATACATATTAAACCCATACTTCTGGCAGCAATGCTGACGGTCACTTCATTTGAGTCAACTGACCTCTTTGCCTGTATTAGGACCAGAACTTCTTTGGCCATCAAGTCCCTGAAGTAGAACGTAAACTCAGGACTTCTGGCTCAGAGGCAGCAACACTACCCACTGGACCACAAAATATCCTGAAATCAGATTCTTCACTAAATTCCAACTCAATCAATATTTTGTCTGCTTCCCAGTACCACTCATTAGGAACTTTCAGAATGAAGTCTTTATAATTAAGATTGTTAGAAAGTAATGAAGACATGCAAGGTTTAATTAGCCATCATTCCTACTTGTCCATCATTCACTTTATTATTTAAGCTTGTTCAATTTCAAAGAGATTAATTTGTAGGAATTGACAAACAACAAAAAAAAAGACATATCTTAAAGACAGAAGAGATAATTAATTCAACCCTTGAATTGTTAATATTTCTCTGGTGAAATTTCAAGCATAAAGGAGGCATTTTAACTCAAACTGCAAAACTACTAGCCCTCTTATGTATTACAATGGTTTGACACCCCTGCTTAAAATTTGGGCTTCTCTCTATCCTTTCACTTGTGGAAAGGGATTTCTTCTAAGAGGTACAAGAACCACTTGATGGTTCCAGCATTGATCTTAAATTAGTATCTCTGTTGCACATGAATTTGTTTTTTGTTCTTTTACCTGTAAGGAATCAACAATCATGTTTAGCTTCAAAACTTTCAATACCTAACATAATAACATTAAAAGATCATATCCAATAAACTTAAATAAAAGGGACCAGTTTTATCTTTCAGGGTGGCCCATCATATTTAGATTAAGTGACTCATTATTACTTAACAACTTGATTCTCCGAGTCATAAAGCTGGTTTCATGACGTGTGTGTGGGGTTTTTTTGTATATTAAATGACAGGAGGAGTGTCAGCAGTGTTGTTAACCAGACATTGACACTTTTTGCAGGAAAGATTCTGTTGAAGAAAATTCAAGTATGTGTGAATACCATAAGGCATATTTGGACAGATGACATCCAAAAAACAAAAGAGGATGATGCCAAGGTACAGGAACTGGAGGGAGAGTTTTGGCAGGTAGGAGCAGCGAGAGTTTAAAGTGGCAGACGAATAGAAAGTCTAGAGGTAAGGAGGGATGTAAAGTGGGATCAGATAAGGGTATGGAACTATCTGGAAGTGAGACATCTGAAGTTGCAGAGGATGGGCGCAATCATGGTGCAGGACATTGCACAATTGGGGATGTGGGCTGTGACACTGTAGGTTCATAACCTATTAATCTAAAAGGTTGACAATAGCATGGTCTAGAAAGGTTTCTATTATGTGCACAAGACAGAGTGGCACTGAAGAAGAGTGAAACTGTATTGATAATTGAGATGTCTAATGGAGGAAGACGAACTTGGGAGTCCCATCATATAATTCTGAGATGACAGCTGTTCAAAGTCAAAAATAGCAGCTCTGGCTTTGCACACATGGATCTGTCGAATCACTTATGTCACAATGCACAAAGAGGCCATGCAGCCCAAACTGCTGATGCCAGCTTTCTAAAGGAGTACTGCGACGTAGTGCCATTCTTCTGCTTTTACCCCTTACTCTTGCACATTATTTAAACTGAAACCATCATCAAATGTCCTTTGGAATGCCTCAATTGAACCTGCCTCCACCATACTTCCAGGCAATGCATTCTAGACCCAAATCACTCATTGTGTTATTAAGATTCCTCTCATATTTTCTCTCCTTGAATATTTTTTAAGACTGAGATAGATAGACTCTTGATTATCAAATGGGGTTAAAAATGATAGGGGAAATGCAGGAACACAGTTGAGACATGATCTTATAGAATGGCTGAGCAGACTCAAAGGGCAGTGTGGCCTACCCTTGTTTGTCCTGTTGCATGTTTGTACCTTGCATTTGCTCCTTTTGGATAGGTTGTATCATCTGGACCTTGTGACCATAACCTTTGATTTGAAGATGGACAGAGAAGGTTGAGCTAGATATAATCAATATGTAATTGGAAACAGACCTAGTGCTTTTTGTTGGTTCACAAGAGTTGACATCATATGCAGAGGAGAAACAAGTGAGTTCCTGCTTATAGCAACTATGAACCAAAAGAAAATACAGCCAGAAGTATACCATGAGGATTAAATTCACTGCAGGAGATCAGAATAGCTGAATAGAATCATAGAGATAGTTTTTCCTGCTCCTTTACAAATGGGTTAGAGACTGGGAAAGGAGTGCTAAAGGAAGAGATGAGGAAGATGACTGGAAAAATTGTGGGTGCTGCTTTAAGATTGGTTCCCAATATATTCCTGTCTTCAATGAGAACAAGATCTACTGCCCGTCCCTACTTACAAGCTATTTGGCACTGATGTCATAATCCCAGCCAATAGTAACATTGGACAGGCTCTAGAGTGAAACCTGGATAGACAGACCACAAGTTTTAATTTTGCTATTTGTTTACCATGTCAATAACTGACCATATCACAAGAGTCTGCCAAAGTACTTTCTAAAAACATAGAAACTTATTATAAGCAAAAGAACAAAAGTAAGCTTTGTTACACCATACAAAAAAAACCTTTTTGAAAGTGGTCAATTACAATTATCAAAAATAAAGTTTTTACCCTCAAAACCAATCTTGCAGACACTCAAACCTCATTAAAATTGAGATAAGGTAACTTTTTAAAGTTCATTGTTCCCTTGGCATGGATGTGATTGGTTTCTTTAAGGGTTTTTATTTATTTAATGCTATTTTCTATAGTTAACGTCTCTTTGCATTATTCTTAGAGAACTCTTAAGTCAGCTCACTTACACCTTAGCATATTTTCAGGTTTTCTATGGCCTTGACACCACAAAAACCTTCTGTTTCTGGGGTTTCTCTCTTACTGACTTCTATGCCACTCAGGATTACCTTTCTTCTGTCCTGACTGTTTTGGAGACTGCTAGACCAATAGCAGATCTGCTGTTTTGACCTTTTTCTCTCCAAATGAAATAGTGGCACTTTTACATGTCTCTGACCTTCCATATCACTGGACATGTGCCCATCATGCCCCTGCTGGCTTTTGCAAAAGCAATGCTGCCAGTTTCACTATGCTGCCCTTTTTGCCCCTAGCCATCTATTATTTTTCTATGAAGTACATACTAAGTTACTATGGAAAGCCAAATTTGAATCTGCTGTATATTTTCCACTGTGAAGGATTTTCCTCATGACGCAATTGCTTCTTTTGTCAATGGTTAAATGGATGTCTTCTAGATCTTAACCCCTTTTGCCAGTGCAAATGGATTCTCTTTATGTTTCCTGTTTAGACCTACGAATTTTAATGAATCTACTGCCTTCACTTTTCTGGATTGGGAGTTCTCAGACTCAGATCCACTCATGAACTTTGCAAATTTACCAACCATCACTCTGTGATTTTCTGCACCTTTTCATCACGTGCCTTATTGGTAGTAGTATACATTCCATTCAATAAAATGTAGGTACTGACATTCTTCAGAAACCTAAAATGTGAATGTGAAACCATAACATTTCCAGTGGCAATACTCTGTGGGTTGAACGATACGCTATTCTATAGCCATGGAAGCATTGAAATAATGTAACACAAATTATTGTAAATGGCTGACGTCCATGATATTGCTCATGGAGAGAAAAATGTATATTTAAACCAAATTCCACCACCTTTCCAACTCACATTATTAACTTTGCAGATTCTACTTTTTTCTGTGCCTTTTCTTCCCATGGAGATATATCTTTTTAAGAATGAGAGTAAAATGAAAATGGATTGGAGATGGGATAAGGAAACATGTTAAAAATTCATTTCCTCTACTTCAACTGAAGAAACATCAGTAGTCTCCCCAATGACCATAACGTGGTAAAAGTGAAACATCTGGGTTTGAGAAAATTCACAGATACTTGTGCGGATAGGGCTCTTACACGGAGACATCCTTATGGAGCTGAACAAAAAAAATCCAAATTTTGCTTTGTTGTAATTATTCTGACAATGAGTAAGGAAAATGGATGCAGGATAGGAAAGTATTAGATGCTTGATTGGACTGTGACTCATCTTGATTAACACAAACATTCAAATTAACATGAGTATTGACAAAAGCAGTAGTGTTTAAAGTAAGCTTATTTTAACAGAAGAAAGTTAATTCATGTGCTGATGTGATTAAATTCCTTAAAATATTTATTCATTAACTGCATTTTAGAATTTTAAAAATATGGAAAGTATTCTGCCTGGAGGTCAGTGTTGAGTGGTGTCCCGCTCTGTTCTTGGGCCTCCACTCTTTGTAAATGACTTGAATGAGGAGGTTGAGGGGTGGGTTAGTAAATTTGCTGATGGCACAAAGGTTGGAGGTGCCTTTGATAGTATTGAGGGCTGTTGCAGGCTGCAGCGCAACATGGACAGGATGTAGAGCTGGGCTGAAAAATGGTAGATGGAGTTAAACCTGGATAAATGCGAATTGATGCATTTTTGAAGGTTGAATTTAATTGCTGAATATAGGATTAAAGACAGGATTCTTGGCAGTGTGGAGGAACAGAGGGATCTTGGTGTTCAAGTGCATAGATGCCTCAAAGTTGCCACCCAAATGGATAGGGTTGTTAAGAAAGCATATGGTGTTTTGGCTTTGGCTTTCATTAACAGGGAGATCGAGTTTAAGAGCCGCAAGGTTTTGCTGCAGCTCTACAAGTCCATGGTGAGACCACACTTGGAATATTGTGTCTAGTTCTAGTCGCCCTACTATAGGAAAGGCATGGAGGCTTTGGAGAGGGTGCAAAGAAGGTTCACCAGGATGCTGCCTGGACTGGAGGGCTTGTTTTATGAAGAGAGGTTAACTAAGCTCGGACTTTTCTCTCTAGAGAGGAGGACGAAGAGAGGTGACCTGATCGAGGTATACAAGGTAATGAGAGGAATAGAGTCAATAGTCAGAGATGTTTCCCCAGGGAAGGAATGACTGGCATGAGGGGTCATAGTTTTAAGATATTAAGAGGAAGGTATTGAGGAAATGTCAGAGATAGGTTCTTTGCACAGAGAGTTGTGAATGCATGGAATGCATTGCCAGCAGTGGTGGAAGCAGTGTCATTAAGGACATTTAAGCAACTGCTAGACATGCACAGAGATAGGTTCTTTGCACAGAGAGTTGTGAATGCATGGAATGCATTGCCAGCAGTGGTGGTGGAAGCAGTGTCATTAAGGACATTTAAGCAACTGCTAGACATGCACATGGACAGCAGTGAATTGAGGGGTGCATAGGTTAGGTTATTTTATTTTAGATTAGGAATAATCCTCAGCACAACATCATGGGCTGAAAGACCTATTCTGTTCTGTACCTATGAATACAATGCTTTTATGGTAAATATACCATCATTGTGATAACATTTTTCCTGTTGACTGAAGAGCACCTCACACTCCAATTAATATAAGGTCTTTCCTTCTGTTTTCAAATTTCTTCACAATTTTCAAAGGCTATGTCGCTCAATGACCATCTTACCATGATCACCAATGTACTCCCTTCAACTATTCTGAATCCACACCAAGAGGACTTTAAAAAATGCTGTTATATTTTCACTAAGTGTGTTGTCAAATTCATTTTGCCTACTATAAACAGAGTACATCATGAACACCCTCAGAACACGCTTACATCTGTTAAGTGGATGGAAATAAGACACTCAGCAGCCAGACAACAGTTATGAAACATAAGTCATCTCCCACAGATACTCATAAATGTGTCATCTATTCTATTTAGGATCAGGGTTTCCCCTAATTAAAAAGCAAAATGCTTATTTGCAGCAGTCACAGGTCAAAAGAAACATTCTAATGAATTGTAACAGAGTCTAATTACTCAAGATTTGGAATGAATTCACTGTAGGCTATTATAATAATTAAAATAGGGAAATAGGATTATTTCATTTCAGTTGTATTTACACCACAATAAAGAACATTTGAGTTACCTAATTCTTTTTACAAACTGTTCTTCTTCCTCCAAAACAAAGCTAACAACATTTTCAGCCAAATTGCAGGACATTTAAAAACTTGACCTGCCCAACTGTTTCTTGCTAGAAATGCAATGGGAAATATTTTGTGGAAAATTATCACGGCTTTGATATCTTCCAGTTTGTACATTTAAATTAACAGGACAAATATTTGTAAAATAGTAATCCCTCCAATTAGTAGTTGGAAATACAACTGGAGGTGTGTTAATCAAAACAATCCAATAGAAAGTAATTAAAAAATTAAATTATCAAATTAAGAATAAAAAACACTGCACACATTTAGGCATCTGAAACAGAAATAGAAAATGTGTATGAGGTGCAAAACCTGCTCATTCACCTCTGTTCAATGTCCCAAATCTACACATACCTCCTTAAATCTAGGATATTATATTAATTGTGTCCTTATCTCTACATGCAGAGATCAAATACAGATTAGTTAATTGCTTTTTAATCTTCAAACATCTTTTAATTTGTTTGCCAATGAATTTACCTCTCTGCAGCATGCCAAGTAACTCTTTCTGACCTCTCTAAGTCTGACCTATAACGGAGCTTCAGGAACAATAGTTTACCTTCCTCCTGGGTATTTTTTTGCCCTTTTGTTTGAACATTAATGTATGTAACTTTGATTTTAGTGGTTATTTACTTGTTTGTCAGGTATGTGGGAAGTGTCTGTTAGTGTTCAGAGAAGGGAGACACATTAACATTTCAGTTATAGAATCAGCATCATAAGGTAGTTCTGACAAAAAAAAGTGTAATTTTGGGGCTGAGAGGGTATTTATGACTGAGTGGCTCACTTACTTGCTCCAGCAGGATTTTAACATTTCAGAAGAGTAATGTCCACCTAAATCAGATAGGAGTTACATACTTACATGCCAACCGTGATTCTATTAGGTGAACTGAGCACGTCTGACTCATTGGGCGTGGCTGTGATTTTAGGTTGAAGAGATCTCAAAAAGGTTAAACTTTCCTCATGAGACCCAGAAAGGTAGGAGTCTTGGTTTTTAATCCCAGGATCCTCCACAATTTTCCATTTGAGAGAGTGTGCTAAGATCGGCACGGTGGCACAGTGGTTAGCACTGCTGCCTCACAGCGCCAGAGACCCGGGTTCAATTCCCGCCTCAGGCGACTGACTGTGTGGAGTTTGCACGTTCTCCCCGTGTCTGCGTGGGTTTCCTCCGGGTGCTCCGGTTTCCTCCCACCATCCAAAGATGTGCAGGGTCAGGTGAATTGGCCATACTAAATTGCCTGTAGTGTTAGGTAAGGGGTAAATGTAGGGGTATGGGTGGGTTTCGCTTCGGCGGGTCGGTGTGGACGTGTTGGGCCGAAGGGCCTGTTTCCACACTGTAATCTAATCTAATCTAAAAAAAAAAAAATCCCCTCCTCATCACTTATCTTCCTGTTGGAGAGTCACACAAACCTAAGCATGTGGTCACTGGCCAGCTAGGTCTTGGCCCATTTTGGAAAGCCTGCCTGAGATTTCAATGAGACTCAGGCGTTAGGCCTAATGCTGATGACAATGACTTGGTGTGTGGTACCCCAGCCCTAAACTGACCCACCTGTTGCACTCAGTTAAAATGCTCCCTCCTAGTGATGCTCATTAGAAGTTTCCCATTGCAGGACTAACACAACCCACAGAGTTCAGTTTCATTTCAGATTTGCATCGAAAGGTTTGCACTCTTTCCTCCCCCTGCAATTTCCACTACCTCACTTTTTCCTGGTTACTCGGTTGGTTTATTTGCATGTTCTTTTAAAGTCTTTGAATTGATTCTGCCATTATAACAAAATAAAATCCCTTCCTTTATTTTCAACAGGTTGAAAGCTATTTAAGTCATTCATCTCCTTCCAGAATGGAATACGTCCAGTGAATTTACAAGTCTTGATTTATAGTGTCTTTTAGATTTTCATGGGCTTTTTGGTCCAGTGAAGTTCTGCATCTGTGGGGGCTGCTAATTGTTTAATTAAATATTAAAAGTCAAAAGTCAAAGTTACTGCAAATTCAAGGCTCCTCGGAGAAGGGTACGTGCCTCAACTGAGCATGTCATTTCCCAACTTGTTCATAACGACAGGTTAGTTCTATAATATCGTAGTTGCATTCTAGCTAAACCCTGCTTAATAGAAACAATGGGACTTATGGGAAAAGGGGCAATAAAAAAAACCCACTCATGATCGCTCAAAAATCACCCAAAAGTATAGCTAAGTATAGCATAGCTTGAAATCATATTTATTAACAAAAGTATATTTAACACAGTACATTTTAAAAAATGTAAAAAGCTGTTCTGTACAGTACCCCTCACAAAAAGCTGCTCTGTCAGCACACGTGCAGAATGGCACAGAGACTCTGGCACGGATATCGCACACGGTCGGACACCAGCGCATGCCTAGAATGGCAACACCAGCACATATGCTGAACACTGCAGAGGTTTCGGCATGCACATTGGCGCATGTGCAGAATGGCACGAAGACCGGTGTTGACACCACACATGCTCAGAATTGCTCAGATACGGTGCATGTGCAGATCAGCACAGACGTTTTGGCGTACAGAATGAAGCACACAAACCTATCCCCGCAGGAATCGCGCTATTGCTGATGGAGGTAAGCATTCTCCAAAATACTGCTCCCTAATTCTTTAATGACTTTATAACCCAATTGTGCTGCTGAAATGTGCGTTATCCCAGAACTACCTGTATATGTACATGTGCATATATTTGAATAAAAGCAAATTACTGGGGGATGCTGGAATCTGAAACCAAAAGAGAAAATGCTGGAAAATCTCAGCAGGTCTGGCAGCATCTGTAAGGAGAGAAACGAGCTTACTTTGAGTCTAACTGACCCTTTGTCAAAGCTGGAGAGAAAAGGGCTGATTGACAAAGGGTCAGTCAGACCCGAAACATCAGCCCTTTTCTCTCCAGCTTTGACAAAGGGTCAGTTAGACTCAAAACTTCAGCTCTTTTCTCTCCTTACAGATGCTGCCAGACCTGCTGAGATTTGGTTACATATTACAACTTCTGTTCCACATCCAGCCCCAATGTTTCTAATTTTTTCTTAAAATTACTCATTGCCACAGCTAAAGCCTTTCATTTCCTTTTGAGTATTTTGACTACTCACATTTTACCTAAACCTATCACCATTACTTATACTCACCAATTACCATTTCATCCCTGAATAAGTCCACAGCCTCCCTTGGTGCCTTTCTTGACAGCACTATCGAGGTACTGGTAATGCCATAATAGACTATCCTGAGTGTAAAGTCTCATATCAATTAGAGCACTTTCATCAAAGCAGAAATCCCTCAACACAGATCAAGTGCCTGGTTAAAATATATTAAGTTCTGGAGTGTTTCTTAAACTTACAACCTTGCGATTTAGAAGGAAATCTACTGATCCAGGCTGAAATGTCTACTTGGGCAAGTATCCCAAGACACCTCAAAGAAAAGTGCGAAAAACATACTGTGTTAACATGAATTTACATATGAAATGTTGAATTCAATGTCACATATAAAATAATGTATCCTACTGATGGGTACTACAAATGCATCTTATGACCTTATTATCTGTTTTGCCATATTAAGACAGACACAGACAATTGCTTTCATATTGATAAGGCTGTAATGATACTAGTTTTGAGGCTAGATTACTGAAAGTGTTTAAAGAGGAAGTAGATGATTTGTAAAAAAATCAGGGGGTTGAAGAGTAGTTGAGATCTCAGGCAATCGGCCACCATCTCATTGAATGGCAGAGCAGACTTGGAGGGTAGGAATTGCCATCTCCTGCTCATATTTCTTCTGTTATATTCTTTTGACTAAAAGGAATCACTTCCAATTCTATATTGATTTCCACTTGTCTGTTCATTCTGTTAATTTGTCTATATATTGTTATACAAGCGACGGTCACTTCTGTCATGACTCCTTGTTTGGTACCAGAACATTTGAAATTTTGTGCTGTATTCAATATCCACATACATTATATCTAACCAATTGATGCAGTAGTCCTAGCACTCACCTATAGGAACATCATAGCCTGCCATCTTTTATTTATTCACTTACGGAATGTGAGCATCGTTGGCTGGGCCATCATTTATTGTCCATCCCTAGTTGCCCTTGAGAAAGTGGTGGTAAGTAGCCTTCTGCAGTGAGCCACTGCAGTTCACATGCTGTAGGTAAACCCACAATATCATTAAGGAAGGAATTCCAGGACTTTGAGTTACACTGAAGAGTCCATGATGCAGTTACAAGTCAGGATGGTGAGTGGGAGGTTTGGAAGGCAATGTGCAGGTGGTAGTGTTCCCATGTATTTGCTGCCCTTGTCCTTCTTGATGGAAATGTTTGTCAGGTTGAAAGTTGGCGTGTAAAGAGCTTTGGTGAATTCCTACAGTGCACCTTGTAGACACTGCTGCTCCTGTGCAATCCTCCAGTGTAAAATAGAAGTCAACTATTTATCATGAATTACTAATTTCTTTCATTTAGCATTTTTTAATGCATATAGGCACATTCACATACAAATAAAACCGTTGACTGAGGACACCCATGGAACAAAGGCTTTCTTTCTGAAAGCAGAGTTATTAAAAATGCATGACTCTTAACAGATTTCAAGGCTGTACTTCAGCATTAACAGGTAAACATTAGTCAACCAGGTATGAAACTAATGGTTTCAGTCCCTCAGAATTGGATGAGGCATTGGAACACAGAGCTACTGAAACACAAAAACTACTCCAATTAAGCTAGCTATGATTTACTATTCTTACTCCATATAAGGTTTCTGAAATGAGGGTGGGATACATTTTGGCCATTCCCTGTCTCGCACCTGACAACGTTAACATTCAAATCCTCAATTATTTGTCTAGGTTTTGTCTAAAGGCAATCAGTCACCCAGTAATCTCTGTAAACATATGCCATCTGGTGGTAGAAGCATGTGTTGTGACTGTTCAATTTATAGTACAGGTGGGTTTTACTTCCACAGGTCAGACTCTATTGCATCTTTTCTGATGAAGGGCTCTTGCCTGAAACGTCGATTTTCCTGCTTCCTAGATGCTGCCTGACCTGCTGTGCTTTTCCAGCACCACTCTAATCTAAACTCTGATTTCCAGCATCTGCAGTCCTCACTTTTGCCTCTATTGTACCGATTCCTGGTACAGGTAATCACCACTTCCTATTGTTGAGTTCATTTTAGCTACAATTGATCAGTTGTCTTCTGAAAATTCAAGTCTTGTACCTACTACAGAAGAACCTCGATTATCTGGCATTCAATTAACCAAATTTCGGATGATCCAAACAAGATCACAAGGTCCCGATACGTAGCTAACTATGTTATCACGCATTCAATTAACTGAAAGAAATAATCCCCACCTGTGTCCTTCAGATGATTGAGGTTCCTCTGTACACCGAAATGCAAACCATTTACCTAACTCCTCAAATCAGTCCTGCATGTTTACGAACCACACCTTCTAGTTTAAACCGATTATTCCTTCTGGTCTTTGCAACTTTTTGATCAGGGTTGTCATACGTTTTCACCTGGGAGGGTAGGGGGCACATTTCAAACTGTCCTTCACTCAGGGACAGTGAGCAACTTCCAGAAAGATAAGATTTGCTAACAAATAACACTGTTCTGAGTTTTTGGTCCAAAAAAAGAGCCAGAGGTTAGAAAGAAAAGACAAGCTCCCCAAGTCTGGACCAACCAGAGTGGAGATTGGGGTTGAGCGAAGGAGTTAAGAATTTAACCAACACTGACCTGGAATCACCTCTGGTAGGTCACACTCCCAGCTTCCCTCAGTGGAAATCACATGAAATTGGGGTTTACAAAGTTAAAAATCACACGACACCAGGTTATAGTCCAACAGGTTTAACTGGAAGCACTAGCTTTCGGAGCACCGCTCCTTCATCAGGTAGTTGTAGAGGACACAATTGTAAGGCACAGAATTTATACCAAAAGCTTACAGAGTGATGTAACTGAAATTATACATCGAAAAATACCTTCATTGTTGAGTCTTTCATCTATTGGAATACCATGATAGTTTCTTCTTTCTTGTGTAAATCACGAAACTTTTTTTAAAAAAGTTACATTCTCAGGTTAACTGTATTTCAGCCAGGGTTTTCGGTCTCTCTCTCTCTCTCTCTCTCCCCCTGCCTTGCATTGTTTCGAGGGGGTAGGGTTGAGGTGGGAGAAGATGGGGCAGGGCAGTGGGGTTGAGGGGGAAGGCTGCTGTCATCCAATTCTCTCCCACTCGTTCACCGGGCCCTGCTGGACCCAGTTGTTCACACCCCTCCCCAACAGTAAGTCACTTTTCCTTCCACATCCTCTCCCACTTACAGAATTAGCTGTTTTTCTCTCTCACTTAGCTGTCTGCCCAGTTAGTCATTCCCCCTTCCATTCAGTGCAGTCACTCATTTGTCCAATCCCCTAGTCAGTACACATCCACCTGGCCAACACAACCACCTCCCCTCCCTTCCCCACCATCATCCTCTCCCAGTCACTTCCACAGGCCCTGGGTGGTATCTCTGAAGAGCCATATCATGAAAGTACCAACATGCGCTTTTACTACCCAGTCGAGCTCTCCCAGGCTGGCTGTTGCTGAAACCACCCCTCTCTGTGACCTACTTGTAACATGCTCTCCCTCTCCTCATGTAGCTTTGGTATCTCCCAATGCCCCTTTCCTATGCCGGCTCACTCCCACCATCTCACAGATACCTGTCCACTGTCACCACACCCCATAGGTGACAGTTTGCCTCCCTCTCAGCCTGTACCTTAGCAGCCTGTCATTTTCCTTCTCCAGTCGCTATTGTCCAGAAGGTCCTGTCAGTTCCAGGCACCAGGCAGTTATGTTGTTCAGGTCATGCTCCAATCACAGACTGTCCCTCTCCAGTTACAGCCTTGACAGTAAATATGGGAGACAGCCGATCTCCCTATTAGATCCTCCAATTACACCTCCCTGGATTTAGTACAAAGGCTTGACAAACCACATTAAATCCTTCAGTAGGCCCCCTTTTGGACAAGCCTGTTTCAAATAAATAGTCTTATCCGATTTGAGATAGCCAGAAAATTCTAAGTTGTCTCAACTTCCCAGATATGTACCTCACATCAGGTCCTGCACTTATGAAACACCTAAAATATTATCAAGAATCTTTTCATTCAATTCTAGAACAATGATCTACTTTAAATTCATTAGCATTTCTAAAACAAACTGGAAAGTCAAATAAGATGACTTACCACTGTGGACAAACAAAAGTTGCTGTTTATTTATATGGTCTTGGGTGAAGTTGAGAATACGTTTGTTAGGAGAAATCTTTAGAGCAAGGTGTCCATTGCTCGGAGGAGTGACAGAATACACTAATTCTTCTGGAGAAGTGTCTTTATCTTCTGCATTCAGATCACTTTTTGATATCTCTGTAACTGAGCCTACCCATACCTAAATAAAACAAAGAACAATTGTCATTTACATGCAAGTATAACTATTCAGCACTGAGAAATAAAAACTGCTTCCTAATATCATGAAAAGTCTGAAAGTTAGTATTATTGCTTAGCACATACACTACACTCACAAGCAAGACAACTTCATGTTCAAAATGATACGATGCTTTTGACTTCCATTTTGTCCTGAGAGTATAAATCATGGCTGTTTATATTACGACTGAATCAGTGCGATCACTTGTCAGTTGCATTTCCTATTTGAGAAGTTGTTTTAGTTGCATGATCATGATGAACTGAAATCTATTACATTTTAGAGACGACAAAAATTGAAAGACAAGAGTTATCTCTGTCCTTTTGGACTCCAGTTGTTCAATGTAATGAATCCTCTATGGAGGAGAAAGTGAGGACTGCAGATGCTGGAGATCAGAGCTGAAAATGTATTGCTGGAAAAGCGCAGCATGTCAGGCAGCATCCAAGGAACAGGAGAATCGACGTTTCGGGCATAAGCCCTTCTTCAGGAATGAGGAAAGTGTGTCCAGCAGGCTAAGATAAAAGGTAGGGAGGAGGGACTTGGGGGAGGGGCGTTGGAAATGCAATAGGTGGAAGGAGGTCAAGGTGAGGGTGATAGGCCGGAGTGGGGTGGGGTGGGAGAGGTCAGGAAGAAG